>NC_084608.1:17430949-17755949 GCF_033807715.1 Cololabis saira | reverse complement strand
ATACCCAATTTTCCTTGGAAGTCAGATATCAGAGCCAGACTGTAACATCACATGTCTGAATTCTTCTAAAATGACTACAGTGACTAGTCTGACCACAATCCCACTCCACCTTTATTTGACTTGACTAGGCATTGCATATTACGTACTGTGTACTCTGGAACGTCTTTACCGTCACCAATCGTGCAATGATTTACATGCAATAACAATGCCTCCTGGAAATCTGTGTCATCCACACCTACATCATTCTTATTTTTGCACACGTATTTGTTATTTATAATTTTCTACTCAGATGTAAATATATAATTTACTAAATGAAGTATTGCACTGAAAAGTGAGATGCTCCAGTTTCATTGTATGCATGTATGTATAGCTCACTGTACATGTGTAAATGACAATAAAAGGCATTATTTTCTATTCTATTCTATTCTATTCTATTCTATTCTATTCTATTGTATTCTATTCTATTCTAAACCAGAGCGGTTTACTCACTGACCACATCAGCTTTCCTTTGTCATATCAGGGGATAACTGTGCATTACCAGTATTTTTTCCCCCCAAAACCACAGTAATGTGTTCGTAGATACAGTCTGCACAGTGTTAACATATAAAACATGTAATATTTTAGACATCCTGATGTAAAATGTCCTATTGAAACTTTCACCACTTTTTAGCAGCCATGGTGGATTTTGAGGTCAGGGTTGGTTCCTCTTTGCTTCCCAGTCGGAAATCCAACTTTTCCGGTTGAAATTCCCTAACAGGAACTGGGAAGTTCTGACTTCCAAACTAAGAGCATTATAAATAATTGTCCGAAGGTAACAGGTAAATGCAAATTATAATTTGTACATACTTCTATAGAAAAGAACATACATGTATTAAGTATAAATTGCATTTCTAATTGTAATTATCACCAACAACAGCTAAATTTACCCAATTAAGTGTGTACTACACTGCAATTTAATTGCTATAAATTAACTGAGAAGACAAATGTTTCCTCATTTTATATAAACTGATTCTTCAAGATCATATGCACATAGAAAAGCAACAAAATTGCCTGTGATTTTACACAAACACACAAACCAACAATTGTGCATACACTTCCAAGTATATCAACAATAAACAAAAACAAACAGACACAGTCCTCCACACCCATTCACTGAATACCCATTGAGCAAATGACTACAGGTAGTCAACAATAAACACACAGATTGTTTAGAAGCTATCAAACGGCCTCTGTGTCTTTTTCTCCCCATAGCTCAACTACTGTAATAGTTCTGTGCCATTCAAAGGTGTGGGTGTTGCTCACTGCATTGTTTGTGACCATAGGGTGTTATTCATGGAAAGCAAATCTCTGAACCTTCGAACAAAAGTACCCCAAGGACTAGCTGACTGAAGGCTTCCTTCTCCTGCTTTGATTCCTAATCGAGGACTCGAGGAGAGAGAGACAACATCTGAGCTGAGCTGAGCTGCAGGCCAAGTCTGACGCTTAATGGACACAGTGACCTGAGCGATTGATGGGCCCCGAGGGTCCTGTTGGTTGAACAGTAGCATGCCCTGTGACCCTGGCCTCCGGCCCAGCTACACGCCTGGTACCGCTCAGGCAGAGCCGCGTCACCTTCCAGGATAGGGAGGAGCTGGCCTGGCAGACATTCTGCCTCCTCTGCCCCTGGATACCACTGAGGACTGGCCTTCATCTTATCCCTCTCAGCTCCTCAGACACACACACACACATACACAAACACATAAACATATTTCCACACACTGCCTCGCCGCCACTGTGTAGAGACGCAGCGACATCCCCTCCCAGCACGCCCCCTCCGAGCCCTTCCCCTCCTCCCCCAAGCACAGGATGCTTCAAGCAAGTCTGAGCAGTGCAGATAAGGCTGATGCCCTGGGAAACTCTGCCCGGACCTGAGCCTTTCAGCAGCTGGGCTATTCCTGGCCTCGAGGTAGCACGTAAACGAAAGTAAAAAAGGATTTATATATAGATGAGAAGGAGGTGGGATTGAGATGAGAAAGGACAGGCAGGGGAGGAGTGGGGTGAAACTGTGCCAGAGTCATCTAGAAGGATGTGTTGTTGGGACAAACAGTGTTTAGATATTATTGGCTCTCTGGCAGTGGTCTGTATTTAGCGCCCACCATATCCTGTTTAACCTGAGGAAATAAACAATAAGTATGAGGGACTTCGCACTGAGTGAACATTGGAGAGTGAAAAACTTCTAAAAATAAACTAAAAAGTAAAAGAGGAATCACCTGAGCGACACACGGACGTCTTACCTGTGACATAGACATAGACGGACTTGTGTTTCGTGGTCCTGTCCCGGTACCGGCAGCGAAACATGCCAGTGTGATGGGCCTGGCTGTGGCTGACACGCAGACGGCTACAATAACGCTGGTTGGTCCTCCCACAGCGAGAATCCTCTACCTCCACCTGATCTCTGTCCAAGCCAGCCGGGAACGCCCATGACAGCTCCCAGCGACCCCTGGTCAACAGTTAGAGGAATGAGTTTTTCCACATAACAAAAAAATGTATCTAAAAATCAATCCAACCCTTCAGAGCTCGGTATAATTTAAAACATGATTTAACAAGCTGACACAGTTTCCTAAGATGTAAATGAAATGTTTTTGATATGTTTCGTTAAAATAACAGCGATACGGTACTACAGCCCTCTTTTAATCTGTTTCTTTACAGTAATGTTAAGAAACAGCAGCCGGCTCCAGGGGGCAGAGCCAAAACTCAATTCCACGCCATCCCACTATTCTGTTGGGCGTGCCGATGTACAAATCAGCGTTAAAGGATTTGGCACAGAACTCCGAGGTTCAGCCAATGAGACATTATGTGCAGCTGAGTCAAGGTAAAGATGGGTATGAAGGATCATTTTACTCTGATCTGGGGCTGTGATGTCACAGAACCCTGCAAAGCTGAACAGTTCAATGAATGAAAAAGATTTCAAGGCTAAGTTGGTTTTTGAGTTTGTGGCGACTTTAAACTCTCACATAAATGCTCTCAAACACAAAAGGTGATGTTTTCGCATTAAATCACATTTATATTCAGAGTTGTTGGAAAAACATACTCTTTCTTCTACTGTTAGAAATTAATCTTTGTGATGATTTTGCCTGTACTGATGTCAGTTAACTTTGGAGAACGATTACTAATTTCACTGATGAAACTTTCTAAGAAAGTACAAATAATCATCACTACCTAGGAAAGCAATTATGATGGCATAGGTAAAAATAGATAGAACTGTGATTAACTGTTGAAGACATTTCCTTGGTAAACCGAAAAACATTTTTAGCAATGACTTATAAAGTTACATCATAAATTAGTCCAAAAGAAGAAGTTATGTTTTTTCATGGTGTCATGGTGACTTTGTGTTTGATTTGACTGATTTTGAGCTAAAAATCATGGTGATTTCTTCCTTCCATCCCTTAACTTCACCTGGGACCTTGCTTTTCTTCATATATCTATTTGAAACTCACCTGCAGTTGAGCAGCAGTGTCTGGTTGGCCTCCAGAACCAGCTGCCGACTTCCTATGTCCAGGAGAGGGACACTGAACTTCCCCTTTTGATCTTTGTCTGTGGAGGTTTAAGAGAGGATGATGACACAGAAGATGAGTGATGTAACACAAGCATCTGTTCAGCAGCTAGTGACCTTAAACACTTTCACCCTCCAACCTTCACAGCAAGCTCACAGATTCTGCAACCTCCCTCACATCTTTTTGCTTCACTTATTAACCATCAAATTGTGGAAATGCGTAAGCACTGTCCGATTTTTTTATTAAACAAACATTTCTCCACGTCATCACCAAGATGTATTAATGAGTGACAAAGATGCTTCTCTGTCCGTCCTTCCTTCCTCCCAACAAAAGATCATTCAGGGAAGTCCGTCCTTCACACTCGTCTGCCCCTATAGGGTGAACATTGACTGCCATCTCGCTGCTTTGTGAGCAGTGAAATTACTGGTAAGGCACTTAGAATAATTTATCACTTGTCAGCATCATTGTTCCCAGTGGATGCCCCAATGAGCAGACCCAGTATTACTCACTCTGCCAGCACTTCCTATACTATTTCCTTGGGTTTCTCAGAGTGTGAGGGCAACAGACACACATGGAGGAGAAGATGCAGGGGAATGCATGTTAAGCTGTGTAAATTGATCCCTCATTAGTCTAATATTTCAGCTACTTCACTTAAAACCTCCAAAAAATCAGTTTGAATGCTTATGTATAACTGTATGCTACGTCTTTCATTTTACATCAGCCATGCACCAGAACACAGTAATGATAAATTAATGTTCTTTTATTATCTTTTACTGATATTTTTTAGTTTGATGTCTCAGTTGAATTTGAAAATGAATATATCATCCTCCAAAGAGAGCTATACTAACTCCATCTAAGATTACCTGTTTTTTTAGATTTTGAATTCCAGCAGAGCTGATATGAGATGGTTAGATTAAAGAAGGGGGAACTTCCCGCCTATGCTTTTACACAAAATACTCAACTACAGTATGCAGAAGCAACTGCACTGCTTTTTTAAATGGAAACTTTAAATCACCGGGAATCCATTATATTAATGTGGAGCAATTAGAGGATGTTCAAGCAACCTCAATGGGAAAGCTGAAACAAACAGCAGATTACACCAAAAGATATTTGTGTTTTAAGTTACTGATAGCAAAAATTTAACAATAACAGACTGTCTATGTGAAATTAATATCACATAGACATGATGTTGACTTCCTTAAAGTGATAAAAAAAACATTTCTTGAGAATCAATGTACTAAATCGTTTTCATCTGTCTGATGTAATCCTGTAAGAGGTAGCCAGAAAATGTTAATTGTTACCTTTTTCACACACGCTTTTGACATATTTTTAATAGATGTCAGCTTAATTAAGTTCAGCAACAGAGTTGTCAGAAGGAAGTGTGCATTAAGGCTAAAATTATAGCATATCAAAACCATCAGCTAATGGATGAGAAATAAAATTACTAACTGACCATTACAAACTAAATGTACGTTATTATAATTTAAATATTTCATATCAAAGCTATCTTGGTTAATTCACACATTAAAAAACAGAAATGTTATAGTTCCATTCATCTGTAAAATAGTTAAAATAAATTTTCCAAAAGTTTCATTTAAAACATTCAAAACTGGTGTAGTTTTCTTCCAAAAGTGCGTAAAAACCATTTAAAACATTAAAAGGTTCATGCAAAAATGTATTTTGTGGAATAATTTATTTATTATGCTCCCTGGAAGTTTTTTTTAATGCATATGTATTAACATAATTAGAATTTCTAGAGGAAAAAAGGTTTTTATATCTAATTGCGTCCAATGCCTTTGGAGCGCGCAAAAGCAACTGGTTGTTTGTTTTAGCCATTACGCACAAATTAACCCCAGTTCCTGGACCGTGGATATTTTCCCCTCGGTTGTTCATGACCCCTCATTCCTTTATTTCAGAACATCCATTTGACAAACTCGTCAGTCTCAGGAAACAACGCCCTTCGCGTGTCAATTTAAGCGGGGCCAAACGCACAAGGAGCCGGAGCGCGGAGGTCCGGGTTATCCAAACACGCGCTCTCTGGATGGCGCTTATCGCTCTCCATGTGCAGCGGGGAGATCAGAGGTTTGCAAGCAGAACACAGAGAGAGACACGTTTACATTTGCAGGCCCTTTCCTTTTGTATTATCACTAGACTTTGTGGAATTAAACTACTTTGTGCAATTGCCCACCTGTTAGGCTACTCACCTTTTCCAAAAACACCATACAATCCACAAAGCAGGCAGATGAGGATAAAATTCATCATTTCTGGTGACTCCGGTGCACTGAGCAGCTTTTGAATTTAATAACTAAAAAAAAAAAAAGAAAAAAGTTTTATTCCTGCTGGTGGTTTAGCCCTCCAGGTTGGTGCAAGAACAGGGTGCTGCGCTCGGCTGGGGCTGAGGACTGAATGGAGACGCTCCTTCTGAGCTGAGCTGCGAAAGATCACGCAACAGGACGCCACGCTCGAACTCCAGTGCACATTGTTCCCTTAGTTTTGGTTTGTGGCGCCAATTTATACTTTTCCCACAGTACAGACACCGGATGGTGGGTTTCCGTTACGTCCACCGACACACCCACGGTGCGTAGCAGTATCCTCTCTGCCTACTCCCAAGCTGTCAAGAAGAGACGAGCTAGATGTTGACAAGACACTATTATAGACTCCAAAATGCCCCGTTATAAACAATGTATACTAGGAGTTAGCCTTTTCCTCTCCAATAATCTACTGGTATTAATATTTCTGAACAGCCAGAGATGGATAAGAGGCTTGCGCACAACTCAGCCGATGCGCTCACTTATCACACGGTTGGTATGATACGCGATGCGCAGCACGTAGGCACCGGGGGGAACGTGAAGTCTTTGCAATCAGCAGCATATCAGAAAAACTTGTCATTCTTAAAATATTTATAAAGAATTAAAAAAACAAACACACACACACAAGTGGATTTGAAAGCTTCCCTAAGCTGGTAAAACCAATCTGGGTATACCGCGTTTACTCTAAACTGCTGTAGAAGTTTTCCCTTTGGTCACGGGGGAACCAATTAAATGGAAGTTGTAGGCTATGTATTTCCCAGCCAAAATAAAAAGCCACAATTCCCTGGCGGACATTGATATTTAATGAAAAAAAAACAACAAACAAACACATTTTAATGTAAAAACATACACAAAGACTAGAGTTGTTCTAGATGATAGTAGTGGGCCTTTTACATAAAGGCAAATAAAATCACTGATAAATGTTGTATAGGTGCAAGGTGCACCGTTCCTTAGCACATAGTGCAGTGTACAGACAAGCCGCTGGGTGGTGTTGTCAGCTGAGAACGACAAGGAAGGTTCTCTCATGACATTCTTAGTTGTTCCTCACAGAGTCACCCTCCTATTGAGGACGTTTCTCCACTTCTAAACCGGTGCAGAACATATTAAATGCATGATTATGACTCAAATAGCAAACCAAAACCATCAACCTGTGAGAACTGGGAACGCAGAGGACATTGCTAATCAGCCCCATAAACCCATCCTGTAAAATCGCCGCCCATCAGTGGCTAATTCCAACTAAAGAAGGTCTTGCTCCATAGTAAATCAGACCATAAATTGCTTTTGAAAATCCTTTTCTCTCAAGAGCATTGTTTGTTTCTTTTTCTTGTTGCTTGACTTTCATATATTCTGGTTTGTATTGTATTCACTTTGTCTTTATTTTCCATGAACAATGAACCACATCAAAGAAAAGAATAATGAAAGCCAGAAAGAAAAGTCTATCTACCTCGGCCAAGTCTTACTTTTGACAAGTGGAGAAACCTAAAGTCCCACTGTCTGCATGATGTGGATCTTATCATCCTTTTCTTGCGATCTGGACACCTACGTACACTAACTATTTTATATGGTGTAATTTTACTTTTTCCAACATATGAACTTTCTCTTCCTATTAAAAATATCATATACAACTTTTAGGGCTTTTGACTATCTTTTAATATGCAGTTTTTCTTCAAAATTAAAAAAAAAGAATCCATAAAAGTCTTTATAACTCAGCTCCAGTAGATCCATGCAACCAAAAATAGGAATAAGCAGGTGTAAATAATAAATGAATTCTCTTCAACGTAAGACATTGTTCATAATCTGTCTAAAACACTCTGGTTTTCTCATTCATAAAAAAAAAGACAAAATAATCTGCATACATGCACACAGAAAAAACAACAACAACAGTAACAACAACAAAAAACAATTAAAAAAAATTCTGTAGTAACATGTTATTTTGTTCTTGTGCAAAAAAATAGATGTAGCTATCCAAAGTAGATGTAACAATCAGTTTACGGTCTTTCTTTTAAGCATGCCATCATAGTCGTCATTGTTTGCTGTTGGAGAGGATGGTGACTGGCTTGGAGTTGGGATGAAGCTTCCTCCGGTTTCCTCCTCGACATCCGCCAACTTCCTGTAAACTGACTGAAAGTCGTGCACCCATGGCAGGAATCTGAAGGCAGACTTCAGGGCTGAAACGTCCTGAGTCTTATCTTCATTGCTTGGCTCATGTGAGAGGGATGTTCCGTCACACCTGTCCTTTGGTCTGCTGGCGGATCCAGTCGCTGAACTTGACCACCTGCGTATAAACACCAGGACGGTTCTGCCTGGCGCAGCCCTCACCCCAGCTTACAATCCCCGCCAAGAACCAGCGCCTGCCTCGCTCCAGGCACACCAGCGGGCCTCCCGAGTCACCCTGAGGGAACACGCAGGTACAATTTTAGGTGCCAAGGTGAAGAGCCTAAAATAGGATGTATGCATACACTTTAAAGACTAGTTATCTGAGATCCAGCAATGAGAAAAATTCCAAAATAGCAGAGGTGTCAAAAGTATTCCCATTCAATACTCAGGTAGAAGTATAGATACTAGAGTTTAAAAATACTCCTGTAGAAGTTGAAGTATCAACTCAAGTTTTTTACTCAAGTAAAAGTATAAAATTACTGGTTTCAAAACTACTTAAAGTATAAAAGTAAAAGTAATGTAAGGGGGAAAAAAGCCATTAAGGAGAAAAGCCATTAAAAATGAATGCATCTTACTATAATGCAAATATATTAAAGAACCATATATGTGTACTATTGAGCATTAACATGTGTTTCAGAGAGCAGGAGATATGATGATTAGTTGCCTATAAGTATTGTAATGGTGCAAAAAGTCAAACTTCAGAGACATGTTATCATTTATCCTAACCTTTATTGGAATGTACATCCAAGTTTAGTTGCAGGAATCTGAGGGCAACGGATGTAAGAACAAAACTGGACAAGAACATCTGAAACAACCACAACCAAATTCACTCTATCCGGATGGAGCAATTTAACTGGATAGTTTTTTTTTAAAGGCCGAAATGAAATAGAGTAACGAGGCTGTTTTTAAAATGTAAGGAGTAAAAAGTACAGATAATTGCGTGAAATTGTAAGGAGTAAAAGTAAAAAGTCGTGTGAAAAATAATTACTCCAGTGAAGAATAGATAACCAAAATTTCTACTTAAGTAAGGTAACAAAGTATTTGTACTTTGTTACTTGACACCTCTGCAAAATAGTAGCTGTTCACTAAAACCTGATGCGAGGATGCTGGGAATCTTAGATCATAACATTTCTTAAAAATGAAAAAGGAAAAGAAAAAGGCAATTCATAAGTTGCATATCTTTTTTTAATTAAATTCCCCACAGCTAACCTGACAGGCATCAACTCCTCCCTGCAGGTTCCCAGCGCACAGCATCCTGGGAGTGACAGCATCATCATACAGCTTGTTACAGGTGTTCCTGTTTATGATCTTCACTGAGGCCTCTTGTAAGCGGGAGGCCAGTTCACCTGCAAATATTTCCAACAGTCCCCAAATATGAAAAGGGTAACACACTTTTGTGTAATTGTTTTTCCGCTTCATTGAGCGCCACTTACCGTCCTCCATGAGAACCCCCCAACCTGTGACGAAGCAGCTGGTGCCAGTTGTAAAAGTGTGTGAGGAGGCGGGAACACACACAGGCTGCACCAGCTCACTGAAGAAGACAGGTGCGCTGAGCTCCAGGAGGGCAATGTCGTAATCGGACGTGAACTGGTCGTACTGTGGGTGGAGGAGGATCCGCCGGATCAGTCGGGGGGCCGCTCCGTGGTTCCCCCTGGTCATCACGCGCAACCCCATGTAAGCCCGCCATGCACGAGTGTCCGAGTATCTGCAGACATGATGGGCAGGCCAGTTTACAGTCTTGCCTGGGCCCGGGACAAAATAATCTAAGACGGGCCCCCGTGCGCCCGGAACTCTCCTTCTCCCTCTTCCTCTCCTCTCCCTCTGCTCTTCAGGTTTTTATACAAGCTAATGGACGTTAACATTAGAGCTAGCCAGTTAGGTTAAGTTACAAGGTTGGTAAACGTTGTAACTGTTTCTTACCTTGCTCTACGCTGACTTTATTAATTCCAGCTTCACCGTCACCACCCTTTTTAAAATATTTGTGTAGAAAATCTCCGAGGCCTCTATTTTCTTCTTTTCTTCTTCTCTTTTCTCTTCTTTTCTGAGCACCGGACTTGTGCTGACCGGATATTTTGACCATTCTAATGGTTGAATTAAATGATAACATCAAATTTTGATCAGCGGCCAAACCATTTTTGTGTTGGGGGTTCTTGAGCACAAGGACAATTAGGAAGAAAACAAATAACAAGCTTTTATGTAACTCAAATACTACATATTTTTCCCCAAATAGGCATATTTTGAAACATTTTGAAAAATGATTCCATAATTTAATGAGAATACATTTTTTTTTTTTTTCCCCCAGTTATGGGCCCCCCCCTACCCTGGGCCCGGAACAACAGACCCGTTTGTCCCCCCCTATCGGCGGGCGTGATGATGGGCATGAATACAGGGCATCAACATGAAACATCAAGATTGGTTTTCAGTGTTTTTCCTCACTTGATGGCATCCGAGTCCTGGAAGCAGTGAGCTGCAGAGATGAGCCAGCGGTTGGAGACCAGTGTGGCTCCACAGACGTGGCCGTAGCGATCCATCTGGAGGCTGACCTGCCAGGGCCACGAGCCGGCCACGGCGTCAGAGCCTCCCACTATCTTAGTTCGCTTCCTGGGCCTGGTACCACAGCCTGAGAGACAGAGGAGGAAACGACACTGATAATTAGAACTCTGTTTGAAAAGCTAAAGCGGTTCAGTCAAGTACAAAAGTATGAGATTCGGTGGGTCGTCGCTTACCACAGCGCATTTCATCAGAGCCATCGTAGCAGTCTTTCACTCCATCACACTCAGGATTGACCTTACTGACACACTTTCCGTTGGCACATTTGTAGGAGGACAGTGAGCAACCTTTGACATCTGAAGAATAAAAAGGACATTCTTAGTGTTCAATAATACAGTACAGACCAAAAGTTTGGACACACATTGTTTGAATGAGAAGGTGTGTCCAAACTTTTGGTCTGTACTGTACCTCATATGATCAACTCATATGATCAAACTTGCAATAGTGACATGATGAATGCTCACATGCTCTAGTGCAGTTGAATTCATCACTGCGGTCTTTGCAGTCAATGATGCCATCGCACACTGATGACTTTGGCAAACACATTTTATTAGGGCAAACGTGGTAACATTTACCTCCTGAAAGACAAAAAGGGCACCACAGAAAAACAGAATGAAAACCAAACAGGAGTAAGTGCATGCGTTGGAGCAGCATGAGCAGATGTCCACTCACCACAGGCGCCCTCTTCGCTGCTGTCTGCACAGGGACTGACACACTGGCTGCTCTGAGGTTTGCACTGGCCATTCGTACATATCAGTTCACCTGGCCTGCAGGATGCTGGGGGTTTCACACACAGGTGCAGATAAAAAAAACAAAAAAACAAATCTGAGTCCTATTTTCTCTACCTGCACACCCAGTAAAGCCTAGAAGGTATAAATCAGTAAATTGCTATAATACATGACTTCGTCTAAAACTTGTGCAACAAGACTTACAGCATTTGGCTTCGTCCCGTCCATCTTTGCAATCCTTCTCGCCATCACAGACCTTCCTTAGAGGTATACAGCGACCATCTCCACAGCGAAACTGCCGTGGACAAGCTTGGAAAGACAACAAAGGAACTTGAATATATTGACCTTTTACTTTTAAGTCCAAATAAAGAGAAAAGGACCTTTCATTCACCAAATGAATGTTGGGAAGGAAAAAAAAAAATCACTGCCCTGTCAATGTCTTTGCACTAAAATGAAATCAATCTAAGTGTAAAGATATTTGAGCCCTGTCCTTGCAGACATCCTCAGAGTAGTGAAAGCACCATATTTAACTTACTGCCCTCTGGGGAGAAGGCTCGGTACAGCAAGTAGAAGCCCTTATGTGTGAGAGACTCGTCAGAGTGGAAGTGTATTGAGAGAGGAGAGGAGTACACTCGCTTTCTGCTGCTGTCTGACACTGGATTACACAGTCTAGACGTAAGGAAAAACAAACAAACAAAAAGTGTAGCATTCATATAAGTCATGGTGCAAAAATCAATTATTGCAAATGAATCACGTTAAGTGAACTTTATCACAACAGTTCAGTCTCAACACTCACTTCACTCCGCCGATGTCCAGCCAGTCTTTCTCACAGCCGTCTGATGATGGAGAGTCCTGAATGTCCATCTTAACAATCGTCAAAGAGATGAGGTATCCTGGCAACGGCACCTGATAAAGTGACCACAGATGGTTCAGATGTTGGATTGTGGTCAAGGCTGGATGTCTAAGGGATGGCATAAGTACCGACTCTTCCTCTTTTCTCCTTGCACTGTTTTTAACACACTAAGTACATATGACCACTTTTGTATGGCTCACCCGTAAAGTCCAAATGCAGTCTATATTTGGAGGATAATAGGTTGGATAGTACGGTGAGGAAATAGAGCCATTCCAGGAGGAAATGGATCCTCCACAACCTGCAGGGGGAGATGATGACACTTACAAGCTCATAGAAATCACCCCAGCACAAATATATGTATTTCCTTTTCTATATATAAAAACTCTGGCAGTGTTGAGACATTTACACCTACAGGCTTTGACATAGTGCAACATCTAATTTCTCCTGTAAATTATGAAAGTACTTTTTCATTTCAACTCAGTTTTGTCCTTTTACAAGACCCCTCAGACCTGCTTTAGGGACAGCCTGGAAGTATGCTTTGAAGATGGCTCCTTCCCGCTGCCTGCTGAAGGAGAACGTGACCAACATCACATTTCCAGAGGACGTCAACTTCATGACGGGAGATGAGCCTGAAAGAGGCAGCCCACACCACCTGAAACAGACACAGACGTCAGACTTCTAAGAGAGGCTCGGTTTTAGGAACTCTGGTAGAAAATGGTGTTACCTGGCAATTATTTTGTTCTGCAAAGGAAGTAAGAAGTCATATGCAGAGAGCTTGTGGGCAGTACAGCTTCCTGGCGTGGCGCCGTGGAGGGTGAGGACGACCAGTCGAACCACGTGACCCGATGGCACACGAAGGCGCCACTGGTAGTATGGCTTTTTGGGGTTCACGAGGCCGAGAGAACGGTTGCTCCCATACTTAGCATAGAGGTCAAAGGACATTGCTAGAAAGAGAAAGTGTGTAAATGTGTTAGCGATGGTGATAGAGACTCAATAGAGTGATGCTGGTGGTGCTGGAGCCAGTACTTTTGGCAGTCTGGGCTGCAACTGAACACTGTTCTCTCCTATAATAAAAATGATGCAACTAGTCTGCATTGATAAAAGCTACCTTAAAGGGGACCTATTATGAAAAACAAGTTTTTTCTTGCTTTTACATATATAAAGTCGTCTCCCCTCAGCCTGCCAACTCAGAGAAGGAGGAAAGCAACCAAATTCTGCAGTGTCTGTACAGCCGCCCGGATGAGCCATCCAGTGTGATGTGGATCTACGAGCTGTTCAGATTCTGCTCCTGTCGTTACGTAACGACGGGAGCCATTTTTTTGTAGCGGTTTATCGCGTCATTCAGGCAGCCAATCAGCACAGAGCCTCATTATCATAGCCCCGCCCACTCAGAATCCAGCATAGATAATGAGGTTAGAGAATGGGAAGATAAAGACATGGCTCAGAGGCTGAATTTCTAATTTATTTAGCAAAAACAATCAAAAGCTTGTTTTTAAAGGGATTGTGACATGAAAAACACATTTTTCTTGATTTTTTGTGTTTTGTTGGGTGTCTTGACATCAATTACACCCAAAAAACAACAAACTTTTAACATTCAGTGTATTGTGTGCTTTCTGGGATTTTCCGCATAACTGTGCAAAAACGGCTCATCTGGTTTGGTGGCGGGCCGTGACGTCAGGGCCCGCTAAATCACCGCCCCCTCCACCCAGCTCCCTGCCTCCGCTCCTCTCCAGCGCACCATAAAGGCTGATTTATGGTTCCGCGTTACACCGACGCAGAGCCTACGGCGATCGCGTTCCATTTACCTCGGAAATCGGAACTGGGAACTGGGAATAGCAGCCATCTTTGAATGGTAACTCGGGGGTGGTGAAGCTTCTCCCACTTTCCCAGTGGGAAATCCCACTTCGAGGGGCGTTTCAGTTGAAAATTCCGACTGGGAACTAGTAAATCCCCACTTCCGAGGACAAATGGAACGCGGCATAACTCTCCGACGCCGCTGTGAGCGTATGGCTGGAGGAGGAGGAGGTTTGGAGGAGGAGCGGAGCAATGATTGACAGGAAAGGGGGGAAAGGAAGCATTTTTCACGGGGCAAAAAAACACTGTAATAAAAAGCCAGGAATAGAGTACTAGAGTGAAGTTTTTCTTGTTACACTCTTTTAGACACATTTGAGGGATGTTGGCCAAGACTTTTAATAGTGTTAAAAGCATGTTAAAAATGATGTCACAATACCTTTAAGACATTCAATGCCTGTTTAAAATAGGTATTAGATGCCATAATAGGTCCCCTTTAATTAACACTTAGATTTTTAGACTCTCCAAAGCAGACTAAAAGTATTCTCACCTTGGAAGCCAAGCTGCCATTTCCCACCCTGGATACTATTTGGATTTTTCATCTTATCGGATTTATCTTCTGGCTCAAAGTCATCAGGGTCCAAGCCTGCAAACATGGCAGAGGACAAAAGGCTTGTCTCCAGTCAAAATCATTATTATGTGTCTTTGCTATCTTTAAAATCTTTAGTATGTGTTCAAACAACAGCCAGAGCTTCTACCCAGCAAATGGAGCGTGTCATCGTTTCGCTCCATGTAGTATCGCTGCTCATTATGTCGCTGAACTTTGTTGCTGCCAGGGAGTCTGCGCTGCAGTCTTTCTGGGCTGCACCTCTGGATTTCCGTGGCGATGTCTTGTGGGGCGGAGAATTTACTCCAGTAGAATACGTTAAGCCCCTCTGCTCCTTCACTACCATTCAAAAGGTTTCACAATGTTATATTACTGCAGAAAACATGTCTGTGGATGCTGTTGCTGTGCAGATTTGTTACTCTTTAAATGTTTATGTGAAAACATTTTGACGTGTCTGTTTGTTTATTGGTACATTTGGAGCATCCTACCTGAAGGCAGTAATTCCTGAGCACAAGTGGTAAGAGCTCCATGGCGTGGACTCATACACATCTGAGAACTGGTTTGAAGAAATTCAGAGTAAAAAAAAAACAACAAAAAAGTATAAGGAGGATACAAAAGAGGTTCCTTTTTCCATTCATCAAAATCATTGTTCTTGTATGTGTTTATTAGAGTCTGATTGTGTGAATGTTGAGCTCCATTGTGTCACTTCCTGTCAGAGGAGGAAACAACCCTGAGTGGTGAAGGATGTCAACCTTGAGCTTGATTATCAGATGGTCCTAAACATGTTATGATCCATGGAAAAGGTTGCATTGAAAAGTCACAATCAGAGCTGCTTACATTCATATTCAGCAGGGTTACTGGAGAAATGGGGAATTCCCATCTATCAGCTTGTATGCTCCACATTTTACTCCAAAATCCCCTCCTTGGCTTCTCTTTTTTATCTCTGTCCTCCCGTCATCCCATCTTGCCCTACTGCCCTGCCTATCCCTCTTAACCCCGGCATCACACACAGACTCACCTGCTCTCTGTAGTGTACAGCACACATAGTGGCTGATTGTGTGAAAGCCACACAGACAATGTTTTTATTGAGTGCCTGCTCGTCCTCTCACTCCTGCTGGCCGAGCTTCGCTAAGGCTCACAAACGCTGGGCTTGTCCTCGGCCCTGAAAGGACCCTGTCCCTGGGGGGTCTCTGGGACTTGAACACACTGCGTAGAGCTCCTGTTTCAGCTTTACATTTAACACAACCAAAGTGGAGCAGAAGCAGAGTAGTGTAGAGAAGAGAAAAAAAACAGACAAACAAGGGAGGATAGGGCAGATTAGGAGAGACCCGGTGAATAAGAAAGCAAGGAGAAAAGAGAAAGAAGGTAGTAGTGTTTTGAAAGCATTGCTTAAAAATACTGTAGTCGGGCCATATCAAAGTTTGAGCTGCAAGATCAGCTTCAGCAAGGAGCAGGGAGGTCAGGCACCAGGGCTCTTTAATGTGTCAGTCAGAGGCGAGGCGATGGCAAGCTCACTGTTTCACTTACATAATGGTTCAAAGCCTGAGCCTGCAGGCGGAACTGGGGCGAGGTGGAGTCGATCAGCTCCGAGGAGAAGCTCAGGTTTGGGAACTCCACACTCCCTCCAAGGAAGAACACTGAGCAAGGCGGGGCTGGAAGGTGGAGGTAAAGATGTGAGACGGGGGCTTTAAATGGATTAATCTGACAGGGACAGCAGAGGTGTATAAAACGTTTGGTCTGTACTCACATGTTACGTAGTGGAGAGTCAGTGCAATGGCAGCAGTGAAGGGAAACAAGGGTATGAGACTTAGCATCCATCTCCTCCAGGAACAACACGCTGGAGCGCTCTGCTCTACCTGGTCCCCAGGTTTTGTAGGGGTGCTTGATGACTGGGTGGGCTCCCTGAACTCCCCATCTCCCTTTCGGACACGACTCAAATATCATACCGGCTTTTTAACCCGTCTTCTCAAATAACTTGTAATTGTCATCATTTTTTATGTGAGCACAACATAAAAGCATTAAATGAAATGCATCCTTGATGCAAAAAATCAATGCACATTGATTTTTACGCCGGAGCAGGGACTGGTTTACTGACAGCAGCCGTTTACATCCCCAAGCTCGAAACATTTAAGAGTTGGCAGGGGTCCCGGGGGAAGCTGGAGAGGTCTGCTTTCTCACGGACTGCCACTACAGTATCAGCACTCAGTCAACCTGACATGTTTATGAGTTAGATAGAGACCCATGTACTCATACAGACTGATTTGATCATAAACAGTGGTTTAGTTGCTTTAGTCTGTTTTAAATATTCTGCATCTTTATCCTATTACAAAAATGCTCACAAAGGAAAATATACTCAAGAGATTGGTGATAAGACAAGAATATATGATCAAATTAGCACCTGAAGGGTGCAAATGTCCTCTGGCACTGTTTTTCTGAAAGACGTACAGTATTGGCTTACCTGTGAAGCTGGGTAGCCAGAGTGTCCATGCGCTGAGACGCAGTACACCTCACAAGTTTTGCTTTTGGGGAGAGTCCACATAGCACTGTCCCGTTAAGCTCCGAAGAGGCGATATGCAACAATAACTTGGGCATAGAAACGACGGAGAGAGAGAGGAAATCCCTACTGTTACTTCTTCTGGGAAAAAAAAAAGCTCAGAAATCTGAGCTGAGGAGCTCGGATGCGGTGGGCATTCACCACCTCCCGCTTACCTGAATGGGCGGCAGGTGACACACAGAGCCCCAGAATGCAGTGCGGGGACAATGAGACCACTATGAGAGGATACAGACCATGCAACCACCCCTCAGACAGATATTGTTTGCAAACTTCCTTGTTGTATATGCACAGTTAAAATTCAGAGGGATAAAACAACGGTAAGTTTGAAGGAAATTGAAGTGAGATATGAGAATTGGAGCACTGCTTCTGCTGTGCATCAAGATGCTCCACAGGGGTGTCAATCTGCAGTTACATATCTAACATGTCTATTGTGTTATTGAGACTAAACAATGTTTTTGAAGGATACACCGCTGATGATATCAAGGGGTATACATGAAAAAACACAGGAGTGTAAAATAGGAGTGGTTTTTATTAGGATTGAGCACAACAATGAACTTCATGATGTTAGCTGATATGACTGTAGATCCAGGAAGTGAACTTGTTGACCCTGGTGTAAACTCCGGGTAGGTTGGGTCTGCCACAGCCAGACCCCCAGCTGACAATCCCGATAAGGAACCAGCGACCCCCACCTGGTGCCTGACAGGACAGAGGACCCCCTGAATCTCCCTGAGACACAAAGCGTGCAATAAAGAATGGAAAAAAAAAAAATCAAAACACGTATTCAAGAAGGAATACAGGGACTGTTGAAATATGGGAGATGACAAAGCTCACCCTGCAGGCATCCTGCTCTCCTGAGGGGACCCCAGCACACAACATGCGTGGAGAAATGGGCCCGTAACGCTTTTTACACTCAGTCTGACTCATTATGGACACCTCAGCTTTCTGCAGCACTGAGGGAAGCACCTTATCTGCAGAGGGACAAAACGTGCAGCAAAGAAAAAGTTGCAGTTTACAAAATTGTAAACTGTATTGTTGCAATAGTCAATAAAGGTGAAGAGAACGGGTCAGTGTAGGCAGTTAGCATGCTCTCTTAAAAGGAACCCTGGTTATTAAGACTTGTAGTCCCTAATTAGCCACAATTGTTCTCTTATACTAAAATATGTTGTTAGAAACACATAAAATAATCTAATTGCTTTAAAAATCTACAATGTTTATCACATATTTTGACCTGTGGGAGGCGCCATGTTCTACCTGCGCAATGCATTCTGGGGGCGATGACGTAGAACGGTGGCTCTGGGAAGATAAGCCGCGTTAGTTTAACTGGGACCGATATCTAAAACATAGATGAGCAGCATCTCCCGGCCGTGGAGGCTGACGAGGGAGCCCATAAGACGTCTCGGTTCAGGCAAACTGGATCAAAGTTCTCTTGTGCTGTGATGCACGGGAGATCTGCAAAAATGATCAAAGTCGTGCGGATCTTACCAGTGCATTAGGCTACGGCGTCAGCGGCGTAGCCTACGCCATAGACGGCGTAGCCGTGGCTCTAAAACCTGCAGCGCAAAGCCACCCGCTCTCCGCCCTCCGCCTCCGCTCTCGCCGGGATGGAGACACGGGAGGTGCAGACTTCGCGTCAAATAGGCAAGAACATCTTTATTTAATTTAATGACGCCAGATCTGGCTGGGGTTTTTATTGTAGCATATGCTATCTGCTAGTTGAAACGTGTGGTCGGTTAGTCTATCTGAGTTTTATGGTGTTTTTATAGTTCATGCTTTATGTGGTGCTGTACTTTTTTTTTTTTTTTTTTTTTTTTAACTTTTTTGTAGGTGTGCCGTCACCTTAATGTTTAGCTGTGTTTTGATCTGTGTTTCTGGTGCGCCGCCACCTGTTTAGCTGTGTTTTCATCTGTTTCTGGGTGTCAAAACAGTGTACGGGGGCTAGCAGGTGCCACCGTCTGACGTCACTACCCAGAATGCATTGCGGTGTAAACAACAATGGCGACCTACGAGTTAAATTATATTTTCAAATTTTATTAAAACAAAGACATCAAAAAGGTTTTTTATATCACATTGTTATAATTGATACCAACATTTATCTTTTAAAACCTACATGTCTTAATAGCCAGGGTTCCTTTAAACACATTTCTTACCCTCCTCGGATCTGTAACCCCATCCTGTGACCAAGCAGCGGTGGCTCTCAGTGACCACGTGGGAGGAGGGCGGGAGGCACACAGGCTGCACCAGTGGGCTGAGCGAGGGAGGCCAGGGCTTCTTGAGCTGTAGCAGGGCAATGTCGTAGTCAAACGTGTAAGCATTGTAGTACTTGTGCACAACGATCCGCTGGATCTCTGCCATGTGTTTGGAATTGCCCTGTGTCAGCATGCCGAGGTGGGCCGTCCAGTAACGGGGGTCAGAAAGTCTGCAAAGTCAAAGGGAAGGGGCTAAAGCTGTTGTCCAACAGCTGTAGAACCTCCTGACACTAATTGACCATTTTAATGTCTTCCAGTCTTTTGGCCATATTACAGTAAAGGTCCTTAATGACATCGGCTCCAATATGGATAGTGGCAACATCTTGATAGATCGATTGAAGACGTGGGTGGGACTTTCTGGCACAGCACTTGGCTGGTTGGAGTCCTATTTAAAAGACTAGGGTCTATTTTGTGTCTTTAGGTAACTACAAATCAGAGCTAACAACAATAACATGCAGAGTTCCTCAAGGTTCAGTTCTGGGGCCTCACACTCGCTCAAATTATAAAAAAAATAAAACGTGTCACCATAACTATACAGATGACACACAAATCTATATAACCATCTCGTTAGGAGACTATAATCCAATTCAAACACTGATCAAATGCACTGATAAGATTAAAGAATGGATATGCCAGAATGTTCTTCAGTTTAATTGAGATAAAAAAGGAAATAATAGTCTTTGGAGCCAAGGAAGAATGATTAAAGGTCAGCACTCAGCTTTAAGCAGTAAAGCTAAAAACCAATGCCCAAGCCAGAAATCTGAGAGTGGTTCTGGACTCAGACCTGATGTTAACAGCCACATTAGTAGTGAAGTCAGCCTTTTATCACCTAAAGAACATATCGAGGATTAAAGGACTGATGTCTCAGCAGGACTGACAAAACTTGTCTATGCTTTTGTGTTCAGTAGACTGGACTACTGTAACGCTGTTCTCACAGGTCTCCCTAAAAGAATGCATCATTGCTGCTGAAACTCTCAGTTGTTTCAAGTCAAGGTTGAAAACATTTTTATTTACTGCTGCATTTCAGTAATCTCCCATAATGCACTACAACCTTTATTTTCTTGCATCTCATTTGTTGAATTTCTTTAATTCTTTAACTTAAAAGTATGTGTGTTTTTAATTTCTGCTTTAAACTATTTTAATTTTTAATGCATTTTTTGTAAAGCACTTTGGACACAAATAATTTTGACTTGCCTAAATACTGAAGGCTAAGAAGGCTTTATAGATCATATGGTAAAATGTCAGTTGAAGGTTAGTTTGAATGGAAAGGCAGAAAAAAACAGTATATTGTAAATGATAACCAAATGTAATTTCATAAAAGGGTTGAAATGAGATTTAAAAAAAGGTTAATAAAATAAACTACTTGGTGACATGGAAATGTCTTCGTAATTTGTAATATTCCCATTTATTAGAGTGATCACAGTCCAAAACTAGTTGCCATAGCAGCATTATTCAGTGTTGGTCTTTGCAGTGTAATAAATCTGAAATGATCATATCATTATTATAGCATCAGATTGCAGCATGAAACAATATCAGAATATATTACTTTTTTGCAACAAAGGTGACTGACCTTTCTTTACTGAAGCAGTGAGCGGCTGAGATGAGCCAATCAGACGAGAGGACAGAGGCCCCGCAGTACAGGCTGCCAGCAAAGTGCAGGCTGACCTGCCATGGCCACTCCCCCTCCACAGAGTTAACCCCGCCCACAACACGTTGGAGATCAATAGGTGAGCCTGACCTCTTGAGCGGGGAGGGACGGCCGCAGGCTGAGGAGGATGTAGTGATGGATTATGTTGTTATACTGGCGTTTATCCTCAGAGAGCGTACATTTTGCATGCGTTTCAGCATCTACAACAAGCATTTAGAGCTGGGATTGGATTTGGATTTTGAAGTCTTTGGCAGCTTTAGCAGCGATTTTGTCCACAATTGTCTTGAAATACCTGATTCTATAAAGTTATGCTCCTTCAGGCTTATAGTAAGCCGGTTCTAATACTGGCAGTTGAGTATTTTGTAACGTAAATTGGTTTGGAAACTGAGGAAAGCTTTAAACTAATGCAGATGGTTTGTTTCTTTATCAGAGCTGAAGCAAATTAAATGTTCAACCAAGTACCCTAATAAGTTGGAAGCATTTTGTGGCAATGTAGTGGCACTTTGGACAAAGAGGTTCACATTTTTAAACTTTGCATTTCATAATTTAAGACAGATTTACATTTCACTCCCAGAATTATTGCAGTCTTGCAAAAACAGTTTCATCATATCAGCTTGGGAGCCCTTTGAGAATAGAAAACTGGTACATGCTGGGTTATAAGGGATGGTTATAGTGATGGTACTGCAGAGTACTCACTGCAGTCGGCCTCATCGCTACGGTCCTCACAATCGGGAACATCATCACACTTTGCGTTCTTCTTTAGGATGCAGGATCCGCTGCGGCACTGATACCTGATTGGAGAACAGGTTGTTTCTGCCAAAACATACTGCAATTATTAAGAAGGTAAAAGCTCACACAAATTTACCTTTGAAGACATGCAGAAAATGTGTACCGTGAGTGCAGTTGATTTCATCTGCTCCATCTTTGCAGTCTGTCTCTCCATTGCACACATACAAAGGATGTGGAGGACTAGTTCCACCACAGTTCATCGTGGGCCTTGCTGTGAAGATATGCAACGTATAAACGCTTCTTGTAAGACTTTTACAGCAGCATGTGCCAGCAGGTTTACACAGAACTTCACAGGATCACAACCAGTGTTGTGTCTCTTTTAGACCGACATACAGCAGAAAACTTCGTCACTCTCGTCCTGACAGTCATCCAGGCCGTCGCACAGACGACTCTTCTCCACACACAGCCCTGTGCTGCACAAGAAGTGGCTCTCTGGACAAGCTGGTAGAAAAGAGATTAGTTATTTATAAATTGTAGGGAAGGAGCAGGAATAATTTAAAAAAAAGCCAAGTTAATGATTTGTGCATAGTCAGTGTTTTAGTTTGCACATACTGAACTTCCTCTTAATGAATGAAAATATAATATGCATTATTAGTCACTTCATAAATCTGCAGTCGGGTCTCTACAATGCGTTGTTCGGGGCTTACGCTGGCTGATGTTGTAACTGCTGTAAGAGGCCAGAAAAGGCTGAGCAGAGTGACGTGAGCTGCAGCGAAACTCCACCTCCAGGTTGTGGTTGGCTATCCGAAACACTGTGTGGTGTTCCACGTAGCTGCCGCAGAAGCTGTCCGGAGAGAACCGGCCTCAGCAACACAAACAAGCTCAAGGAGCGCGACAGTGCACACTCCCCAGACACATACATGACCTCATTGATCCTCCACCAGCCGTTGTCACAGCCCTTCATCTCCTTTGGTTTCAGCGCATAGTTGTGGAACTGTAATGCAACTCCTAAATTTAGGTTTGAGGTCTGCAAAATAAAGATGATACAGCAAATGGAAAACAATAATCATTAAGGTTTTATAGTCTGTAAGAATATCTACCTGAAATGTCCAGGTACAGGATGTTGTGCAACTCATAGGTAGCTTGGCTGTCCAGTTATCAAGGCTAATGATAATTCTATTAAAGAATTATTAATAAAGTTGACTATTTATCAAATTGTATTATCAAAAATGATAATTCTCGTAGGGGCACCACCGCCGGGGCCTTACTTCCGGTGGAATTCGATAACTAACAGCAGAAAATCAGTCTCATTATGATTTGAATTATCCTGCAGAACAGCAAATCTTACAGAATAACAGTGAAGGCGTGATATCCGAACACTAGGCTCTGCTTAAACAAATCAATTTGTGACCAAATCTTGCATGAAATAACACAACCACTCATAAAGAAATCAATCAGAATTTATTTACATACGGGTGTCAAAAGATGATAAACGCAACACCCAAATAAATCTGATGGCAGAAATGGCTTAAGTATCCATAAAACAATTAATTAACTAGAAAAACAACAATCAATAAAATGAAACATAAACGTTAAATGCATGGAATGAAAAAGAAAAGAAATCAAGCAATAATAACGAAGATACAGAACATCTACAGTTCAAACGGGGCTCCTGTGGTCTTTTAAAGATGGACGCGCCCTCTTGGCCACGTGCAATTAGAACGGATGGTGATCCCGGTGTTAAACCGTGATCAACTGCAGAAAACAGCGCTTTAAAACATGAATGACTAGCAGAAAGTAGTGACTACAAATTAATGAAAACAGTCCTTATAATGATGGTGGTGTAATCTCAGCTCTGAACACAGATTTAGCTCTGTAACACTCCCAGTTAAACTCATACACCCAGGTCTCAAAACCTCACGCCTCCTCGGGTCTCCGGGTGCCGATCAGGGGTTCCTGCCGGGTCTTTGGTCGGAGTCCGATCCCAGAGAGTCCTCCCGCCTCTCCCGCTCCTCCTCCTGACTCTGGAATCACGAGAGGACGGGGGTACAGCTGAAGCAGCCGGCGCTCCAGCTCCGGTCCGGAGGCTATCACGTCGTCTCGGGGGCGCGCGGGGCCAGTCTACTTCTTCTGAGTGCTGGTGCCCGTCGGCCTGAGCGCGTGGCCCCGGGACGGGCAGCGGGATGCGTCTCGGTTCTGCGCGGGGCAGGCTGTCCACAGGTCCTTTCAGGTGAAGTTTTAAGAGCAGAGAGAGAGGTTAGGAAAGAAGAACGGGTCTCACCCTGGGCCGGGGCCGAGCTTCGGAGCGGCTTCCCCCCCCCTTTCCAGCTCCCAGGGACCGGGGACACGTGAAGCAGGACTCTGGATGAAAAGTTGAGACCGGGAGCTGATGGGGGCGGCTCCGTGCACCGCGGCTTCAACGGGCTGCAGGTCCACCGGAGCGGCCCGATGGGGCCTTACACCTCCCCCCAGCCGGGGGGAGAAAGGGAGATGGGATCTTGGCCCAGAGCCAAACGATCCAGCTCGGATGAGAGGGTGATCGGAAGAGAAGAGGAGCAGCGGCAGGGGTTTTGATCCTACGCGCGCTGCGGTGACGTCATCGGTGCCTCATTGCGATTGGATGAACGCCGCTTGTAGGCGCCACCCCCCCCCCGCAAGGCATGCTGGGGGTTGTAGTTCAGGCAACAGCGCCATTTTATGAGGCACATTAAAGCGGAAAAGGGGGGGTTCAAAGAAGCAGTACCATTTTGAGGTCTGGTTTTGGCTCCGCTGCATCCCGACCCCTGCTTAGGTGTCATAAAACCCCCAAGGAAGTCTGTTTTCCCTGGCAGAAACCCTGCTGGGTCCTTGTTTTGATCTCCGGCCATGCCGTGGGGGTCGTAAACGGGCTATCTCGACCCAGGCCGAGATAACCAGGAGTTAGCAGAAGGGGGTCGCAGGACTTCAGGAAGAAGGGGCAAAGTCTGGTTTTACAGGCCCTCATAATCACAAAATGTTCATACATTTTATAAGTTCAGATGGGCATATGGTCGGGCACAACATCCCCCCTTCGAATCGAAAACCGGAATGCAGGGTCTGGTTGTCGAATCTAACAACGGTGCACCAGTCCATGTGATCACGAAACTCTGGTTGGGGGCGTGAGCTCGCCTGGTTTCCTCCACTAGGCGAGCCATGCACAAAAATATGAAAAGAAAAACATATTCAAAGCAATAACATCATTCATTTACCTAACACAGTGATGTCACTCTTAAAGTGCGGTAAACGAAAGATAAAAGGAGAGGTTAGTTAGGTTTCAGTGTGTACACTGTACCTAAAATCAAAAACCAACAATTTAACCACTCTTTGATTAATTGCTAGGCGACAAAAACACACAAATTAACTCATGCCGGCTATGGAAGCCTGGAAATTGTGTGTAGGCGTGAATTTTTTTTTTAACGCCCCAAAGTATCCTACCCCCCTTTCAGGTGTGGAGCGGGCTTCCACTTCTGGGTCAGAAAAATTGTGAGGGGGCCGCTGCATACAAGGTAATGCAGCTGTTCAGTGTTCTTTTGCTAAAAAAAAAAAGGTCAAACGTGGGACCCCCCTCGCTCTGAGGTACGGCGTCTGCGCCTTGGTTGTTAATCGTGATCTGTTCTCCTCTGGTTTACTTTAAGAAAACGCTGAGCTGCTTCTTCAGCGTCAGTAACAGTGAAAACTGGGAAGGGCCGCAGCTCCTTTCGGGTAATTAATTTTTGGCTTACTCACGGTGGGGTCTGACCAGGGGGCTCAGGGGGATGAGATGACCGGGCTCACCACTTTTGGGTCCAGCCTAAGAACAGACTTGCCTGTCGGTCCATCTCCATCAGCCTGGTCACCTCTGCTGGTTCTCCGTCCACTGCGATGAGCTCTCTGCCATTAATAACCACACCTCAGCTCACGGTCCAGGCCCCAGCGCTTCGCTTGGGATTCTGGCAAGAGATTACACTTATTAACGAAGTCAGCTCACGTTATCACCCAGATTAGAAGAAATTAAACCGATAACAAACCCTGAGAGACTGGGGTATTGGTTATAACCTTAGAAGCAAGAACCAACTGAAAGGAATTAATAAAGTGAATAAAAAAGGGAGGAATCTTTAAATAACTTTAAATTAAAGATTCAACTTAAAACACAGTAGAGATGAATCTGAGAAGATTAATAACTCACATGGGGTAATCAGCAACAGTTCAATTAATAGAATTAAAGAAATTAAGTCAACCATTACCTTCAGTTAAGTATGGTTGCAAAAGGGAATTAATCAGAGATTAATAAAATAGTGATCCCTCAATAAAAGTTCAGATTAATAAAAATCAGGAACTTACAGCGAGCCAACCATTAGTTTCCATGGAACCTGGTTGCAAGAGGAAATTACTCAAACAGATTCACAAAAATTGAGTGGTAGAAAAAGTTCAGGTTAATAAAATTAACAGAACTTAAAGCAAACCCAACCATTACCTTCAGTGAAGCAAGGTTGCAGAGGAAATCAATCACAAGATTAATAATCGTGTGATGAAAAATAAAAGTTCAAACTAATAAAATTAAAGAACTTAACAAAGCAATCACCCTTTAGTGAGGCGAGGTTGCTATTAGAACAACTTAAAATAACCGTAGGAATCAGGTAATGAGAGGGGAAGAAAAATAAAAATATTTTCTTTCCCGATCAAAATTAATGTTCTGTTATTTCATACAAACTGGTCACAAATATCGTTTCGAGAGAGCCTCACGCTGGGGCGCCATTTAATGTTGTGCAACTCAAGGTAGCTTGGCTGTCCAGTTATCAAGGCTAATGATAATTCTATTAAAGAATTATTAATAATTAATAAAGTTGACTATTTATCAAATTGTATTATCAAAAATGATAATTCTCGTAGGGGCACCACCGCCGGGGCCTTACTTCCGGTGGAATTCGATAACTAACAGCAGAAAATCAGTCTCATTATGATTTGAATTATCCTGCAGAACAGCAAATCTTACAGAATAACAGTGAAGGCGTGATATCCGAACACTAGGCTCTGCTTAAACAAATCAATCTGTGACCAAATCTTGCATGAAATAACACAACCACTCATAAAGAAATCAATCAGAATTTATTTACATACGGGTGTCAAAAGATGATAAACGCAACACCCAAATAAATCTGATGGCAGAAATGGCTTAAGTATCCATAAAACGATTAATTAACTAGAAAAACAACAATCAATAAAATGAAACATAAACGTTAAATGCACGGAATGAAAAAGAAAAGAAATCAAGCAATAATAACGAAGATACAGAACATCTACAGTTCAAACGGGGCTCCTGTGGTCTTTTAAAGATGGACGCGCCCTCTTGGCCACGTGCGATTAGAACGGATGGTGATCCCGGTGTTAAACCGTGATCAACTGCAGAAAACAGCGCTTTAAAACATGAATGACTAGCAGAAAGTAGTGACTACAAATTAATGAAAACAGTCCTTATAATGATGGTGGTGTAATCTCAGCTCTGAACACAGATTTAGCTCTGTAACACTCCCAGTTAAACTCATACACCCAGGTCTCAAAACCTCACGCCTCCTCGGGTCTCCGGGTGCCGATCAGGGGTTCCTGCCGGGTCTTTGGTCGGAGTCCGATCCCAGAGAGTCCTCCCGCCTCTCCCGCTCCTCCTCCTGACTCTGGAATCACGAGAGGACGGGGGTACAGCTGAAGCAGCCGGCGCTCCAGCTCCGGTCCGGAGGCTATCACGTCGTCTCGGGGGCGCGCGGGGCCAGTCTACTTCTTCTGAGTGCTGGTGCCCGTCGGCCTGAGCGCGTGGCCCCGGGACGGGCAGCGGGATGCGTCTCGGTTCTGCGCGGGGCAGGCTGTCCACGGGTCCTTTCAGGTGAAGTTTTAAGAGCAGAGAGAGAGGTTAGGAAAGAAGAACGGGTCTCACCCTGGGCCGGGGCCGAGCTTCGGAGCGGCTTCCCCCCCCCTTTCCAGCTCCCAGGGACCGGGGACACGTGAAGCAGGACTCTGGATGAAAAGTTGAGACCGGGAGCTGATGGGGGCGGCTCCGTGCACCGCGGCTTCAACGGGCTGCAGGTCCACCGGAGCGGCCCGATGGGGCCTTACACCTCCCCCCAGCCGGGGGGAGAAAGGGAGATGGGATCTTGGCCCAGAGCCAAACGATCCAGCTCGGATGAGAGGGTGATCGGAAGAGAAGAGGAGCAGCGGCAGGGGTTTTGATCCTACGCGCGCTGCGGTGACGTCATCGGTGCCTCATTGCGATTGGATGAACGCCGCTTGTAGGCGCCACCCCCCCCCCGCAAGGCATGCTGGGGGTTGTAGTTCAGGCAACAGCGCCATTTTATGAGGCACATTAAAGCGGAAAAGGGGGGGTTCAAAGAAGCAGTACCATTTTGAGGTCTGGTTTTGGCTCCGCTGCATCCCGACCCCTGCTTAGGTGTCATAAAACCCCCAAGGAAGTCTGTTTTCCCTGGCAGAAACCCTGCTGGGTCCTTGTTTTGATCTCCGGCCATGCCGTGGGGGTCGTAAACGGGCTATCTCGACCCAGGCCGAGATAACCAGGAGTTAGCAGAAGGGGGTCGCAGGACTTCAGGAAGAAGGGGCAAAGTCTGGTTTTACAGGCCCTCATAATCACAAAATGTTCATACATTTTATAAGTTCAGATGGGCATATGGTCGGGCACAACAAGGAGCACTGTGGCGGCAGCAGGCTGGGGTAGAAGGGGCTGTAGATCTGACTGCTGATGTCAGGCTCTAACCGGGTCTCAATTTGAGACTTACATACTGATAAAGACAGAGATGGACATTATGATTACTGTCAGCCCTGTAAGATTCTACATGTTACACAATGCAATAGTAGTTACAGGTGGATGTGTCCTCCTATGTGCCCCTCTGAAAAAAAATAAATCACTTAAATCTTAAATCAGGAATCACTAGTTCATAAAATAAGGTGCTAAATGTGTCTTACTTTCCTCAGCGATGGCCTCAAAGTGGCCTTTGAAGTTCTTGTTGCCACTTGTCATGCTGAAGGACAGCAACATGACATTGGAGGTAGAAACAATGGAGAAGGAGGAGGACACCGGTTCACACAGCCTGCACCACAGAGACATACTTGAGCACTTCTAAAGCTACAATCAGCACAATTTCTATTGTGATACAGTAATTCACAAGAAAACGCTGGATCCTCTTTGAAATATTGTCTCTTCATACAATCAATAACAATTCAAACAAATCAAATATAGAACTCAATTTTAGTAATACCAATCAGAATTGAGATTACAGCAAAGATGAGACATGGAAAAGGTCAGTATGGTCAGTAGTAAAGTAAATAGGTGCCATTAACTACAACCACACGAGCAACAAATTATGAAAACCTCTTTTTATTTTAACATTCAATATGGGAGTTGTTTTTGTTTATACATTATACATTTACATTTGTTTGTTTATGGAGATTATCAATGCCCTAATGAACTCTTTAAGGCCTTTGACAAGTACATAGATGCTGCAATGGATTGATGACGTATTCGGGGTGTAACCCCACCTGAACTGGACTAGGCTACAGCAGAGCCCCCCAACCCTGAATAGGATTAAAGTGGGTGTAAATGAATGGATGGAAATACTGTTAATTTGAAACATCTACAAATCTGTGCAGTAATGACCACTGTATCAAATTCAACCCACAATCAAAGTGTTTGATGCTAAAGCCTAAAAGAACCCTAAAAAATGGATTCCTAGAAAATAAGATAATTATTGGGGTCATAGTGTCTGGAGCCATAATCAGCAAGAAAAATTCACTGACAGGACATGCAGAGGAAGAGGCTCAAAAAAAAAAAAAAAAAGGTTATGACTTCAGAAACAGTCAGCATGTTTTGGCAACAAACACAAATGCACTCATTCGGGACTCCTTCTTGCATCAGGGTCTGGACGTTAATTGTATAGTTGTATCAGTCTAGTAGTCATATCAAACAAGAGTGTTTGAAAAATGTTATGTCAGAAACTAAAGTTGAGCCGACTGGACGCTTCAACAGTATAAAGATCCTCACATAAAAAAAAAAAAAACATGGATGGTTATGGAGTGACTAACCTATAACTTACACTAAAGATAAATTAATGTTTTGTACCGATTAATAGAACAAATACTGATATTTTTGCTAAATAATAGTAAAAGTTACTTTTATTTGCATTGTTTTTCATGCATACTACTGTTGTCTATTGGCACTGTTTCAAGAAGATCAACAGTAAATATATAGAACAATGTTTTATTCATCTGTGGTATTATAATGCATGGACCAATTTAAGAAAAACAATGAAGTTGGTAGTTTGCTGCAGACTCACCTGTGCAGAACGCGCCCTCTCATGGGCAGCAGAGCATCATACACAGTGAGGGCATCATTCACACAGTCGCTGGCCTCAATAAGAAAAGAGGCAATGGTCAGGCGGATGAGAGAGCCAGGCACGGCGGTGAGCTTTACGTGGCAGTTCAGACCCCCCCATGACGAGTAGACGTTTAAAGGGACGCTGACTCCAGGAAGGTTGGTATACAGCTTATCCACACACTGTGAATCTGGGAGGAGAGTGATTTAAACACTGAAAACATGGAACACAATGATTTTTTTTCTTCCCCAGCTATTGTTGTTGCTGCCTACCTGCAGTGTTCGACGTATAATCTGAACGCTGAACACCTGTCAAGGTGCAGAGCAGTCCATTTTACTAAAGATGCTGGGATGAACAGGTTTTCAGGTATAAGGATAGATGGACGGACAAACACACCGTTGATGAGGATGGAGTCCATATCGACCGGGAGGCCGAGCAGGTAGCCCACAGAGGACCGGTTCTTCAGGCTGGTGTGGACAGAGTCTCTGAGAATGGCCTCTATACACTCCTCACACATTGCTGTGCTCTTTAGCTGGGGAACTATAAACACCATCCAGAAATGCACCAACACACCCCCTTTATTGTTGTGACTTAGGAGAACGTAGGGGAAAAACACAGGTAAAAAAAGGATAAGACTTCAATTCTTCATGCTTTCTGCAGATGGTAACCGATACTCAGTACTTGAGTTGTAAAAAAAAATCAGGGGGGATGGCGGATTTTAGCATATGGGGACAGATAATTTGTGCTGATTACAAATAATATAATATATTACAAATAATAGCACTGACCAAAACACCTGCAGAAATACTGCAGGAATGACATAGCAGCAGTTAAATGCAGCCTTTTATAAGCTTTAAATATCCACTGGGCTTAAAATACATCAAAACACTTAAAAAACAGTTTTCTGAACTTATCAATGATTCTCTCCTTCACAGGATAAGTAAATGGATCTCTGCAAAAACTCAAAATAAGAATATTTGTCCTATTTCTAGTTAAAATGTCTCATTTTAGTAAAAAAAATCTCATACTTAAAACAAGACTCATCACTGGAAAAAACAACAATTTTCACCTGTTTCAAGTAGATTTTCACTTGAAATAAGTAGAAAAATCTACCAGTGGAACAAGATTGTTTTGCTTGTAATAAGAAGATAAGTCTTGTCCCACTGGCAGATTTTTCTACTTATTTCAAGTGAAAATTTACTTGAAAGAGGTGAAAATTGTCAAATAAGTTATTTTTCTGGTGATGACTCTAAATGTTGAAATAGCAGTAAAACCACATTCATTGATGAAATGACATAAGGGATGGAAAGGGGGATGGCAGTTTTACAGGGGGGATGATTTTGACTCTTTATTTCAGGGGGGATGCAATCCCCCCTCATCTCGAGTACTGCCGATACTCCAGCCGTACCTGAGGTCTGAAATGACAGCTTGCTTGTAGAGTCTTGACACCGATGACATCTTGAACACATTGCCCACCTGCGAGACACTGGCAATAAACACTACACTTTCTTATTTCTGCACTAACCATTATCAATAACGTCACACTGATAACCTACCACGTGTTGTATTTTGTTTGCCATGGATACAAACTCATAGGACTCTGCCTGACGGTACTCTGGGATAAACTCCACATTGGCAACACGGAACATCCCAGCAAAGTATGCTCCACTGTTACTTTCCCTGCGAACTGAAAAAAATCTAATTGAACCTCTATTATATGGTGTAACTTATATGTTTACCAATCAGTAGGTGTTGTCGGACACGTGGTACCACTTCAGGTGAACAATTACACAACCACTTACATATGAAGACCCACAGCAGGGACCATATGACCACCACCACCACAAACAGCACGGCTGCAATGATGACAGCGATGTGTGGGACGTTCAGCAGATAAGCCCACAGCCTTTGGAGTCCCTTGGGCCTTCGTCTAGTTTTTCTGTAGATCCTGCGCAGCTTCTGCAGCGTGTGATCCACAGTGGCCACCTCCACGGACACATCCGTGACCTGCAGCCCAAAAGGGGGATACAGTCACACCCCTCTACAGATGCACTTCATTTTCTTTGACCTTTAACTAGCGCAATTCAGGATGTCCTGATCCGAATCGAGATGTGGTATATGGTGCTGAAAATAAATGGAATGAGCATACAAATGTCTCTCAATAAACTATAAAAGCCATCAGGGTTTAATTGTAGAGGGAAGCTGTTTTTGTGGCTGAAACATGACTGTTTTGAAGGAGAAACATCAAAAGGGCATAGCCCTGCTGCAACAATCCTCTCATCCCTGAACGATTTCAAAGTCTTTGAGTGTTTGAACAAAAGTTTGTCCAAGAAGTGCCACATTAACTCGTTAGCCAGTCAAAGGATGGAGGCTGGCTGGTTCCAAAGCAATACCATCATCCGATGCACTCAGCTCTCATTGAGTTACCCAGTGCACATCTATTATTCATTCAGTGTCATTCCATACTGCACAAATGGCTCTTAATCCATCACAAGTTAGCAGGGTATGGAGTCCCGCAGGGGGGAAAAAGTTAATCTATTTTACACATATTTAATAAACTACGAAGCACACAGATGTGCTTCAAAAGCTCGGCTCTGTGAACAGACCTCTTGGTCTGCAGGAGCAGACACATAAGCTACTGCTCAGAAAATAAATAAAAATGAAAGACTCAAGATTATGCAAATCTGCATTGCTGGCTGGATGTCATAAAGTTAGTCTGGAATCACTAAGACACTTACATAATTTCTTGACATTTATCAAAATAGCATGCAGACTCTCTTAGTTGGAGTTTATTAAAATTCAAATTCAATAAGGCATCTTTGGTAGTTTGAGTCCCTATGGACAGGTTTAGGGTGTTCCTTCATCATTTCTTATTCATACTGCAAAGATTACACTAGATATAGATTACAGAGTGCTTTCTTAGGATGACGTTTCGACATTTTTTAAACCGAACATGCAAAAACTGGAAAAATAAAAAAATAAACAAGCATAAAGTTCAAGAACAGAAAGGATAACTTAAAAGGGCAAAACCAGTTACGCAACAACATTCCTTGGACATTTGAAACTAAGAACAACCCTAACCAGAAGGACAAGAAAAAATATGTACAAGGGAGGATTGTAAAGCCTCATGATTCAAAGCAAACTGTTCAAACATAATCTCTAAAACGTGTGGAAGCAGCGTGATGCACAGCTCTGGGTCACTCGTGTTTGATAAATGACAGCAAACAGAAGCAGCTGGATGAAGATTCAAGTAAGATATGCTCCACTCAGGTTCAGCCAAATACAGGAATGCTGATTGAATGGTGTTGCAGAGTATATATGAGCAATGACAGTAAACATACTTAGTTAATTTTTGAATGTAAAGATGCAGAATATTCACCAAAATCAATCAAGTTATCTCAACCCAATCAAGTTTAATTTTACTTGAAGATAAAAGCAGGCACAAAGACCCCCAAATCAAAGACAGCTGCAGTAAAGGTCTGGCAAAGCAACACAGCCAATCATTAATGTTCATGAGTTGAAAAATGTATGTAGGACTCCAAGTATGAAAAATGTGACATTTTCTTATTAGATAATTTGTCCAAATGCAGTTGGATGCTTTCTACAGAATTACAAAAGCATTCCCCTGTTAGGATTGCTGCTCAAATTAAAGCTGAGCATGCATGATTTAGGATGATAAGCATGATATAACTGACTAAATGCTTTGATAAACAACAAAAAGAAAAGGATGGTGTTCTAAAATGTCCTTTCCCTACTTTATCTTACTTACACTGGCAGCGTCCAGTTGAGATGCATCCTCATCTCCATTTGTCTCCTCTTGCATTGCACCCATGACAGGTATCTTAGTGAGCCATTATCATCTCATTCTTACTTGGTTTTTCAGCTCCATTCTCTTCGCTATCAGAACAATAATTCTCTTACATAAAGAGCGGCAGAAAAAGGGCTTTGAGCCGTACACCACGCCGGCTGGGTCCTCCGTTAACAGCTGTCCGAAACCAGATCCTCCAGCACAGATGAGCTGTGGAGAAAGAGGGAGCTCACTGTGGACAACGCGCCACCTCCAGTTCAAGGGCTAAGGTTTCATTCATTACTTTCCATCGCTGCCTTTGATCAAACTCCCATGAACTCATATTCACCAGCCCGGGGCAGAAGTCTCCTACTGAGACTAATAAACGGGCTTTCTGCCTGAACAGATACAATTATATCAAAGTGACAAAACCCTCATTGGATGTGTTTGTACAACAGTTTTATTTACAGTGTTAAACAAGTTATGTGAATGAGTAGTTTATCCTCTGGCCGCTTTGTGCTCAGAGCTAACAGACTCACAGCAAAAGGGTCCAGCCTTTGTTGGGGGGTGGGGGGGGGCAAAAAGCTAAAGCCATCTTTGTCAGTGTAAAAGCAGGATATACATTGTTGTCATAATTTAAAAAAAACTAAACAAAAAACAAACTGTCAGCTAGAATTAAAACAAAAAGGAGGGGCACCTTGGGTAAGCAGCATTTTCACAAACCAATAAAACAGTCAGTATTTTAACACTTTTGTCATGCCCCTCTAAAATTGTAGGCACCGAGTTTAAACATCCAAAAAGACGAGACACATGGAGGCACGGAAACAAAACCTGACAGTACATTCACATACAAGAAAAGAAAAATCTTTGAGACTTCAGGACGGTTTGGGTTTGCTCTGATGAGGCAGAAAAGAGTGGGGAAAAAAAAAAAACGACAAAGCAAAGCCTCATTTCTTAAAAAAGGCACTGCGGGTGATGGTGTACAACAGGTGGTGAGGCTTTCGTTTTGGGGGTTCAGCCAGTGAAAAGACCTGCTGCTGAGGCACGCTGGTCGGTATGGTGACGTGACGCTGTTGAAGCGGTGGAAGGTTTTGGTGGTGCGGTGGGATGGAGGCTAAAAAGGTTGAAAGCATGACAAAAAAAAAAAAAAAACACAATTACAAAAACTAAGTTAAATTAAAACCAATTGAAGAGCATCTTAACAACATGAGGCAAAATATTTTCCTTACTTTTGAGCTTCCCATGTTTGGGTCTTCTGGCATTAGCAATGGCCTGTTTCCTTTGTTCTTCACTGATATCTATTCCTGAATTGAAGAAAAACAAAAAACAAAACATAATACACCTTCAGTTCAAAATATTTACCGTCACCCACTTTATGGCAACAATTCATCTTTAATTTGACATCTTTCCACAGTGGCTGTTTGTATTCAGAGTGACTCACCCATCTCTTTGTCCTCCTTGACTCTGTGTCTCTCCTTGGCAAAGGCTTGTAACCACCTCTGCTTGTCCTGGGCCTTCCTGCAGCACAGCATGCACATGAACTCCAGAGTCGAGGCGTGGCGCAGGCGCAGAGCATTCCTCAGGGTCAGGCCCAGGTCCGGGTCCCGCCCGTCGGGCACCTCCGCCACCTCCATCTGGTCCATATCCAGCCGTCCACGGTAGTGGAGCAGGTCCCGGCGCAGGACGTCTTTTTTGCAGTAGACCAGCTGGTGGTCAAAGAGGAAGAAGCTGCGCTGCTGCATTTTACCTTGCCGGACCACGAGGGTGAGCTCACCAGAATGGATGAGTTCAGAGCTGCGCTCCAGCACGTCTGGCCCCTTCAACACACATTCACTCACTTTACATAAGTTTGGCAAAATATTTCTAAAGTTAATATCCAACAAGTAGTCGTGCTCACCTCCCAGTGCAAAATAGCAACCTGCCAGTGAGCAATGGTGTCGATACTCTCCAGCCGCCTCTTCCTCTCATTTATTAAACTGGCGACATTCTTCATAGCCTCGTATGCTTTACTGACACCAGTGTGATCACTGCAATCAAACAGTAAGGCACCAGTGAGTACAAGGACCCCGTACGAAAAATACAATGTCTAAAAATACTTAGACAACCAGGCATTTCTTTGATATTTTCACAAAGCAGAACATTTGTACGATGAGAAAATAATAAATGGTGCATTCTTTTAAACCAAATCCAATCAAAGTGTTTGGTGATGCGTTTCTCAGCAAAGATACCGCCCTCAACTGGTAGCTGCCATATTTATTCTTTATTGTGAGTGCACAGATTCAGAAAATGGCACCATGTAAGGATGAGGAACATGAAAACATAGCTCAGGTCACTTCACCCTGTCTTTCATCCTCCCTCGTGAAAGTATAAACATTTGTAGTTCAAACTTCACATAAAATCTGAGTGAGTTGTGTGCAGAGGGGTGGATGTGTTCATGCGAGTGCTGGGAACATAGCTGCTGCATAACAATTTGTTTTTATTTTCCTCTGATTTACTGCTTCACTGTGCAGCTGGCCTTTGAACAGCGTTAGTGCCAGAAAGGAGGAGCCAAGCTTAAAGGCTTCGTTTACAAACCGATGTCCGAGTTCAGCGAATCTAAACATTAAGATTTCTGTGTGCAAGGTAAAGAAAAAGATGGAGCATTAATAATTACTGAAGTGATTTAAAACAGCGTTGGTATAGCGAGAGTAATTGTGTGCATCTTGATTAGATTTTGAAAGTGCAGCGGATAAATAGTAAATGTAAAGAACTTCATTGCTATAACTAGCTTCAGTATACACTGTGGTAAAATATGTTTTTTGTTGTAGCACGTAGTATTTCTAAAGCAATAACCAAACCGCTTATGATCCATGCAAATCAGCCAAAACTGTTTTCAAATGACCAATGTCATTCACTATCAGTGACGCAGCAGATCAGTATATTTAATGTAGGCCATTCAGTTGGCATGAAGTGTACCATGACATCACATTTATGTCAAATATCAAATACGCAATAAAACATGCTCATGAATCAATTATTTTTACTAGTTAGTTATTCTTGCAGACAAATTTAATCACCTGCAGTTGAAAAACTAATCAACCCATGAACATGTGACTCTTACAAGCATGGAGATAACCCGGGGACTTCTGTTTTTTTGCATGCGTCTGTGAGAGTAATATAACCTCTGCATGAGCATATTTTAACTGAGCACTCAACATTTGAAAAATGTGATGCTATAGCATAAATGCTGATGTAGAGTCTTTACCTGTGTTCTTTAGGTGTGTACTTGAGCAGTTCTCCCAGCTGCAGTGGGTATTTGCAGATCTTCTGGACAGGTGTGAGTAAGAAACCAGCGATGGAAATGTCAATCATCTGTTGCAGCAAACGGCAGGCCTCGAAGAAATGTTTGTATTTCCCCAACTTCATGAGGCGCTGCAGCTCAGCACAGGCAGCAGGATGAGTGTTACAGTAGTCCGAGTAGATTGAGAAGCCTTCCCCCTTTAAGAGAAACAAATATTACATGAACAAAGCTATTCTGTTGATGACACTGGGTCTGTTGAGCTTTGCAGAGGATTTTAAGTATTGTCACAACCTGCAGGAGAAAACAGGAACCTATTTCACTGAGATGGGGTTGTTCTCTGTTGTAATTCTTCTCCAGATCTCTGAGGAACTGCCTCTGGAATTTGTAGATGTCCTCTATATTGCTGAAAATGGTCTTCAGTTGCGGCTCTGTGAACATGTCAGGATGTTTCCGGCACTGACGGATGTAACCCTGAAACAAACAAAACCAGCATTATTTATACCCACTCCAGCCATGACAAGTATCAAAAGTAGCCAAAAGGTGGTGCTATAGAGCACAAATAAACATTTTGGGTAAACATATTGTAATTTCTGGAAAAGTAGCCACAAATACTAGGTACGTACTGGAATTTAGGACTGTCTTAAAGTTTTCTGCAAATTAAGCATGAGGGACCAGCAGACGGAGAACATTGGGCAATACCTCACAGATGTCTTTCAGGTGTTTGATGTAAATGCGTTCAGTATTCATTATTTCCTGAACCACATTGGTTCTCATCTGCTCCTTGTGCTGAGTACTGTGTGCGTCCCCGGGAACTGGATCTTCCTGGCCCGCAACGCTCTCCACACTCTCAGCGCTCGAGTCCTCTTGGTTAACGCGCACCTGAAACAAATCCACCAGAGAAAGAACAGAATAGCATTATCAATACTCATTTTTAAATGGGGGTTTTTTATTGATAAAAGCAAACGAATAAAACAAATTCCTTTACACATTTCTGGAGATTTAGTGAACTCAAATAAAGATCTACAGCTCATTATGCAAACTAAGTTAATTCCTACAGGAAGAACAATAACTACTCATATGACAAAAGAGTACTTCACATCACTATAGTAACAACATGTGCAAGCTTAAACAGTCAATGCTCATCAATCACTGATTCAGCAACAAGCAATTACACAGCAGATGCCCATCTGCCAATCAAGTCACTTCACCATGGTTACCACAACCTGCCTAATTAGGACTCAACTGCCAATCACTTGTCGTCACCACAGAAACCCACCGGACCGCTGAGGTTTGAGCCTTTAAACACACTATTCAGAGGACTGCTGAGGTTTGTTCGGAGCTAAGCTGGTTTGCTGGTCTTTTCTGTGCTGCTGGAGAGCAAACATGCATCACACACAGGGAGGTCAGAACGTCCACTTACCCTAACAAAGCTGGAAGGGAACCAGGCTTCCCGGTCAGCTCCCCTTCCCCACCACCAGTCCTTATGTGAGGCATCCAGGACGTGGATAACGTCTCCAGCCTTGAAGGCCAGTTCCTGCTCCTCCATGGTCACATGATCCCAGAGAGCTTCAGCATACACCGCATGGCCAGAGCTTATCCACTGAGGAAAATAAACATACAATTACATGGACTCTTAAGCCTAAATCTAACATTTTAAGATTATGCCTAGTCATGCGGACATGGCAGCGGTTGTCTGTTCTGCTGAGCTGTGGCCAAATATTTTGCAAACACAAACATTTTCTCTTGGCTGCTCATGACGGAGATGAACAGCAAGATAAAATGCTTCATTGTGAATTTGATGCACAACTTTTGGAGATGAAAAGTTCTCCTCGACCTCACCTTGTTGAGCGCAGAGAGCTCAACTCCCGGCTGGAGGTAGGGCGTGACATCATTGAGTTCATCAAAGCTTCCCATCTCCTCCTCGCTCACGCTGTCATCGAGTGTGGCAGAGCACCCAGACGTACCATCTGCGACATTCATGCAGAGATTATGAAACTGCACGGCGCCGACACAGAAAACAAGTCACAAATGCACAAACACCCACACCTGGCTCAATGTCAACATTTTCTTCCAACACGCTTATTGACATTCCTCGACCCCCATTTGCTCCCAGACAGAAATGTCTGAATCCTTGTTACACATAAACAAGGCCAGTTCTTACCGCTGAGCACTCTGTGGAGTCTGCGCCGCCCCACACGGTCCAGCCCGATAGGGGTGCTCTGGGAGAGCACTGAGGGACGAAACCGGGCAGAAACGCCTCGGTAGGGGGGAACCTTGTGGGAGGGGATTGGCGGTCGTGACAAAGCCTGCAGAGATGACAAAAACAACAACAAAAAAGTCACTTTTTTCCTCGAGGGCCGGTGTCCTGCAGGTTTTAGACGTTTCCGTGACCCTGACAGACATGGCTGGGTCATTAACAGTTATACTGACCTTGAAGTCGAGCTGATGACGAGCATTGATTAGAATCAGGTGTGTGGAAACAGGGAAACATTTAAAGCATGTAGTACAGTGGGCCTCAGAGACCGACTTTGGACACCCCTGACTTAAACCAACACTTAAAATAGCATCTCTCTGCTGAGCATGGTGATTGTTATGATACTAGCGAAGGTTAAAGGAACAAAACCAGTAGAGTGCACACCTGGCGCCCCTGCTATCGTTTAAGGTTGATCAAGTTAATGTATTCATGTGATTATAGTTGTAGGGAAAAGAACCAAACAGACAGGCAAAACTGGTATCGGCAGGTTGAAGGAAGCCAGAAACCAGAATTTGGAAAGAACATTGCTAATGGTCCAATTGTACTAAAAATGCAAAGAAAACAAATGGTGGGCAGTTTAGTTTTGTTTCCCCCACTTTTGAAAACATTGAGAATATGTTAGTGCAATATTTGACACCATCTTGACCAAACGTCTGTATCTTTAGATGGAGCAGGAAGACCTATCATCATAACTGTTTGCTCTAATTTAACAAAATTACATGGAAAACAAACTTGAAAGTTACATTGTACAGTGGGGAGAACAAGTATTTGATACACTGCCAATTTTGCAGGTTTTCCCACTTGCAAAGCATGTAGAAGTCTGTAATTTTTTATCATAGGTACTCTTCAACTGTGAGTGATGGAATCTAAAAAAAAAATCCAGAAAATCACATTGTATGATTTTTAAGTAATTAATTTGCATTTTATTGCATGACATAAGTATTTGATCATCTGTCAACCAGTAAGACTTCCGGCTCTCACAGACCTGTTAGTTCTTCTTTAAGAAGCCCTCCTGTTCTCCACTCATTACCTGTATTAACTGCACCTGTTTGAACTCGTTACCTGTATAAAAGACACCTGTCCACACCTGAACCCAATAGAAAATCTTTGGAGGGAGCTGAAAGTCTGTATTGCCCAGCGCCGAAACCTGAAGGATCTGTATGGAGGAGTGGGCCAAAATCCCTGCTGCAGTGTGTGCAAACCTGGTCAAGAACTACAGGAAATGTCTGTAGTTAAGGATAATTGCAAACAAAGGTTTCTATACCAAATATTAAGTTCTGTTTTTCTGATGTATCAAATACTTATGTCATGCAATAAAATGCAAATCAATTACTTAAAAATCAAACAATGTGATTTTCTGGATTTTTTTTTTTTAGATTCCATCACTCACAGTTGAAGAGTACCTATGATAAAAATTACAGACTTCTACATGCTTTGCAAGTGGGAAAACCTGCAAAATCGGCAGTGTATCAAATACTTGTTCTCCCCACTGTAGTTCTGTCATAGCAGTTCTGCTGCATTTTTTTTATGTACCAAATGTCCAGTTTAATCATACGAACCTAACTGAAGGTTTTAAATAACACAAATGCTCGGTAAAAGCTGGAAAAGCTTACACAGGCAAGGTGGTCCTCCTTCAGTTCTGCATCTGCAGAGAACAGATCCCCAGCTCCTGCCACTGAGATGGGCCGCTGCTTCTGAACATCCCCCTTTATACCGCTGCTTTCAGGGCTGTTTCCATTTCCGTGATTACCGCAGCCTTTATGCAGCAGTGTATCTGCTGTCCTTTCCTCATGAAGCAACTCTGCTGCTTCCTCAGGGATGGAATGCTTCCTGGAAACCAGCTGCGCATAGTCAGAGATGGGCCGAGGTCTTGGGCGCCCATTTCTTCTCCTGGGCTTGACGGCGGGCGTTTCTGTATCTGTGGGAGATGTGGGGGATACGGGCGACTCCGGGAGGCACGCTGAGGAGACGGAAGGTGTGCTGCTGGCTGCTGGAGAGTATTCCTCTGTTTGCAGAAGTGACTTTTGTTCTTGTCGATACGATGTCACCTGGGGGATTAAAGGAAAATGTTAAAAGAGTAACCAAGAGCAATGACTGACTTTCCCCTGTTCAACGACCTGTGACTGCACAGGCACGTGGTGCAATGATGAGGAAGAGATATGGAACTTGTTGCAGGGGAAAAGATCTGTTATTAAGAAACTGAGCAAAATGGTATTTGAAGTCTTGAAAAGTCACAACTTTTTTGTCAAATCTCCAGGCAGAACAACTTTATCAGGATTCTCATGTGAAACTTTATGTTTTTGTTAGTAAAGTCATGTTGACTGAATCAACATACTGAACACAATAAAACCGCAAGCTTTATCAAATCCAAATTCAAACAAAAACTTGAACAGAAACTGCAGGAAAATATATTTATCTGCTGACATGCATACGTCAGCAGATATCACACTCCCAAGACTCATATACTGGCGAATGCTTAGAGGAAAATCACAACTAAGACTTTTATTCATCAAACAAACTCAAACCTCACCTCTTGCTTTTCCCGGTCTGGGTCCGGACCCCGGCATAAACACTGGAAAGGCACACAGTGTGCTAGAACCATTGTGAAACACACACAAACACTTGCTGGTCTATGGTTCCCGAGGCCAAGACCCTACATTTTTCTGAGGCCGGCTAAAGCTCATTGACTTCTAAAGAAAAACAGGGCTGTTTTTTCAATTCATCGTAAGAGAAAAATCTGACTTTTAGACCTAAAGACATTGACTAAAATTCTGTTTGCTGTCCTGTCTACTTGGTGGTGCTGTTAGCCGTCTCAAGCCTGGAGTTCATGGTGCTGGACTTTGATCTATGGAGCTACGTCTACAGGGAAGGGGGAGAGGGAGAGGGAGGGCTGAGCTCAGTCTGAGCCTTCCACCCTCCCACAGGAGCGGGACTATGGAGCCATTTTGCGCAAGTGCCACTAATCATAAACAAAGCCTAATCATTAACTCTCTCTGCTCCTTCAGGCTGCCAGGCAGCACAGCACCCAAATGGCTTCGGCATGTGACTCTGCAGCAGCAGAGGTCGGGATACAAACACGACTGACACGAACAGTAGGGTCAATCATTGTTATCACTTTGACGTGATATATTTGACACACACACTTTTCTTTTTTTAAAACATACATGCGCCATACTGACAAGTATCACCTTGCTGTGAGAACGTATCTCAGTAAATTTAAAGATCACTGCAAAGACTGAGGTTTCATTTCCTATGACATGGGTCAAGGTCATGGAGATACTCAACAATGATAACACTAATATAGATGATAAGAGGTTCACTCTTTCCTGTCTTTACTGCTGCCCCCTTTTGAAACAGTAGCACCTTTATCTGGCAGTTTATTTATAATCCCATGCATCTCTGCCCATTGTTTATTATTTTTAGCAGGAATATATTTAACCCATTCAGACCTGAGGTAACATGCATGCTTTTACCCTTTGACACAAACACATATTGCTTTTAAAACTGATAACATGAGATAGATGAAAGTAATAGTAAAAGATTAAGGTTTTTCTCAGATCGTTCTCAGATGTTTCTTTAAATAAGAAACATCATATGTCATCATTTCCTTGGGTGTAACAGAATATATCCTGGGTAAATAAGGAAAGAGGAGAAGGAAAACAGTTGCTAAGTGATGGACTAAAGCTTGTGCCTCACCTCATCTGGTAGCGGGCTGCTCTCAGTCTGTCCTTGGTGTTGTAAAGGCTCTTTTTGGTTGAACGTAGATGAAATACATTCAACCATGTGATTATAACTACCTGTTGTGGCAACAGGCAGCATCAGCGTGTCATGATGTGCAGAGATAGCAGGATAAATATGCTCTGTAGTCTCTGGGGGCTCCGAGGAAAGGGGGTCAATAATAACCGTATGTGGTTCTTGGCTGGTGTAGTTCTCTGGTTGGTGATGAATCAGAGGAGCGTGTTCATGACAAGAACTGACCTGAACAGCAGTCGTCAACGGCCGACGCTGTCGTTCACTGTTTTGTAGGCAAGGTATGCGGCGAGAATAATCGTCATGAAGGCGGGTCAATGGTGACAAGGGAGACGGAGAAGTGGGACTGGGGGAAGGACTTCTCCTGCGTCGGACAGTTAGATCAGTCATGCTGCCAACTAGCTTCAGCATCGGTGCCTTGGTCTTCACCAGGCCTCTTCTGTGGCCACCGGCATGGTCCCGGAGGTCCACCGAAGAAGCGCTGGATGTCCTTTGGATGTTTGGTCTCCCGTTTAATGAACTATTCCTCTGGGGGTCTTCTTGGGGGGAAGGAGATGGTGGTTTGCGTCTAAAAGGCGCCTTAAATATGTGAAGGTTCTCCGCACTTTTGCTCAGTCTGCTCAGAACCTTCACGTTTGTGTTTTCATTCGGTTCTTCTGTTAGGACATCGGCCTTAGATGTCTGACTTAGTTTCTCTGTGGTAAGTGCAGTTTGATTTGGGTTACTTCCGACTTGTCTTCCATTCATCATGTCGAGTAAACTGATGCGTCCTGCTCCGTATGCTCTCCTGATGCTCCTGGAGAATCGAGAGTTTCGTGTGAGACCATCTCCCTCAGTTTCTTCATCATCATAGTCTTCAATATCTGAGCCATACTGGCTTGTCGCAGCAAACATTTGCCCTGTCAAATTTCCATTGGACACATTATATCCTTCTGCAGTCTTTGAATGAAATGCTGCATTGGCTAGACCGGGATTAGTACCGCTCACCGCTGAGCCATTAACCAGTTCCTGTTCAGGTAAAGAGACATGTTCTCCATTGTGGCTTATTGCCCCTTTACTCTGGATACCTTGTAGCACCGATGATCGTAGTTTTTTAAAGGAGTCAACGACACCAAACCCTGCGAGTCCTGTCGCAGGAAGGGGGCCGCTGTTGCTGTCATTGCTGTGAGTTGAGGTTGGACTGTCAGTGGATGGACTGTGAGAGGAGACGGGGATCTTCCTTGAATTAGAAAAAAGCCTCATGATTCTTGTGGAGTATGGCTTTCCTTCTGGCTGAACAATAACAGGGTTGGACCAGGCGGAGGAGTTGATGCCATTCAGTCTGTTCTCATCAGAGCAAGGACCAGCGCTCGCTGGCTGTACCTGGGCATTGCATCCAGACAGCAGATGTGGAACTGAACTTCTCTCAGCGGGGTTCGGAAACGGATACACATCACCGCTCCTGATCAGGAGATCAACTTTTGAGCTGTGAAGACAAGGGATTGGGTCTTCGCTTGTGGACAAGACCCTCTCCTTTTGATCTGCCTGCAATACAAAATACAAAACTGCATTTAATGACCTTCAAATGCTGCATGATTGAATTAAAAGTGTTATTGATATGGCTCTATGTACAAGCTGCATTTACTGATCGAACAAAAGTAGTTTACACAAACTGAAATGATTATACATGCTTTTTGCTGAATAAAATGCATTATATAATGATCTATTAAGCAATTACTGACAAACTGAAAACCACATGTAAGTATGCTCAACTGCATGGTAACATAGAAATGATCTATTGTGCATTTACATGATAGTGTCCCTTGTGTTTCTATGTAAGATGAGTAATGGAGAGATGACAGAGCGAGACACGGATAAACAAAAAGACAAGTATTAGTCAGTGGCTTCAGGGTCCAAAGGAGAGGGACATTTTACTGAGAACACAACATGTATTTGTCCTCGTTGCTGTATGTCAATGTCCAAGGAAGGCTGAGGCCCCGGCTGGGGTGGCGGGGGTGCTCACTTCAGCTTTATGTGTGTTTGATGCGGGGCAGGGGCTAATGCTGCTGAGGCTTTGAAGTGCAGCTTTGTGAGCGTGACTAAGCAATGAAACTTCCTAATCCATTGTGATTAATGCAATAAATTGCCCTTTTTTTCCCAGATTACACAGAAAATGAGGGGGCGGTGAAGGGGAGGGCTGTGTGGTGCTCAGATGTGTGACACTTTTGAACTCATTGCTGAAAGCAGTTGCAGTGGATGGCAACAGACTAACAAAATACAAATATTTGATAGTTTTCACATTTGTTTTTACTTATGCAACAGCTTTCGTCTACTTTAACTGTTCTAGCACTCCTTCGGTCATTGGGAACTTTCAAAACGGCACCAATATTGCAGAGTGAGAATATACAAGGGTTATTTTAGTATTTATTGGAATAAACACCACATACTTTGAAACAACAAGACAATAACCAGTTATCTTTTCACTACACTACATTATCTGTATTGTAAAACAAAAGTGCAATACTGTAAAACAAAGCACAATATATACACAACTCACCTTCTATTCAAATCTGCTTATTCTATTGCAAAATAAATTACTTAAGATATACAGGACTGTCTCAGAAAATTAGAATATTGTGATAAAGTCCTTTATTTTCTGTAATGCAATTAAAAAAACAAAAATGTCATAAATTCTGGATTCATTACAAATCAACTGAAATATTGCAAGCCTTTTATTATTTTAATATTGCTGATTATGGCTTACAGTTTAAGATTAAGATTACCAAAATATTCTCATTTTTTGAGATAGGATATTTGAGTTTTCTTAAGCTGTAAGCCATGATCAGCAATATTAAAATAATAAAAGGCTTACAATATTTCAGTTGATTTGTAATGAATCCAGAATGTATGACATTTTTGCATTACAGAAAACGAAAGGACTTTATCACAATATTCTAATTTTCTGAGACAGTCCTGTATTGCAGATATTGTTTTTATACTGCACATGTTTCTTTAATTTACTGATATTATTTTATTTATGTAGCTCATTATTTCTTGTAAATGTTCTATCTCTCACTGGACAGGATGTTTTTTTTTTGTTTTAAATCCACATATATGCACAGGTCATCAAGGGTTAGCAAGCATCCCCTTCAAGGGTTTGTTTCTATGTGTTGCTTAGTGTGCACCGTGACCATTTGTTGAGCCATCAAAACAAAAGAAGTAGCCACTAGATTCAATTCCACTTCTAGTAGCAGCCTTTTTTTGAAGATCTCTGAAAGATCCACCCGTCATCCCAAGCATATAAACTGATTATTTTCTTGCGGCCTCCCAAGAGCTCCTCACCTTGCAGTCATTAAGTCACCATTTTTCATCTGAATGCATCAGTGTGGAATCTGCCAACATTACAGACAGTCTTACCTAAATTAGCACATGAACAGTGCATGGTTTCATCTTGTCCATTCGACTGGTCAAAAAGAAACCATGAAATGGCCTTAAGATAAGTCACTAGAGAGACAGATACAAGTTGAGAGTCAGTCAGATGCAGATTCAGATATGGAGTTAAACATCAAAATCTGATATTTGACATCTCAAACATGGCTGTAAGTAGCATTCTTTATTTGATATGTCATGTTTATTTTGTCAGGTGGATGTTATGTCTTGCCAAATACATCATATAATCATATAAAAGTCATCATTATCATGGATTGCATGATCCATGAAGATCACAGGTGGCTGCGATTCAACGGTTTCTTGGGGCCACACAGACAGTATGCTTGCAAAGAATACTTTCACACGGATGTCAAATGAACAGCTCACGATCATTAGTGTCAACAGCTGCCTGGGGGCACTTCCACTACAACACAAAGGGGCCCCAACCAGTTAGCTTTGACAACGGCTATCATGCAAATGCAGGCCTTTACTCTCTGTGGTGACAAGTTCAGTCTGCACTGGTGGCTTCTTCTGACTTTTGGGCTTTTAAAAGTATCAATTGTAGGACCATGTTTGAGCTGCAACAGCACTGCATGCAAAGAGTAGCAGGAGTTTCTGGAACGTTCCCATACTTCTCCATGCATGTTTAGCAGCAGATGAGCTTTCTCAATCAACCTCTCTGTGGGATCTGCTGTCATTTCAACCAGCTTTCTCCATCACGCTGCACACTTATGTAAACACAGAGCCACCGCTGCCAAGCACCGCTGCTGACAGACACTAAACACCGCTCGGGAACAATGTGCTGCTTTCAAAAGTTTGCTGAATTGTCTTCTTGTGCTTTCTCCTCCAGAGTAGCGGAGGAATCAAAATATGAACAAAGTGGGTGAAAAAAAAAAAGACAACTCCCCCCACAGAAAACCACAGTATCAATCATTTGATCTCATTTTGATCCCCTATCTTTCTGCTTTGCAAGAAAGATAGGAGGCATTGGGAAATTGTTTTTACAGCACAGGTAGCTTGTTTTTGTGCTGAATGCTCTAGTCATGATTTCCAACCAACTGTCCGCTCCTTCAATGCCTGTAGGAGGTGCCTACTGTCACGCGCCAGTTGGCATCTCCTAATTTTTGGCAGCGTTGTTTGTGAGAGCCAAGCTGAGAAGGGTGGTAAGATGCTCTTACAGTCAACTCCGCCTCCGTCTCTTATTTGGCCTATATCTACAGGCTTGAGTGTGGAAGACAGCTTAGGGACATGTATTATATATTTTTTTAATTCAGTGAATGCATTAATCTCAAAATACGCACCAATACACATGGTAAACATACTTTTATTCTCAAAAGTCAAGACTTTTGATATTTATGGTAGGTAAGAAGCAAATTCAGCATTGAAATTTGCAGGTATTTTCTTGTGTATACTGTAACCTCTACATCATATCATTTTTATAATATAAAAGGTTATATAGGAGGTAACATTATAGATTGGGGGTTAGCACCATTGCCTCGCGGCAAGATGGAGACTTTTTACCTGAAGAACTGACATTTAGTCAATAAATCAACTTACCTATCAACACAAAAATAATGTGCCTTTTTAATAATTGGGTAATCCAAATAACCACAAGCTTGAAACTGTAAGAATATTTAGCTTTTCCTTAACCATTTACTTGAACAAAATCAGCAAATACTCAATACTTACAAAAAAAGGCAGAAGAAATCACGGCTGTCATCGGATAAATCCCACTTAAATCTATGTACTATTTTTTTCCATCTTGAATAAATCCACAGTACAAATATATATTTAATAAATGCATACTTTCCTCCACCTCCAGTTATTTCAAAATTAAATTAAAGTTTTAAAGAGAATAGCAGATGTGATATATTTTTTCTGTGATTGAAATTTAAAGGGCAGCTATTTTGAAAGTTCAACATTCAAATCAAATATAAAACACGTGCATGTCTACAATCATACACATTGCAGCTATTTAAACTAGCATTACTTACCTGTATGGTTACGTCACTTCCTACAGTCTGAGAATGCTCATCAATTTGAGGACTTTTAACTATTCTATGTTGCCCACATGCCAGGATCACTGCCTCATGCCAGCTTCCTCTTGCTAATCTGTCGGTGGGAGCAGCACACTAGAAGATCTGGTCCAGAGTTAATTAAGAGCTCAGGGAGGAGTCCCACCCCCCCACCCGTTCCCGGAAACACAAACACTCACACACATGGCGGCCAGCTGGAGCCATCCTCAGATTAGACTCCCAGAGTCAGGGAGGAACATGCATCCAGATACATAAACATGTACACACTGACTTTAGGCACAATCTTGTGTACATGTTGCATTCCAGAAAACACATTTGCAATTAGTCAGCGCATCCATTCACGTGGTACTCAGCACGACCTGCAGTTATACCCATGTGCGCTCACACACGTGTGCGCAGAAGGGAGGAAAGCATTTAAATGAAGGACTCACTCCTCTTATGCAACACAATCTAAAATGTGTTGTGTGAAGCGACCGTCTGCAGAGGTACTGCTCAGCTTAAGGCTATGACAAAACTTATTTAGACAAAATCAACTGAGCAATAAATTGAAAACCCCCCACAGATAAGGTACCAAGGGAAAGTTAGACTCTTCATTTTCTTTCTCTGTAAATTTGAGACAGACATAACCACCCTGGAGCACAACCATTCCACTGTAAGCTGTCACTTTTCCAGTCTGTAAATGTTTTTGTCTTGATGAATAAATGCTGTGAAGAGGACACTCCTATCTAGTATGCTGTTAAACAACAACAGATAGTGTTTGAGGAAACAGATAGGCTGATTAGCTTTGTCGGTCTGTGCAACCAGGGTTTTTGTGAAACTTAAGCTGTAGTAGCATGTTGAGCTCAAGTTGAAAAAGTCACTGTATTTTGTCTTTCAAGTACAAGCGAATGTTTAAGTGCCTTTTAATATTAAGCAACACTTGACATTAGTGACTACTATGAATCCATATTATTTTTTTTGTGCGTTGCTGGTTTTGAGCCAACCTTTAAACCTGTCTCCACTTGGAGATAAAAAATGCCAGCAAGTAAGCTCTGAAGGGAATCTATCGTGGGAGGATCCAGTGTGTGCAAGTGGGAGTGCATATACTCTCTTCCTCCGCCATTCCAGAAATAATCTGATTAGTGGAGCTTTACCAGTCTGTGTTTGGGACTGGTTTCATCTACACATGATAGTCTAATCAGGAGGAACGCTTATCTATTCGGCACTGATTGAATGACACCTAAAGCTTGTAAACAGGCCATCGGGCCTTTACTGCAGGGGGTAACTAAGCCTGTTTGCCTTCATGGCAAAAGGAAGTCAACCAAACATAAACGTTAACATATTTCATTTTAAAATCACACGCTGGATCAAGTGATCTTCTTTTCGAGTGATGTCCCTGAGATCTGTAAACTCTGCAATCTTTTTTAAAAAACTGCTAAAAATGCATCTTTTTAAACTTGCTTTTGTTTAATCTTTATATTTTATGATTTGTCCTGTGTTTTATTGTGAAGCTTTGTGATTTTTATCTTGAAAAGGTGCTATATAAACAAAATGTTACTTTACTTACTAACTTATCTCTACATTTATTTTACTTATTTAAAGAATCTGACTTGATTTTGAAATGGATCCCACATGGATCAGGTGAGCGCTCAACTTCAGTTTCCAGGTTAGAGTCTCAGACTTGTCTACGACCTAGTTCCTCATTTTTGATCGGGCACAAAGAAGGCGCATATGAGACACCACGCCCCTTCCTATGGAACGTGGGAACTACAGGTAGAAGCCAAATCTGGGAGTGCCTGCACTCTCACTCAGGCAACCACATACTCAACTGATCTGCAGCGGACTGTCACAGAGACAGACAACCAGAAATCTAACACCACACAATGTACAAGGCTTAGTGGGGACAAAAAAAACAGTGAGCCTTCTTGTCATCAACCTATGGTGTAACCCGACAGCAATGCCACAACAACTGAAAGGATGGTCCATCAACATTCAAAACACAAAAAAAACTAAAACTTTCTCAAGAGGAAGCTATTTACTGAAGGAAGCTGAAGTCTAAGTGTTGGATTTTATGTCAACCCAAAACCAAATTACTATGGTACAATCTCATTATAATGGTTTACTCCTGTAGTAAAAATCATGAGATTGGATTAAAGGAGGACACTGACATGCAACGGTGATTACCAATGAAAAACCTCAACATGAGATTTCATGGGAAAAAAGTGTGACTCATTTTTCACTCTTAAGCATAATTTGAAAACAAGCTCATATGAGAGGGGGTTACACTGAATAAAAACTCAGAGCTCAAGTGCTGTGTTTATTTCTACGTTAATTTTCTTTTCTGCTGATCCAGAACGCTGCCGCCAGAGTCCTTACAAACACCAGGAAACTGGAAAATATTACACCGGTCATGAAATCACTACACTGGCTTCCAGTGAGTCAAAGGATAGAGTTTAAAATCTTACTGCTGGTCTACAAAGACCTGAATGGTCTTGGACCAAAATACATGCTGGATCTGTTAGTTCCCTATGAAGCTCCCAGACCCCTGAGGTTCATCTGGATCTGGTTTGTTGTGGTTCCCAAGAACCAGAACCAAGCAAGGTGAGGCAGCGTTCAGTTATTCTGCTCCTCACCGGTGGAACAAACTTCCTGTAGACCTGAGGTCTGCTCAAACTGTAGATCCTTTAAATCAGGCCTAAAAACATTACTGTTTACTGAAGCGTACTCTTATCATATCCAATATTTTACCTCTTTTCTTTTAATTGTATTTGTAATTTACTGTTTAATTGTGTCTTGCTGCTTTTAATGTTAATGTAAAGCACTTTGAATTACCTTGTGTTGAATTGTGCTATACAAATAAACTTGCCTTTCCTTTCCTTTCCTTGCCTTACTGGGCCGTTGAGCTCTTTGTAGTAGCTGGCCCAAACCCCCTCCTGCACCAACTCCCAGCTCAGCCTGGCATCTCCCACATCACTATAACAACCACCGCTGTAATGCACCACAATAAAGGCTGATTCATGGTTCCGCGTTACACCAACGCAGAGCCTACGGCGTAAGGAACGCGTCGCCGCGTAACCTACGCCGTAGGCTACGACGTAGATTTAACGCGGAACCATAATTTAACTTAACCCCCCCAGGTCCCATTTCAGACACACGCCCGAGATGGGGAATCACTGCAGCTACACATATACAACATTTAAAATTGATTTGTTATTATTTCATCTGTTACAATTATGATGTACCCTGTAAAACTGCCACCCCCCCTTTCCATCCCTTATGTCATTTCATCAATGAATGTGGTTTTACTGCTATTTCAACATTTAGAGTCATCACCAGAAAAATAACACCAGAAAAATAACTTATTTGACAATTTTCACCTGTTTCAAGTAAATTTTCACTTGAAATAAGTAGAAAAATCTGCCAGTGGGTGAAAAAAGTGAAAATCTACTTGAAACAGGTGAAAATTGTTGTTTTTTCCAGTGATGAGTCTTGTTTTAAGTGTAATGAGATTTTTTTTTACTAAAATGAGACATTTTAACTAGAAATATTAAAAGACAAATATTCTTGTAAAGATTTTGAGTTTTTGCAGTGATCCATTTTACTTATCCTGTGAAGGACAGAGTCACATTGTTAAGAAAACTGTTTTTTATCGTTGTGTTTTGGCTGCATTTAACTGCTGCTATGTCATTCCTGCAGTATTTCTGCAGGTGTTTTGGTCACTGCTATTATTTGTAATATATTATATTATTTGTAATCAGCACAAATTATCTGTCCCCATATGATAAAATCCACCACCCCCCCTGATTGTTTTTTACAACTCGAGTACTGGATGTAAGTCAGAAAGAAAGAGAAAGAGAAAGAGTCAAACTCACATTGCTCATAGTGGCTGGAGTCTCCTGACCCTTCAGCGGTGTTACTATTCATCCCTGGGGAAGAAGCGGTCGCCCCCCTCCAGCGGTCCGCCGCCTCTCTCTGGGTGTCCTCTGGCCAGAAACATGTCGGTGTTTGGTCCCCCCTCACACACACTCAAACATGTCGGTGTTAGTTCTGCCTCACACACACACACTGAAACAAACGCCTGGCTGACTCCTGAGACACTAACTCGGCTAGCGACGCCAGCTAAGCTCAAGACCTCGCTGATGAACTTCTTCTCAATTGCGAAATGTCTGCGGGGGTTTCTAATTTCACTTCAGCGAACCGGCAAAACTCGTCTTTGGTCAAGTGACTGCAGGAAAATGGTGAATCACGCGACTTATTACTCAAGAAGTCGCTCGCTAGTTCGTAGGTAGATCCAGTTGAAAGGGATCTTGGAGCATCATCGATGCACTTGTTGCTGTGTTTGTGGAGGGGGCGGGGCGTCAAGGGGTTGCCGTAGCGCTGATTGGCTGACCGCGACGTGATGGTCTGCTGACAGCCAATCAGAATTCACCCCGAAAGACCCCCTGATAAGTAAACCACGCCCACCTCTAACGCTCCTCAGTGAGGAGGAAAAAAGAGTCAACAAGGCTGCAATACTTCCAGCTGTCAATCAGGACAGAAAAATAAAGAGGCTTCCTCATGGCAACGTCACCGAATCACACCAGGAGATGTAATGCCTCTATGGCAAGCCGTTTTGACATTTAATGGCTAAGTTTGACTATCCGGAATTATCTGCATAACCAGGACAGTGCAATAACTTTGTTCAATATTACACAAAACTTTTTCTCTCCTGCATCGCACTTTCTATTTTTATTTTTATTTTTTATTTTTGTTTTTACCTTTTACTTTTATGTTTATTTTTATCTTTATTTTTTATTTTCTTCTCTTTTTATCTTTATAGCCTATGGGTGTTTGGCTTTTTGGATGTTTGATTTGTAAATCAAACACCCAAAAGCCACCGTGGTTAGCACTGTCGACTCCCAGGCCCGGCAGGGGGCCTTTCTGTGTGAGTTTGCATGTTCTCACCGTGCTTGCTTGGGTTCCCTCCGGGTACTCCGGCTTCCTCCCACAGTCAAAAAACATGCATATTAGGTTAATTGGTGATTCTAAATTGCCCATAGGTGTGAGCGTGAGTGTGCATGGTTTGTGTGTTTATATGTGGCCCTGTGATGGACTGGTGACCTGTCCAGGGTGTAACCCCTGCCTCTCACCTGAAAATAGCTGGGATAGGCTCCAGCAGACCCCCGTGACCCTGAAAAGGATAAAGTGGCTATAGATAATGGATGGATGGATGATTTGTAAATTACAATGTTGTGTGTGTGAGATGGAGATGTCAATTTCCCCGAGGGAACCTCACAAAGGGATTAATAAAGTCGTCTGAATCTGAATCTGAATCTGAATCTACATTTTGACTTCTCCGAGTAGCAGCGGAAGAAACTTGATGATTTTGTCAATGTTCTTTATTGTAACAAAGAGACAGACTCTTCATTTTCATGAGTTAGAAAAAGAAAAGAAAAGATAAAAGAAGACAAAAAACATGATTCATTTTTCCAACTACTAAATGATAACATTAAAGTAAATTACAAGTAAAAAAACAAACAAAACAAAAACAAAATCGTGCAAATAATCATTTAGCTCCACAGAAATATACAGAATTATTGGCAGTATTTTAATTTTAATATCATTTAATGAACAGAATTTGAAACATCATCAGAATGAATAAAAATGAGGTGCTGAAGAAGGGATTAAACACTCACATGTATTTATTTAAGGCATTTTATGCTTTCTTATGGAAAGTATCATGAAAAAAAGTCTAAATTAAGCTCCAAAGAGTATGAAGCCAGAGAAAGTGGTGTCATCATCTTCATCAGCAAAGAGGCCATTGAACAGTTCTCCCCCAACGACCTGAAGCCACACCTTGTCCCCCACCTGCAGGTGCAGCACAGCGCCCCCTGCTGCCTGGTCCTCGCTGGCCTGGTAATTATCCGTGGTGTGGATGATTTTAACCCCATTCTTCACCAGAGCGACTTTCACGTTTCTGGTATACACGGTGAGGTGGTAGGTAAAGTAGTACGCACCTGCCACTGAGCACGTGAACCGCCCTGTTTGTGGATCGTAGTGATTCTGATCGTTGTAAATAATCTTGTCGAATCGGATCGGTGCATTAGGGGTGGGAAGTTTAGTTTGTGCTGTAAGTCCTACAGAAAAAGCGCTTTTAGGGATGATTAGGGCATCTCCTTTTTCACCCCTATCGCCCTTTTCCCCTCGAGTCCCTCTGTCGCCACGGTAACCGATATTCCCTTTGTTACCTGGAACACCAATATCTCCCTTAGGGCCTGGCTTGCCAGGGGGGCCCAATGGTCCCTGAATTCCCCTGTCGCCTCGGAGGCCAATTTCCCCCTTTGAACCTCCATGTCCAGGTGGCCCAAAATCTCCTTTAGGTCCTTGAGGTCCAGGCATCCCGAGATCACCCTTATTCCCTTTCAGGCCAATGGGCCCTTGCACTCCTTGGGGCCCCATTTTCCCAGGAGAGCCCCGTTCTCCATTATCTCCCTTTTTTCCTTTGGAACCTGCTGGACCAGTAGTACCTGTAAATATCAAGCACACAATAAACACCCCTTTAATTTTATACTTTATGTTATGATAGTCTAAATACATATGGCTAAAAGAATAGCTCATACACATTCTATTGTTTTGTAGATGAGTTATTTTGAAGATACCTACCTGATTCTCCTTTGTCTCCCTTGTTGCCATCATTACCTGCTGCACCAGCAGGACCAGCATCACCTTTCCATGAATGATATATGGATAATGTTGTTATTGCAACTTGTGTCTTTTACTTGTGAATTTACAATATATGCAGTAAAGTTCAATCATAAACAAAATATCTTAACATCGAAACTTACCTTGATCCCCTTTGACACCTATGAGTCCATCACGGCCATCTCTGCCAGGTGTACCATTGTGGCCAGGATCACCCGGTATTCCAGGGTATCCACACACACATCCTTTACTTTGCGCTAATTCCTGTGCAACACATCTGACTGCAAGGAGCAAGAGCAGCAGAGTGATCCTAAACTTCAGCAACATTGTCTGACGGAGCATTCAGATTTTGGGAAATACAAACATAGCACACAGTTCGTCCAATAACCACCCGTCTGACTCAATGGAATTCATAAAGGGAAAGGTGCATGAGAAAATCCAACAAAACACAAAGTGGAGTGGAGCTTGAGACAACAGTGAAGTCCCACCTCTCACAACGTTTTCAGTGGTCAGTGTTTTTGGTTTACTGATTGACTCTTCCTTATTAGTTATGCTAGACTGGTGCCCTTTTAGAAATGTCTCTAGTCTAGCTGAGGCTAATAATAAGCTCAGACTTACAAAATGAGTGGATCAGAGGTGAAGAGGCTTGCATGAGCTGGGTTTCTATGCAGTGGAGCAAACAGGATATTAACCGTTAGCAATAACAACATACATTGCAAGGACATCTCCTTGGCAGGATGTCACAATTATTTTGTGAGAAATTAAAATTTGACCTATAAAGGGGTGCCTTTATTAGCTTTTGCTTTTTAATTTAAAGGTTAACACTCTATTAGTCTCTCTTTTGTCACTGTATGCTGATGGTATCTAAATGTGAGTTTATGCGTGCCTTTTTTCATATATGCAGTCTGAAGAACCAATGATCAGGAACAATTGACCCCATGAATTGGATAACAGACATAAAATCTGACCTTTTTATATCAGTGGTAGCCCCCCATTTAGATATTAAAAAAGACACGGTTCCCAATTAAATGTTTGATCATTGGTATTTAACGTCTGTTGAATTCCCATCCCAGCAGTTAAAGCTGAGGAGGCTTTTATTTGTTGAGATGTGAAGCATCTTTAAGAAACAAGAAAGAAAATGCAGAGAAAGAGAAAGAAAAGAGAATGAACAACTACAACATAGAATACAGTCAAGCTTCTTTAATGCTTTATAGCAGTTTTTTATTGTTTGTTTTGCAACATCTTCCTCCAAGGTAATACCTGTTAATAAGTAACACTGCTGGAACTGGAAGAAATTTGATATCTTACTAAAGGTACTGTAGCAAGAAAAGGCTTGTTGCTGCTCTGGCCTGGATCAGAAACCAGCTTCTAACTGATCACGTTGTGCTGTTGAGTCCTTATTAGATTGTGCACTGTGAATAGAAAAGGAGGGATGGGTTACAAGGGAGGGGCTGGAACATTTACTGAGATAAGGAAAAAGAAAAATACCCCAGACTGTCACAGTAAACACACGCCATACACCCCTGACATCCTATCTGACTCCAAGTAGCATACAAGACTGACACAGGTATCTTTTTTTATCCATTTTATTTTTCATACTTCCTCTAACAAGCCTCCAGATATAAATATATTTCAAAAATATAAACATAAAACACATAAAAGTGCACATTCAAGCAATGTGTTCACCTGGCACCAGAAATGGAAACTTGGCTTTCATACATGTTGGCTACTGCACATTTACTTGCTCACTGTACACAAATTAGACACAGTATGGACAAATATTCAACCCAACTAACAAATAACGAGGGCATGGCTCAGAATGAATGACACTTGTTTGAAATTTGACCTAATGTCTTAAGTCCACAGCCAAGTACAACATGAGGTTTATTTGGTCACAGAATATATTCCAACAAGTCTTCAGAGACTTACTCAGCTCCTTTAAATTTAAGGATTAAAAGAAAACACATACACACACACTCAGTGACAGAATCTTCTATAATAACCCAACACATTTTAAATGCATTTAAATTTAAATAATAATACATAACATGTGTTATAACAGTAGTTTACAGTATCTCTGTTAATACAGTATGTGTACAATTCTGATGTCTTATAGGCTATATCACTCAAAACGTCATGAGACTTTCAAATTCAGCATGAAGTAAGCATTTGGACATATAGTTAGTCAGAAAACAAGTAACGGGGATAAAGAAAGAACAGTACATAATAAAAGGTGAGAGAAGAAGAGGATGAAAGCTTGAACAAGGAGCTCTACAGCAGCTGACATCATTTTTATAAGACGTGGAAAGAACACTGTTAGGCAAAAGCAGCAATTCCAGGGAAATCCGGGTTAACGTGGCAGGCGTTACAAGCTTAGGAAAGTTTCAGGGAGACAACATTGGTGGTGTTAGTATAAAATAAGGCCTGGCAGCAGGGAGACTTGCTGGCTTGTCGAGGTTCTACATGATCTGACGGTGCATGCCATAGCCTGTCATGCCAGACTGGGAAGCCCCGCGGTTGCTGCCCATCTGCAGGCCGATCAAACTCTGTCCTTGCCGCAGCTGTTCCTCAGTAAACTCTCGTCGATGTCCCTGGGCTTTCCTGCAGATGTATAAGAAAAGTGTCACATCGTTAAGCTGGGGAATCTTCATGTGTGAAACAGTGACAGGTACAGCTGTGGGGATATCAGACTCTCTTGATAACTTGAGGTTTTTCATTACCTGTGGAACCAGTCTGGGTCACCTCTGTATTGACCATCGTCCTTTGTGACAGCCAAATTCCCCAGAGCCACTAGGGTTCTTTGCACTGCTGCCAAGTCTTTTCCTATAGCCAGAACATTTTGTAGAGACATGTTGTTTTAGAAATTAATCTGAATACCTTTGTAGGAGCAGATATAAAGACATCAGAGGCTTAATTGTAAAAAGCAAGCTCATTTGTGATCTTTTTTGTTTTCTACCTTCCCAGAGGTCCACAGTTTGAAAGATGTCTGTGGTTGTGACGCCATAAGCTTCTGCTGCTTGCAGGAAGTGAGAGATCTTCTCCATTTGTTTGAAGGCCATTTGGGTCTCTGGGATTTTTTTGATGGGCTCCTTTCCCCTCGGATAAAGACTGTTGATGAGTCTACACAGAAGCTGGAACAAAGCAGTCAAGAATCTGCACCTGAGCTTGACTGATCACAGCATACGCTACATTAATGGTGTCTCTGCTATTCACAATAAAGACATGTTTAAGAATAAGATGTATCAGTGTGTTACCTATTGAATTAAATGTTTGTGTGGAATTTCATCTCTCCAGGTTTTCTATAATGTCTCATGATATGGCATAAAAACAATGCAGCACAATGGAAGATTACCTTGTTTGACAGATTCATATTTAGATATTTCAAAGCTCAGTGTTGATTTTTAAAATTTGTATTTGATTTAATAGACCTATGACATTAAGAAATTCAAAATGAATGTGTACTAACTGATTTTTTTAAGAGGAGAAAATTGTTTTCTCTCTCCCTCTTTAAGCATCCACATATTTGTTAATTACTTAATTACTTAATGTGACAAGTTTCTTAATAGATCAGCCCAAGGCCAAAAACCGTATTGAAGCCTTAAAAATAACATGACACACGAATCTGACAACATAGTGTGCTCTTCATAACTAAGTCTATTATATCGTATCTTAAATAATTTAAGGCGTTTCTATTTTAAGTATCTTCATGCTGCAGCCACTCACTGTTCCATCCATCAGCCATTGCTGGAAGTTTTGCTTGCCGGCTTGTGGTTTCTCCAGGTTTCCTCCACACTGTGCAACAATCCAGTCGACCAGCCGTTGCTCCAAGTCATTGTCATACTTCTGATCAATCTTCTCCTGCACCTCCCGGCTCAGTCCGTAACTGGGCCCTCTGTTTGCCATGGCAGGTCTCCCAACAATCTAGTGCACTGATGGCGTATAGCTGAAGAGATAAATGGGAAAAATCATTAGATAAATGTAACAAAGTGCTTTTCTATAATTCTTATCCCCACAGTGTTCTGGATATAAGCCACATCTATTGCTGAAACATTTTGGTTGAATTTCCCCAACAACTAAATTCTGTTGCATAAACCAGTCACGTAGTGATAAAAATATGCAGGTTTCCCCTCTTGAAGGTCCTTGCAGAAGCATCAGTGGAGGCCATACTGTACTGTACAAGAGAGAAGGGTGTGGTCACTTGGCTGCTGTCCCGAGCAGGGGCAAGCCCTCATTGCCATGGCAACGATCAAACCTGTTTCCGGCACTCTGAGAGCAGTGATGCGCCGAGATGCTGGTTCATATGACCTCCAATGGGTAGCCACGCAAATTTAAAAAAACAAATGCATTTGAACAAAGTTCACAGTCCTACAAAACATACAGTCATTCAATGCAGAACATTTCAAATGTAGCTCTAATTGGCATGAAATATAGTTTAATTAAATTACGTCAGTCCTCTGTGACGCATTTGTGAGATGTCCGTTTACTCCTCATAGGACTGTTTTTGATCCATTGAGCGCAGTTTTTGAAGTTAAAATCAGTCAATTTAAATTAAGCCCCACTATCTTATTTCTCAAAGCAACATTATTGCGCATACTGCAGCTTATTAAAAAAAAAAAAAAAAAAAAAAAAAAACATTTCCAAAACCAAAGTAGCTGTCCAAAGCGCACGCATGGAGCTGTTAACACCGCACGGTTCCATGCAATAAACGTTGTGTATCAGCATTTACAACGCACATAAAGTGTTGTTATTCAGAAAGAGCACGTTTACTCACTGCAGAGGACCGTGCGGCCGGAGTCGTCCTGTGTCACCGTGTTAATTCCGTTGAGCTGGGCAGGGCTGAGGGGGATGCTGCTGAAGTGCTGAAGCATCCATAAAACGCAGCACAAGCGCGTCGGACCACACCGGAGCTGACTTTGTCCGGGAGGGGCGAGCCGCGGGTTTTATATGCCTGCTCCTCCAGGAGGGGTCCCTAGAGACGCTCAGCAGACTGCGACGTGACTCCTCTCCCTGACGGAGGTCCTGGTAGTGCACGCTCAGCTCTGTGCAGCGTGAAGTGACCCTCAGCAAACACATGCACACGATTGTGGCAAATCAATTCAACTGCTGCCTGTCTCTGTTAACCAATACTGGACAGCTCTGCTGGAAAAATAACCCCTCTTTTTGATCTTATCTTCTCAACTCAGACTTTATTATTGGCTTCTGAGACAAACAATTTCACCTGTTGAGATAACTTGGAAAAAAACAACAAAGGTTCATCTAAACCTTTTAAAGTCTTCTACAAAACATTATGGATTACTGTTTCATTCCATCACTTATTGAGTGATGGATATGACCCTATTGTCTCACTAGGGACAATATTCTGACTCACTTATGTAAATACATACGACAACTACAATACAGGAAACTTGGATTTCGGCCACATCACTGAGACTGTACTCATCAAAGTCTTAAATTCATTCATATTCATCTGAATAATGATGCAGGCGAATCCTCTGTTATGGTATTACTGGATCTCAGTGCTGAATTTGACACAGTTGATCACAACATGCTACTCAGCACATTGGAAAAGTGGGTGGGACTTACCGCACTGTGCTTCAATGGTTTAAATCTTACTTGCAAGATAGGGCCTTTTTTGTGTCAATTGGAAACCATGAGTCTGAGAGAACCAAGATCACATGTGGGGTTCCTCAAGGGTCCATTCTCGGACCGCTTCTATTCAACATCTATGCTACCCCTAGCTCAGATTATGGAACATCATAACATTTCCTACCATACTTATGCCGATGACACACAACTCTATATTTCAGTGTCACCACATGCAGTCCCCTACTCTCATTGAGTAACTGTATTCATCAAATCAATGAGTGGATGTGCCAGAATTTTCTCCAGCTAAATGCAGAAAAGACAGAGGTGATCATTTTTGGCCCTAAAAATGAAAGGGAAAAGATCATCGCTCACCTTGGCTCCATATCATTGACAGCTACAAATCAAGCCATAAATCATGGTGTAATTATTGACTCAGACCTGAACTTCAACAGCCATCTAAAGTTTATCAGTAAATCTGCCTACTACATCCTAAAAAACATAGCTAGAATTAAGGGGATTTTGTCTAAACAAGACATGGAAAAACTTATTCATGCATTCATTTTCAATAGGTTGGATTATTGCAATGGCATCTTTACAGGCCTTAACAAGAAATCTATCAGGCAGCTGCAGCTGATCCAGTACGCTGCCGCCAGAGTCCTACAAACACCAGGAAACTGGACCATATTACACCGGTCATGAATTCACTACACTGGCTTCCAGTGAGTCAAAGGATAGAGTTTAAAATCTTACTGCTGGTCTACAAAGACCTGAATGGTCTTGGACCAAAATACATGCTTGATCTGTTAGTTCCTATGAAGCTCCCAGACCCCTGAGGTTCATCTGGATCTGGTTTGTTGTGGTTCCCAAGAACCAGAACCAAGCAAGGTGAGGCAGCGTTCAGTTATTCTGCTCCTCACCGGTGGAACAAACTTCCTGTAGACCTGAGGTCTGCTCCGACTGTCAGCTCCTTCAAATCAGGCCTAAAAACATTACTGTTTACTGAAGCATACTCCTAAATTAAATACTTACCTGCTGTACTCTACTGCCCTTATTTTTAACAACTTGTGCTTTTTATTATTTTAACTATTTTCTTATCATTTTATTTCATTTATTTGTTATTTAAGCGTACTCTTAAATTAAATACTTTCTGAAAACCGCGAATGAGATGTGTACCTGCGGTACTTTACTGCCCTTAGTTTTCAGCAACTTGTGCTTTTTATTATTTTACCTTCTTTTCTCATAATTTTATTTCATTTTATTTGTTACTTACTGTCTTATTATGTCTTGCCGCTTTTAATGTTGATGTAAAGCACTTTGAATTACCTTATGTTGAATTGTGCTATATAAATAAACTTGCCTTGCCTGGCCTGATGTTTGGACACTATCACATGCATCATCCTTTCACACCAATTCATCTGCTTGCTTTACAACTGTCATGCTGTTGGCTGCTATAAAATTATATTTATGCATAAACTATGACTGAGTACAGAGCTCAGCCATAAGTTAAAGGTCACTTCTGCAGTTAAGAGGACTCACCAGAGATAACTGGTTGATTTGCCCCATTGAGCATGAGTAGCTTTAGGACAATTACATGTTAATAATCAACAGTCCAGTGGCTCCATTCAGCAGGCCTCACAAAGGCCATCGGGTACAGGGAATCAAGTAACGGACCGCTTTTCAAACAAAGATAAACCTGACCTGGCTGGAGTGTATAACCCTGAATGATTACCACACACTGTATGGAACTACTGTTAATACTAAAATACCCTGGAAATTATGTTTTTCTTAAATTTTTTCTTGCGAATGTGGATATTTTACCACAATCATATTTTCTGTTTAGTGTCCATCATGATTTGAGCCAATGTCTGCTTAACAGGACTTTGTTTACTAAGACTAACATGCATCTAGCTTGCATTTGGCTTGCTAAATGTGCACAGGGTGTGCACATTTACTGTGCACGCCCTGTGCTCAGCATCTTGCTCTGTTTCAGGCCTGATATTTATCTCCCCCACTTCCTCGCCATCCTCTTCCATTAGCTGATTGCTTTCTCCGTGAATACTTTGCTTATTCATACATCCATATTAAGTGAATTGCTCAGTATCACAGCTATGTAAAAATAAAATAAAATGAGCAAAATTAATCTGGTGTAAGATTGTACGTATCAGGATATTCATTAAAAAAAAAGATTTGTTTCTTATACCAGGCTCTGACTGAGACAACTATAGCACAGCACATGCTGCATAAACCTTGTCATTAAAAGAAAATAAATCCAAGCCGTGTATAAAATAAGTAAATAAAAACACTCTTCCATTGAAATGGTATTGCCAAGTGGAAAACCATTAAGACAGAACAGCCACATTTCTCAAGAGTGGATTTCCTAGTATTTTGTTAAAAACTTGACATATTCAAAGTGACATTTTGAAAAAAAAACAAGAAACTAGATCTAAATCTCAAACTGTACAGGCTTCCCTTTGCATGTTAAATGTTAAAGATTATGTAATGAGAAAAAGAGTGACTACTAAGACTTGTTTGTAAAGATTACCAGATTAAAATCTCAGCCGTTTTCTTGGAATGCTGCATCTGGATGAATTACAATATCAACTCATACCACTTGAAAAGCATGGTGGTGGAGGGATTATGATTTGGAACTTGTTTCCATACAACCTGGATGCCATCCAGTCAATGAAATGACCGAAAAATTTCATTTTCCAACAGTATTCAAGAGTCAGATATGGGACCGCAGATGGCCTCATAACTGACTCTTGAATACTAATATTAAGAGCTAAAGCGTGGATAATATTGGGTCGTGCAATGGGACAGTTATCCCAAGCAATAACGAAGTCTTTAGTAGAAAGGGTGAAAAAGAGAAGAATCGATGGTCCAATCAAAGCCCAGACTCCAAACTGAGTGTAGTGCTGACGGGGAGAGCTGTGTGAAAATGAATGCATGCAAACTTGAATGAACTGAAGCAATGTCAAGACGAAGAGTGGGGCATAAGTCAGCTGTAACGATACGAGAGACCAATGAGGTCATGCTGAAAAAGATTCAGCAAACCTTTGTTAAAAGGTGGACTTAGTTTTTCCACAGGCGGCTTCTGCATACGTTTTTGCTCAATGGACAGTTACACAATATAAAGTATACGTCTTCAGTTGTTGGTTATTTGAAATTGTAAATAATAAAGAAGATAAAACCACTTAAGGCACCACAAAGGAACTTCTGACATTTTTAGCTCAGTGGCTTTCCTTATAGGCGTGGAGAATAAATAGTTTTTATAGCATTAAACAACTCATCTGGTCTCTTGCTTGGCTACTTTCATTTTTCTAATCCATCATTACATTCCTAAGCCTCTTTAATATCTTCCACGTTGTCAATTGTGACTGTTTTATGATTATGCAACATAGTTCTGTAAAATGAATGGTCTCTTGCAGTTGCAGCAAGACACCTCTGGGATAAGAGCTTAAACTTACATGAGATGGTTGCCATTAAGAGATGTGACACAGCAAGAACAAGCTTCCTTAAAGTAAGTATATGTTCCTTTAACTTAAAGAATATTGTAACATGAAAGAATGTCGTCTGCACTGCTTTGAGCAGATGATTTTATGCCCCGATATGTAAAGGTGTACATTTTTGATAAAACTGTACAGAAATGACGCTGCATCTCTGTGTATTTGGAAATTTAACTTTTCAAGCCAAGAAAAACCTTCAAGGAGAAAACAAAGAGTAGGTAGATAAATATAAAATATTAAACTACTGTTCTCCACATGGATGAATACTTTAAATGTTCTACCTCAAAAACTACAAAGTCAGCTCAGTAAGAGGAGCAGATTGCGGCAGCGTCTCAGAAAATTAAAAAGGATAACATCAAGAAGACGATAATGGGTTTGACCTCTATCCAAGTCTTCATTTTCTTCTTCAAATTACCATAAAATATATACTAAATGTTCAGGTTCAATCATCTTCAAAAAATTCTGGAAGTTTTTTCTTTTTTTTTTCGTGGCAATTCACTGGGAGCTGTAAAATACTCCTTTAGAACAGTTTTTAAAACAATATTTCTAAAAGAAATACTGCTAATATAAGCCTCTTCATATAAGCCAGAGATAACTTCACAGTGTGTGTGCACTTTCACTGATTTCAGACCTCCAATTTAGCGTGCAGAGGTTTTATTTGTCAAAAGGGTGATAAGAGATAAAAAAGGCACAGAACAACTGTGTTTCTACTTAAAACAGCGAGGGAAAACAGCCAAAGGGTGAGAACAATGGAAGACCTAATAATGGCTGACCAATATAACACTCCACACAATGACCAGAATCACGTATAAATGCAACCTGAAAGTATTAGGGAGCAGCTACGAGCTAGACTCCTTTCAATATTGTTTGTACTGTAATGACATGTTTACATAACGACAATGTATGACATACAGGAAAAAAGACAAAAAGGAAAACAACAAAAAAAACGATGGATAAAAGGTCATATTTGGCAGAGAAACGTGCCATTGTTTGGTAGTTTCCTTGAGGGTTGCCTTCCAAGCTGACAGTCACTCTTTCTTTCAGGAACATCTCGATCTTCCGCTCAGACCAGGGTGGTCAGCTTGTCTATGAGATCATCAATAGTGTAGACCATAAGCTTGATGTCATCCTTATCAGACATGCGATGCTGGCCATGTCGTCGGAGGATGATATCCACATCCTGGCTGAGGATGCGTTCTCCCACCTGCATGGAGATGTGCCAGGGGACGTCCTCATCTTTAAGCCCATGAATGAGCCGTACAGGACAGGTGACTGGGATGGGACTATGAAGCACACAGTGATTTTCAGCTTCACGCAGAAAGTTTAGGCTAATCTTGAAAACACCTCCCTCAGAGTGCTTGCTGGGCACCGTCCACTCCCCTTTCTCCTCAAACTCCTTGCGAGTCTGTGCATTTAAATATGAAGAGATCTCATTAATGCAATATGTACAATATATACAACAGAACCAATATATGAAGGGATATTACGTCTTCCTACCTCCAGTGGGAGAGAGTTAAATGATGTGACAAAATGATCAGCAGCGGTGGCGATGCCAACCAGTGCAGCAGTCTTCTCTGGTCTTGCAATGGCAGCCAGCAGCATGAGCCAGCCCCCTATACTGGAACCAACCAGTATCTGCAACGAAGCAAAAAACACCACCATGCCACAAAGTGGATGTACATACAATCAAGAGATGAATTAAAACTAAAATCACATACCACAAATGTCAAAAGTCTTTAACTACTTCAAGCTCATCCATTATTGTGGTTAAAACGATTGACATGCAAACGTGATGTCAGAGCGCCCTCTTGTGGAACCGAATGTCATTAGGCGTTTAAAAAGACATCAGCTTTTCTTTCATTATGTATTCTATTGTTTGATGAGATTCTTTCATTGATCTATAATGAACACATTAACAAACATCATATATTAACTGCATGATTTCTTTTCATAAGAAGTGAAACTTGATGAATCCATAAAGTATACAGATAAAAAGAAAATTTTCAAACTTCCCCTCCAGGTAAATGTGTTTAGATCCATGTCTTCGTTTCAGTGTGCAGCATGTTGCATGAGCAGGGTTTGCCACAAAAAGGTTGTCTCCAGAACATTAAACTTAATCTAATTTGAAAAATAAGAGCCTTCATTGTGTAGATGCCGAGCAATGTTTTCAGTGACAAATTCTTGGGTCCAGTGGTTAAACTTTTTAAACAATATTTCTGCGATCGTAAAAACAGTATTTTATACTGTATTAATTGATAATGAGTGGCTATTAAGTTTAAAAATATTAATAATAATTATAAGGAGGAAAAATCACAGTACAATGTGTTTTCATACATTCAGAGGGACCCTGTTAGCTATAGCTTTTATTATTATATCCAGGGAATAGTTTACGTATCACTCAAATGACATGTCAGGATGGTGCACGTACCTTTAAGCATGAACTCTGAGGTTCATTCATTATACTCGGCCTTAAAAAGGAGGATCATTTTGGGAATATTTATATCTGAAACCTTCTCTAAATGGAAACCAAGCTCATTTGCTAAAATAATGACTACCGACTTACAAAAGAGTATCAACCCATGAAATATTTACCTGTGGACCCTCAGTTAACTCATCCAACACAAAAAGGACATCTTTCTTCCAGGTACCTATAGTTCCTTCTGCTAACACTCCCTCTGAGGCGCCATGTCCTGTGTAGTCAAACCTGGGTAAAAACAAAACACAGAGGTAACGCGTAAGAGGCCACTGACACGTCTTGTTTGTTTTGTACATTATAGATTACAAAAAGGCGAGACATTGTGAATGTAAACATTTGCTCATCTTTTAACTATTTTAATTGATATGAACAGAAACCAACATATCAAATGTCAATAAATATATCTATTTTGCATTTGATGACAGTTATAAATTTTTTTTATCATTTCTTCTTTGACTTCCCATCTATATGCACCTTTTGTCCTCTCGTGTCAAATTGACCTGGTCTGTTTTGACTGATTATAAAGCACGAGGTATAAAATGTGGTCCAAATTGTTTTGTTTTTCCTTTTTTGTGAACCTTTTTTCCAACATATTAACATTTATTTTGTAATATATGGTATGATAGACCTAATTTACATAAAAGCCTCATTTTTGAGTATAAAAAAGCAGAAATTCTGATTTATTTCCTTTAAGGTTATTATCGGAAGAACACAAGTAGATGGAATACCACAGACAGGTATATGACAAAGTTAAGGCAGGGTATTTTTTTTATACCATTTTCAATGGTAGCAAATAGTCACATCTATTGTCGCCCTGGTCTTATTTACCTGGTTTGTAAAGCATGAAATATAATATGATCACTCAATTCTGTTACACTTTTTGGCCAATTTGTTTCCAACACTTTCCACAAGATTTCCATACATTTTTGGAATGTATGGTAAAATAAACTTAATTTACATGTCACAGCTTTTGTACTTACGGGTCAAATTGAGCAGTTTGACCATTTATGAAACATAAAGTGTAAAAGATCAGACATCAAACTGACCAGGTAAGACCACAGATGCTATAAATTTTAATAAAAACACACAATTTAATCTTACTTGCAAAGAGCGTATGGAACCATCCCTGCAATTTCCAGGCAATTAAATGGAAGAAAACCAAAGTTATGACATACTCACTTTTGAAAACGGGTCAAATGACCCGAAGACAACAGGAGGGTCAACGCGCTGTTTGGAAGCTGAAGACAGTGACCTTTGTAGTTTGGCCTTCAAAATGTTCTTCTGTTCTAGGTTAGCAAATGTGCAGCTCTCTGCTTTGTCATTTTCTCATTTCATTACAAACCAAACCCTTTAGTTAGAGACACGTCTGAGCTGTAGCAGGTCAGTTTGGCGCTGCATGTTGCTTCGTGAGCAACAGATATCCCAACTACATCGTTATCACTGGCATGACACGTCCAGGCTGTTTGTCTTTCTCTTCTACCATTTTTTTTTCATGCAAACCAGAGTTGTTTAAAGGGAGATGCTGTCAAACTCAAGATTAAAAAAAATCAACAAGACATTCATAAGAATGGTCCCAATGATTAGATCTTTTTCAGAAAAATATGTATTTTAAATGATTTCAAAATTATTGCAATTCTGTTTTTATTTACATGCAACACGGATTGCATCTTTTTGCTAAACAAGTACTGTAAACAAAAAAAACAGAATAACAGGAGCGCTGCTGGTGTCCCCACAACCACCGGTGCTCTTGCAATGGGTGCAACAGTAATCTCAAAAGGAAAAAATGCAGGCACTCTGGTGCCTTGAAAAAATTAAAAAACCTTTATTTGACTGGGTTACATACTAAAAAGACACCAACGCGTGTCGGCTTGCGCCTTCCTCAGGGTGTATGGAGACAAGAGACAATCAAACAAAATTAAATAGAATTCAGTTCAGCTGTGGCTCCTCAGGTCTCTGCAATGCTCCTCCAGGCCTGAAGGAGGCGCCGGCAGGAGCACCCAGATATTCTGCTTCCTTAACAATCAAAAAAAGGAAAATTAAATTGACTGTTGAAAAGTAACACAGAGTAGCAGTATAACGTGAATCATGAGTACCAAAATGAAGACCATGCAAAGAATAATAAAGCTAAATATATAGAGAAAATCTCCCCTCCTTTAAACAAAACATGACAGTAAGTCACACAATGGCCTGAAAAGTCATGACAAAACAAAGAGCAATGTGAATATAAATATAAATGCAAACAAAGAAACCCAAAGGAAGAAGACTGATAATTATACAGCAGAATATCTGGGTGCTCCTGCCGGCACCTCCTTCAGGCCTGGAGGAGCATTGCAGAGACCTGAGGAGCCACAGCTGAACTGAATTCTATTTAATTTTGTTTGATTGTCTCTTGTCTCCATACACCCTGAGGAAGGCGCAAGCCGACACGCGTTGGTGTCTTTTTAGTATGTAACCCAGTCAAATAAAGGTTTTTTTAATTTTTTCAAGCCACCAGAGTGCCTGCATTTTTTCCTTTTGAAAGTACTGTAAACAGTTATACATTTCCATAAACATGACAATAGATAGTCTGTGTTTTTTACAATTGGAGCTACGTGTTTTATTAAAACCAACTGTAAGAATGAATTTTATTAATGTGAGGACTCTCAGGGCTCATTTCAGAACCCTCGAAAGATGGATGAAATGAAAAAAAAAATACATAACTTGTTACAACCCACTCAAAATGAATAAGGATAGACAGAATGCAAAAGCTCATGTCTGCAAAATGATCCAAAAACTCAGGCAAAATCTTCTAATCTCCACTTTGGAACTCATTAAGGCCTAGTTGGTATTGTTTACAGATAGTATAGTAATCCTGTCCAAAAACAGCCTATCCTTTATTCTGTATCCATAAAAAATATAATTGTTTGAGAAGAATTGTTTTTATTTTGTTCTCTCGGGAGAGGGCATTTTTTAGATGGGAGGTTTTGCGTGTTGGCCTGAACAGTTCTAACTTTATCCACACCTAAGATAACATGCTTCTCTCTGCTTGTCTGAAGTGGCGACTTATGATCACGTCCCCCTCCCTAACCCTGTATGCAATTAAAGAAGTACATGATTTCTGCACGTAAAGACCAAATTCATTGTTTTTTTAACCTGCAGTTGGATATCATGGGCTTAACTGCGCATAGTCGCCAGGAAAAAGAACACCCTTCCTGTATGTCATGCCCCAACCCCCCACCAGCTTTGTGTAACAGATCAACCCCACATATACAACAATAATGGTAATAAACATGGACGATAAAAGGCTTGAGAGCATTAATTTGCTGGTAATAAAAAAGAGCTGAAACAACACTGACAAGTATGTGACTTTGTGGCTGTGTTGTCAGCAGTTACAGCACCAGCTTGTTGTTTAGCATTTTAATATGACACTATTGCTATGTGAACGAAGATGTCGGTTACAAAGATAGTCAAGTAGGCAAGGACGCATAGTGCTTACAACACCAAAATTATGTGGTCACAGTAGCCCCCCCCTAGGAGGGAGCTGCATCCTCAAACGTGTCCTTGGTGTGTTTGCACCTATGGCTGTCCACTTGTGATCAGATCACTGAGGATGGATTTTAAAACCAGGTGTAAACAAGACCTTTATCTCAGGATCAGAAATAAGTTTATTGCCAAGTAGTTTAACACACACAAGGAATTCGTTGTGGTGATTGGTGCAATACAAAAGAGCAAATAATATTAAAGGAAAAATGTACAACAAGTTGGTGCCGGAGTAATGAGTCTGTAGGAAAAAAAATGTACATGAGGTGACCTGGGATGTGCGTTAATGTGACGCATGAGGTCAGGAGTGGAGTCTTTACGTTAGTGCAGTGTTTCTCAATCCTGGTCCTCGTGGGCCCCTGTCCTGCATGTTTTAGATGCTACCCTGCTTCAACACACCGTGATACAAGTACCTGTGTCATCAACAGAGTTGTGCAGACCTTGGTGACAAGCTAATGAGGACCTTTAATTAGAATCAGGTGTGTTGGTGCAGGGAAACATCTAAAAGATGCAGGACAGGGGCCCACTAGGACCAGGATTGAGAAACACTGCGTTAGTGTAACGTAGGGTGGGGTGGGGGGACAGTCTGCGGTAGACGGGGTCCTTACCTGAGGTACGAGTGCCCTAATGACCTACAGAACTCCTCCAGGGCCTCGGCTTTCTGCCCATTCATGTTGGAGGCAAAGCCGGGGAGGAAAACCACACCTGGACTCTTCCCCTTCACTTTCCTGTAGGCCAGTTTTGGTAGGTCTGGTCTTGAAGCATACTGAACTGTAGATTTGTGTCTCCTGTCTCCTAATCAACAAAGTTTTGTTATTCAGACGTGTGGAAACATGCATTCATCATGAAAATGACTCAATGTTATAGTATATTATTAAAAAACCGACTTTGCTGGACACATAGTTTATCACGTGGCTCAAACATAGCAACAGCTCAGCATATTAACGCACCTAAATCAAGCCAATTATCCACCTAGCTTTTTCAAATGCAAATAAAAAGAAAGGCAGGTGACGCAAAATGTGTCAGCAGCACAAAACACTGCATATTTTAAATGCCCTAAATTTTTTATTACGGCGCAGTCGCCACACCCCCCTCCGACGCTGTTTAACACACGTAAAAGACACTCGAGCATTACTGAATTAATTGTAGCAAAACCAAAGACATGAACAAACCTTCCATTCGGTTTGAGGACAAAGCTGTGAGCCCTGCATTAGTTAAAAAGTGTGAAAGTCCTCTGCGACAGGACCTCAGCGAGACGGCTGCCATTCTGTTCCGTAACCACTGAGCAAGTATCGCGAGAAAAGCCGCAGTCGCTACTTCAGCTCCGGGAGCACAACAGTTTGGCTTTACTTTATTTGCATTATACAGCTAATTGTGCTGAAACCTGCTGAGGAGCACGAGTTTAAATAGCTATTCACATGCAATCACACTACTGTAAGATAAAAAATATTCCCTAGTAAGTACATACAAGTCTACAAGGTACAAGGTCCAATAAATTAATTGCCTTTAGTCCCTGTTATGTCATCATACTATAAATACACTTTACAAAATGCCATTTATTCAGCTATTCTGTTAACATGCATAAATGTAAATGAAGCATTTTCATGCTGGCACACTGCTGAAATGGTGATAATGGTAGAACATATTCTTACTTTAGTGAGTATTTTTCTTCTTCATATAAGCTATTATATTATTAAAACGTATGTAGCCTACAGTAAATCAGAATCAGAATCTGAATCATGTTTATTTGGCCAAGTCAGGACAAAACAGGGAATTTGACTCGCTTATTTTCGCTCACTGTACAGTAAATAGGCAAATGACAGCTCTTATTAACATACAGTATACACAATTTTTAAAAAAGTGAAAAGTTCAGCAGTATGAGGTAGACATGGTTATTGAAAGGTGCATTGTTACTATTATTATTGTTGCACAGTGATTGATAACTAAAATGGCTATTGTGGTTTAAAAAATGCAGTAGGAAATATAAAGAAGCAGAAAATGAAAGTTAAGAGGGAAAAATATTAATAATCTTTCCTGCAATGGAGTTGCTTGTTCTTGGCAATCATGATAAAACATTTATGACTTCTCATGAAGCATTTGTTGCACAGATCTGTTATTTTCTAAACTGTTGCTGTAATGCTTCTTTGTATGTAATTAATTTATGGACATTATACCAAATTCTTTTTTGAATCAGGAATCTTAGAAAAAGACACATAACGATGACATAAATTGATACAAAAGAAGAACAACAAAAGCTGATATATTGAGTGTAGATGCTGGAAATTAGCATAAAAAGAACACAAAAATACACAAAATTACAAAAAAGGAAGTCTCATTATGCTAAAAAACAAAACAAAAATTAAAAAAATGACTGTTGACTTGATTAAAAAGATTAAAAAAAACCTTGCAACAAGTATAAGCAAATATGCTTACAAAGATAGACGAGACAACTAAAGAGGAACATGAAGCCATTACAAGGAGTTGCACAATTAGAAAGAGTTTCAAACACAAAACAGAAGATACAAAATGAGACAAGCAAGTACAGACAAATGTGGCGACAGTCAGTAACCCATAAAATGACTAAGAAGCAAACAAATATACAACTCATGGTCAGCTGATAGGATGGGTTCTTGTGTAACATTTATGCCCAGAGGTTTGTTGCAACCCTTCCGTGACATTTGTATTTCATTTTAGGTTTCTCTCTCTTCGTGGATAACTGGTTAGTCCAGAGACTAATGCTGCGTCCCATTTACCTCGGAAGTCGGAACTCGGATCTGGGAATGACGTCGCAGCCGAGTTATCAGCGTTCCAGTTACAAAGTCGGAAAACTAGTTTGTAGTTTGCATATACCACATTAAAAATGTGAAGTACACTATAGCAGCATATATATGCCGAACAATACTTGTATACGACTGATTTAGTGTGACCAAAACTAGAATGAAGTGCTACGAATTTTTACAGAGCTCTCTTCTACTGTTTACAACCGGGGCAGCCATCTTGGAATGTGAACTCGGGGGTGGTGAAGACTCTCCCACTTTCCCAGTGGGAAATCCCACTTCGAGGGGCGTTCCAGTTGAAAATTCCGACTGGGAACTGGGAAATCCCCACTTCCGAGGACAAATGGAACGCGGCATTAAGCAAGGAGCCAGTAGAGCACATGTATCGGAGGAGGACTTGAGCGTGTGTGTCATGCGGAGCGTCAGCTTGTAACATGACTTATTATGCCTGAATTATAGTTCCGCGTTAAATCGACGCAGAGGTACGGTGCGCTTCGCCGCGTACCCTACGCCGTAGGCTCTGCGTTGGTGTAACGCGGAACCATAAATCAGCCTTCAGGACGTCACAGGAAGGTCGCGGCGCTGCAGGACGGAGCGGAAGCAAGAGTAGAAACCTATCCGCCATTGTGGAGTATGTTTCCAGTGAGACACCAGTCGGGTTCGGGTTGACTGATAAAACACCAGCTTGCGGGTAAAAAGAAACCACACAGACGCTTGAACTTATTAAAAGTGTCCAGGTCGTCGTGAGGACCGAGAGAGGAGCCAGAGGGGGGTCGGGGGGGGAGAGCCGAGGACGGATCACAACCAGCCGGGTTTTCTGGAGGATGTCTGCGACTACAGTCGACCAGGTTGGTGTGCTAGAGCTCTGCATGTTCGCTTTCACGGGGATATAAAACTTCCCCATGCCAGAGCAAACACAGGCCGGCTGCAGCTGCAGCCGATGCGGCAGCGTTTACTGGCTGACATCCGGCCAGCTGCAGCCGAGACCTGCAAATGTTACCATGCTGATGGAGACTGGACCAATATGTCTCTGTGTGGGATATGATATAACCTGCTAGGCCAGGGTGTTTGTTTCCTGTCGTGATCTGCTAAGTCTAATTTCTCTCTCCTACCTGTTATTTCAGAGACCTAAAGGACAAGGAAATAAAGGTAAGGCTTTTAGGCAAGGCAAGTTTATTTATATAGCACAATTCAACACAAGGTAATTCAAAGTGCTTTACATCGACATTAAAAGCAGCAAGACATAATTAGACAGTAAATAACAAATACAATGAAATTAAATTATGAGAAAAGAAGGTAAAATAATAAAAAGCACAAGTTGCTGATTTAAGAGAACGCTTAAATAACAAATACATGAAATAAAATGATAAGAAAAGAGGTAAAATAATAAAAAGCACAAGTTGTTAAAAAGTAAAGGCAGTAGAGTAAAGCAGGTAAGTATTTAATTTAGGAGTAGGCTTCAGTAAACAGTAATGTTTTTAGGCCTGATTTACATCAACATTAAAAGCGGCAAGACATAATAAGACAGTAAGTAACAAATAAAATGAAATAAAATTATGAGAAAAGAAGGTAAAATAATAAAAAGCACAAGTTGCTGAAAACTAAGGGCAGTACAGTACCGCAGGTACACATCTCATTCGCGGTTTTCAGAAAGTATTTAAATTAAGAGTACGCCTAAATAACAAATAAATGAAATAAAATTATAAGAAAAGAGGTAAAATAATAAAAAGCACAATTGTTAAAAGTAAGGGCAGTAGAGTTCAGCAGGTAAGTATTAAATTTAAGTGTACGCTTCAGTAAACAGTAATGTTTTTAGGCCTGATTTAAAGGATCTACAGTTGCAGCAGACCTCAGGTCTACAGGAAGTTTGTTCCACCGGTGAGGAGCAGAATAACTGAACGCTGCCTCACCTTGCTTGGTTCTGGTTCTGGAACCACAACAAACCAGATCCAGATGAACCTCAGGGGTCTGGGAGCTTCATAGGAACTAACAGATCAACCATGTATTTTGGTCCAAGACCATTCAGTGCTTTGTAGACCAGCAATAAGATTTTAAACTCTATCCTTTGACTCACTGGAAGCCAGTGTAGTGATTTCATGACCGGTGTAATACGGTCCAGTTTCCTGGTGTTTGTAAGGACTCTACAGTGATTTGTAACTGGTAAACAAGTAATCACCATTATTATGCCATGCTTACATAAGCTAATATACTATAGAGTTTCTTACTGATAATAACTACAGTCTGTAGCATTGCTGACAAGACACATTTCACACATGGCTAAAATATAATCCCCTCTGAGTGTTAAATATTGGGTTATATAACTGTGAAACATGTTAATCATTTATTTATTGTCTTATCTCTCCCCGTTTAGTACAAAACGGATCAATGCATCAAAAAGATGGTGTGAATGAAGATGATTTTGAGCCTTACCTAAGTGGCCCGACAAATCAGGTAATGTACTTTTAAAATACACAATGCAGTTGTTCTGAGTGATATTAACACCTGGTGGTTGTGGCCAACATTAAGCGTATGATCCCATTTTACAATGTTATTGTCCTTTTTATTTCTAAATCAGCATTTTTGATACAACCTTTTTCCTGCAAATCACCTCCTTCAACCAATTAGATTTTTGATTTGTATTTGGCTCTTACGATCCCACATTGTGCTTATTTAAAGGTTCATCAATTAGAATAGGTTAACCCACACAGTTATGAAATGTACCCAATCTCTTAATGCGGAAAGTACCACCACTTGGACAGCAGTCTCCACAAACCAGAACAGAAAATGGGAACTAGCAGTGTAAATGGTGGTGCAAATATGTAATTTGAATTTAATTCTGCTGTTAGTTGTTTTCATTTCCTTCTAAAATGACTACAAACATTTAATAAACTTTAAATAATAACTTAGTTATTTGTTAATTTTAACAGGCCTTCATATAATTTCATATCATAGACAAATGAGTTGTAGATATTATGTAGATTTAGTAGATATAATGGCACTATCACGTGCTGCAACAATGCACCTTCCAACAATAATCATGTCTGCCTCATTCTGCTGCACCTTTCACTTTAATTTTTTTTTATATATGTTATTTTATTTAGAGCCGTCATTTTTCTACCTCATACTGCTACACCTTTCTGTTTTTTGACTGTATATAGTTTTTTGACTGTATATATGTTAAAAAGTGCCACATCTGTTTATTTAGTGTTTTCTATTTTTAAATCTGGGTACAGTGAGCGAAATAACCAGAGTCAAATTCCTTGTTGGACAATGTTCAAACTTGGCCAATAAAGCTGATTCTGATTCTGATATTAGGTGACATATGTGTAATCACTTCAGTTTTACTGTTGTCTTTTATTATGTGTTTGCTATTATGTCTCTTATTCTGTAGATTTCATTACGTGACTGTCTTTCTGTGTCACACAGAGTAACAACTATCCACCAATGTCCGATCCCTACATGCCTAGTTACTATGCTCCATCCATTGGCTTCCCTTATTCTCTGGGAGAGGCTGCCTGGTCCACAGCAGGAGACCCGCCAATGCCCTACCTAACTACCTATGGACAGATGAGCAACGGTGAACCGCACTTTATTCCTGAGGGTGTTTTCAGCCAACCAGGTGCCCTGGGTAACACCCCGCCTTTCCTCGGCCAGCATGGCTTCAACTTCTTTCCTGGTAATGCAGACTTTTCTACCTGGGGCACCAGTGTCTCTCAGGGTCAATCAACACAGAGTTCAGTCTACAGTAACAGCTATGGCTATGCCCCAAGCTCGCTGGGCCGGGCCATTGCAGATGGACAGGGGGGCTTTGGAAATGACACTCAACTCAATAAGGTTCCAGTGTTAAACAGCATTGAGCAGGGCATGGCAGGGCTAAAACTGGGTACAGACATGGTGGCAGCTGTCACCAAAACCGTGGGCTCATCCTTAGGAGGTGCAGCAGTTATGAGCAGTATGGCGGCCAATAACCTCCCTCCCCCTGTCAGCACATCCGCACCTAAACCTGCTTCCTGGGCAGCCATCGCCAAGAAGCCGGCCAAGCCTCAGCCCAAAGTCAAACCCAAAGCCAACATGGGAATGGGGGGTGGAAACACCATCCCCCCACCCCCAATAAAGCACAATATGAATATAGGTACTTGGGACGATAAGGGCTCGCTGAACAAGCCCCAGATAGCTCAGACTATTATGCACCCCCAAACTCTGGTGCAGCAGCCTCTCTTAGCTCAGCCACAGCCCTTACTGCAGAACCATCTACCCCCTCAGGGTCCCCATCAGCATCAGCATCAGCATCAGCATCAACACCAGCATCAGCATCAGCATCAACATCATCAACATCATCAACATCAACACCAACACCATCAGCCCTTTCAACTCCAGTCCCTCCAGTCCCCTCAACATCCTCATTCTTTGCCCCCTGGCCCTCAAAGCTTGCACCTCCATTCCCATCCTGGTCCCCCACACCATCAGCAACAGCCCCAGCAGCCTGGCCCACCCCCTAACCGTTGGGTGGCTCCCAGGAACCGGGGTGAGGGCTTTGGTCTGGTGGCTGGAGTCCCACTGAGTGCTTCCCCGTGCTCTGGAGAAGTGCACCCCGTCCTGGAGAAACTCCGTACCCTCAACAACTACAACCCCAAAGACTTTGACTGGAATTTGAAAAACGGACGTGTTTTCATAATCAAAAGCTATTCAGAAGATGACATCCACCGCTCAATCAAGTACTCTATCTGGTGCAGTACAGAACATGGCAACAAGCGCCTGGATAGTGCCTACCGCTCCATAGGAAACAAGGGGCCTTTGTACCTCTTGTTCAGCGTCAACGGCAGTGGGCACTTCTGCGGTGTGGCCGAAATGCGCTCACCTGTGGACTACAATGCCTTTGCAGGCGTCTGGTCTCAGGACAAATGGAAGGGCAAGTTTGAAGTGAAGTGGACTTTCATTAAAGACGTGCCCAACAACCAGCTGCGTCACATCCGGCTGGAGAACAATGACAACAAGCCAGTGACCAACTCCAGGGACACTCAGGAAGTGCCTCTGGAGAAGGCCAAACAAGTGCTTAAAGTTATTGCCACTTACAAGCATACCACCTCAATCTTTGACGACTTTGCACATTATGAGAAACGTCAAGAAGAGGAGGATGCTCTGAGGAAGGTGAGATACATACACCTCAAAACATCTGTTCTGTAAATATCTTGTTAGTAGACATGATGCAGTTCAATGTAGTAGTTCTATATTTTAACAGGAGGCCAATTTTCCTGAGTCACTCTGAGGCTGTTGTCAGACTGTAATCAGCTGATCTTGTTGCTCCTGCTCTGAGGTTGTAACATCTTGGATGCATCAACAGCTTTCAGTAGATGGATGTTCCTTGATCCCTATCAGGAGATTGGCATCTAACAATTACTCACAAGCATCTTCAGGAAACCCTGAGTCCCCATCAGCCATTTTATGCCGTTAGTATAGTGATGAGTTGCCCAAGTGGAATCAGATGCATATAGGGTTTCCTGAAATAGCCCACATTCCTGGCATTCTCTCTTTCAGACAAAAGCGAATGCAGGCTCTGATCTTCCTTTGAACACCAAGCCTCGCTGCTCTCCACAGGCTCCTCATGCTTTATTAGCCTTTAACAACATAAGCCTTCAGTCTAAAAACTGGCTGCAGCATGCCTCGACGCAGTTTGATTTCTAAACGGTTTCCTAGAAAAATACATGATAAAAATGCATGATTATGCCTGCCTGTGCACCAAGTTCAGAGAAGCACACGCAGTGTAAGCCCCTTGGTGTGGTAACTTATAATATGTCCCACTGGTAAAATCAGTGTTGCAAAACAAATGTTAGCTGAAGCAGTAAAAACAGTAAAAACTCCTGTCGGGGAGAAGATGCAGCCAAACAACTAAACCTGCATTCTCCAGTGGCGTTCTGCATCCATTCTTAGATCCACCAGTATGCTAATTTCCTCAAGAAAACTCCCATGACCTGCTCTCTCTTGTTCTCCTACTCTTTAACCGCTGATACTCTGTTGATGCTCTATTGAGTCCTCGCCACTGACCTTGTTAATATGCGCTGGGTTACTTTCTCATAAATATTTCAAGTCAGTGTTTTCAGGCTTCTGAAAACAACCTGTCAGTAGAAAGGCGGTTTCCTCCAATGTTGTGAAGACACGGTGCCAGGCTGCTTTCGCAGCTCTGACCTCCTACATGACAGGTTTGGCCAGGCTGATGCCTTGCCCTACTTTGCTTGACAAGGTTAATTGTTGTCTGTTGTTTGTCCTGTCCTTAACCAACTTTGAGAGGTGTCAAACCAGCATAACTACCTGCACAATAACTCTTTAAGGTGCGCTGTAAAGATGAATTAGTATCTGATTGAATGTTACGTCACAGGAAAAACTCTAAAAAATGAAAACATAGACATTGTTGCCCTTTTTCTTCGTGATATAGATAGATGGATGGATCAATGTATTCCAAATTGTAACAGTTACATTTAAATCAAAGCCGGCAGGTAAATATGTTTTTACTTATTCATTTTTGTACCACAAAGGAGTGAAAAGTAGATTTCTAGTGGGAGAGGTTATTGGCAAAGTATGCATTTTGCTCACCCATTTGATGAGGGAATAAATTAGATGATTATCTTAGTTTGAAACTGCTTAGTCATGTCATATTTGAACATAAATTATTTAAAGTAAACCAGCTCCCTTGCCTTGCTCAGACCGATGTTTGTGAGGGTCCCACTTGGGATAGAGTTACTGGCATCCTGGGTCCCAGAGAACAGACAAGGAAAGCCACAAAGAAAATACTGTTCCAACTGAGAAGTGGGGAAGAAAATCAGCCAAAAAAAAAAAAAAACCCCTCTAGCATCTATCCACAAAACTCAGTTTTTGGAATTCTATGTTTTGTGTGATTTATTCTTTTTTAAATATTTATTTAAACCTGTTATTTTCTCTTAAATGAGCCCACAACATTCCTCTCTGTGTAATCTACAGCATTTGACGTTACAGTCGTATTGTGATATTGTGTGCTTATGTTTGGAGTATGCCTGCCTTCTTTTTTCTGTGGCTGAGACTAACTACAAGGCCAGTGTAGTTACTGCAGTCTCATGCCAGTGTAAACATAGCTGGATATTTGGTTAGTGCATTCCTTTGGACCTCTAAACTAATTTTCTCCCTTGTTTTTCTTTCTGAGGATATGCTGACTTTCTTAATTTAACACTAAACAGGATAAGCACATACACTCAGATCTACCTAGTAACACGATCTGCATTTCTTATCTGTGTTTTCCAGTTTATCTAGAAGAAAGAAGGGCTCACGAGGGTTAAATAGTTTGTGGGTAAATTTTTCTGTAAATTATTAACCGTTACATTTATCTTTGTTTGACATTTGGGATGTCTTTTTGAGTAAACTTGTCATCATGTACAAAAACACAATGTGGCATTTTGCTGTCATGCTTTAAATGTTTCTTTCTGAAACCAGAGAAAGAAAAGAGAAAAGGAATCTAAACTACAATAGGTCCACGTGAGCAAATCTAAACAAGACATGAGCTACGGAGAATGTTTTGTTTTTTTTTCTCCAAGACTCCTGAAGATTAATCACAACATTTAACCATCTTCCTTATATTATGTAGGTCCCCTAGTACCATAGAAATGGCTTTCAGCCATTGTGAGGTGTCTGGTGCTTGGATGTTGGCAGCAGACATTTAGGTCCTGGGGGTTGCAGAGGAGGGTCTTCATAGATTAGACTCCTTTTGCTGCATCCAGAATCTGTTTGGAGGCCGTGTCAGTCCCTGAGGGGTTTTGTAAGGTTTCCCGAGCCTTCCCTGAGCAGTTTTTGCTGTCTTGTAGTCTTTCCAATAAATATAAATTGTCTTGCCAAATCAAAGACTGATAATGTTGTCATGGAAGGGATGTACAAATTGCAAATTAAAACCAAATGAATACGTCCCGCCTACTCAAAACTATGGTGGCCAGGAACGTTGTGTAGGAAAAAGGTCCAGCTGTAGATTCAGTGTTTAGTTTGTCCCATCTGGGCTGCCGTAGTTGCATGTCAGAGTGACAGGGGTCAGAGACCAAAGTCTTTTTTATATAATCTGCTCATTTGAAGGTAATCAAAAAGACAATTTTTATTTTAACATAATTCTATACTAATAAAAACATTTAGAAATATTGAACATTCTATTTTGCCAATAGATTTTCTTCAATGTTGCACACTGGTACTTGTAAAGAATACGCTCAAATGAGTTTATTAAAGTAATAAGATTTTGATAACAAATAAACAACAACAGCATACAAATGAGCTCAAAGGCTTCCATTGCAACACCGATTCATTTGATATATATTAACTAAGCCCAATTTTTATTGCATTTGGGAAAGTGTTTTTTTTTTTTTTTAAATCAGTTGCTGCAAAAGTAATTATTCCTGTAAGCTTCTAGGACAAAACGTTTAGGCTCGGATGCATAACAAATTGTGTTGTTTTGTGTGTATACAGAAATGAGCATAAGATTTCTTTCTGCCAAATTTATACTAATGCATGTAGGGATATCTGATATATTAATCTAAATTATTATGACATTTTATGCTTAAACACTTTTTTTTCCCCCATGAATGGACATGGACACAATTTACATGTAAAAACATGACACTGAACAAAGAATAAACAGAGTTTCCAGGATGTGAAGTAAAATACCAGGGAATCATTTTTTTTTTAGTTTCTCAGTTCACAGAGGAAAAATATGTTGAATCCTGAAGACCCAACAACCATGCTTTGTTCATAAACAATAACTGGGTGGACTGTATGTTGGATTATCATTCAGATGTGGGGATGATTAGAAAGGGAGGCACAGATGTACCACCCTTTTTTTTTTTTCTGAAAAGCACATTAGTAAGATATTAAACCGCCATAACACAAGCTTTTTACACTAGTGCACTTATTTATATTACCCACAACTAATTAATCAATCCATTTTCTATACTCAACTTCTTCCTGTTCAGGGTTGCAGGAGGGGATGGAGCCTATTGCAACTCTCAGTGGGTAGGCAGGTCTTCTGGACAGGTCACCTTTCCATCGTAGGGACACCCAAACAGAAATGAGATGCATCACTATGTTTCACCCACACTTGAGGATAATCTAGCAGCATCCGTTAAAAGTACCATGTTTAGATTGTGGGAAGAGTTTGAAGTACCAGCAGTTCCACACACAACAGTATACTGTATTTACAGACATTGTCCATCCATCCATTTTCTATACCCGTGTATATCCTTTTCAGGGTCACGGGGGGCTGCTGAAGCCTATCCCAGCTAATTATGAATGTCATATCTTAACCGTTATCCCAGAATTCCTTGTTTTAACCTTGACTAAATCCAAAAAAAAAAAAACACAAAAAAGGAGTGCATCCTAATTTGTTGACAGTGTTGAATATATTTGCATTTAATGCACCTTTTTTGCTTATTAACCAAAACCAGCTTGAAAGCAGGTGTAATGTTGGGTTGTTATGATGTATAATGTTGTTTTTCTCTCGTTGTTGTCCTTCTGATGATCTCTTTGTTTTGTTTTTTCTCTCCCACTAGGAGCGCAGTAGAAATAAACCATAACCTTCAAGCAAGCTCTGCTAGAACTGCAACACTAATGGTGTAGGACCTTAAATCAAATTTGCCTAACCACAAGGAGGAAAGCCTCTCGCAGCTTTCTGCTGAAGATGACAATGTATCTGACACTTGAATATGACAATAGGTGGACTCATCCGTATCCATTGACTGGTGCATCAAACCCTGTGTTCTTGTTTCATGAGAAAAGGAGCATAACTCACTTTGAAACTCTGTCTTTAAAGCACTTTCAGTCCTTCTAAACAGCCTCCACCAACTCCCTTAACTCTCTAATTCTGTTCTTTGATTTTTGTTTGTGAGCCACTAACTAATTAACCTGAGTAGTCAGAAAATGTCATTGAGCTTATTTGTATTTTTTTAATGCCTCACATTTTTTGAGATCTTGCTAAGCTTTCATCAGGCCTTGGAGAGAATGAAAGTATGTATACATTAATCTTGTACTTGAATCTGTATTCAGTCATCTGCTCCTTCCAGACGGAGACTGTGGGTGATTGACAGGGGATATGGAATAATTGAGAAACAGCCACAATCATGCCAATCATGTCAATCACAGGATTTACTCTTCTTCCTTTCCCCTTTTTGTATGCATCTGTTTCTGTATACCAAAAGATTAGTTATGCAGCAGTTTGGCGAAAGCCAGCTCGTGGTCATCTTTGTTTTTCTTTTTCTTTCTTTCCTTTGATTCTGTCATTCTGAAGTGCATTTGTCTGAGGAGAAACCTGCTGCTCTGGTAGAACCAGCGATGGCCTGCATCGGCCCTGTTGGTGACCGTCTTTGCTCCCACGTTGATGTATTCTTTAATCTTACCTCAGGCTCCATCAGATTGTCTATCCTCAATAGCTCTCAGCGCCTAATTAAACTTGACTTGAGATACCCCCCCAAAAAGGTGAAACATCAACTGCAGGGGTGTGACAGTTTTCTCCTCTTGGTAACTCTCTAGCTGAATAAAAAATACTCAAGTTTAGCGCAAATGTTGCTTTTGTGTTTTCACTTAATTTCCTGATACACAATTTTAACTTCTTTTTTAAATAATCCCTATCTCAGTTTAATTATTGGGGGGCTGTAGTTGAGTTTAGTTTGCATAGTTGCTTATGGATAGAGAAGATAACAAGAACTTCTCTCCACTTTGAGTCAGCATATTATTGAGAAAGGATAAAAATGACAAAGGTGTACTATAAATAAAATGAACCGCACAACCTAAAGATGTTGAGCTGTGGATGCTGCGATGGAGGCCTGTCCCAAGCAGGGCGGTACATTTATTTTGGCACCATTGGAACGAGCAACATTAACTGTATAGACTCTAACAGCACTGAACTGAGCATGCAGGTACTAGAAAAAAGGAACTAAGTACATCTATTTATGTTATACCCATGTCATTTTAATTCTTTAATACATTTCAGCTTTAAATTGCTTTAGAACTCAGTATCAAATGTTTTAGTTTTTACTTAACACTATTAATTAAATGACTGTTGGAAACTTGGAACTAAAGACTTTATCAATTACTGAAAAAATGTCAAATATAGACTACTGCACTATATTTCAATCCTTACTCTTATTGCAGATTTAAGTATTTGTGGCAATTTTGGATCATGATTCCAGTTCGAATGGTACTTTTGAAACCCACGTTCTGCTTCAGATTGAAGGCTCAGATGTCTCCTGCTTTTCTTTTGCCATTCAATTTCCTATTTTAACATTTATCTAACATAATAATAGTAATGAGATGTTTTATCTCAATATCTTGATTAATTGGGCAAATGACCTGATACTTCACAAAAAAAAAAGTTATATTAATAAAGATTTGTGAATCAAAATTGTCTTTGTTTTTATCCCCTCTATAACTGCATCGTGTTGTCATCCTTTGAAGGCATTAAACCTCCAGGATGAAATCCTGAACTATCTCCTACCTGCTACAACATGACATAAACATGACAATGCTGTAAATTGATGTTTTGTTATATCAATCAAATGCATCTCTTTTATAAGTATATTTTTAGATTTCAACAACATCTTTATCATAATACTTTGGTACTCCTCAAATGAAATTTTAAATGCATGTCTCGTACTGGAGTACTCTTGAGTACTTCTTCCACCTCTGCATGCAGCATGCCTTTTCCTGTCAAAGCTGAACCTTTGAAGTGAGCTAGGAATTGCAAGCATTGCGTTGTCAATCACTGAAGTAAGCTCGTCTGGTCTGATGAGTCTGGATTTCAGATGCACAAAAATGATGGTGGACTCTGGCCGGGGTTGGAGGAATGAGGTGATGCTCTCATTATGTGTGGTTGCTGCACAATCAGTGGGGGATTCGTCCTGGTGCAACGGTGAATTAAAGTTGGCTGGAGAAACATTGAGGTAGAAGTGATGTTAATCCGCAACTGGACAGCATGGATTTAATATTACTATTGCAGTGCAATAGTAATATTAAATATGTAGGATATTCCCTTCAAAATTGTTTTCTAACTGTGTTTCATTTCCAAAACCTGCATTCCAGGCCGGCAACATATCCCAAAATGCTGAGATAGGACAGTGAGATAAAAAAAAAGGGCTATTTTTAAGCAAACAGGCAATCAGGTAATTATAATCAATATTTGTTAGAAAAGTAATATCCAAAGAGAAAAGACAGGTGGATGATTTTTATCTCATCAAGAAATGTGTGACAATTAAAAGCAATGTTCTTGAGAGCTACAATTCATCAAGAGCTGATATAACTCCATGGGCAGGGGATTACTTTGGGAAACATTTGCCAAACACTAAAATAGAGAGCTACACTCGTAAATGCCTCTTAAGAATTTGCTGTGTAAGAAAGAACCCTTATGTTAACCTTGTTGAGAGGTGGCATTGATGTCTGGGCTTGGAGGCATCTAGGATGGAGTGTCAGGCAGTGGCAATGTGTATTGTTGTCAAGCAAATCAGTATTCAAGATCTTAATTGGAAGAAATGGGTGTCACGCGCTCTGGACCAAGGAAATAAAAGACCATTCAGACAGTTGTCAGCAAAAAGTCCAAAAGCCAGGGACTTCGATGTAATGAGGCTCTATCAGTGCCCTTGGCAAAGGTCGTTTACGCTTCTGTGACAGCATTCATGCAGAAAGTACATTGAGATTTCACAGCAACATATGCTGCCTTCAAAACAACATCTCTGCAGGGGATGGGCTGGCATTTCTCAACAAAATAATGTCAAAACCACATTCTGCTGACAATACATAGTTATGACTATATAAGGGTTCTGCAATGGCCTGTTGGCAATACATGAAATGAAGAGAAAAGGATATTATGATCCAGTACTTTTGCACTCTAAGACAACAAAAGAAGAAAAACAGACTAAGGGTTTTATGTGTTGGCAGGATATCATCTAATATGTGCAAATTAGCTAATTTGATTATAATCTTTGTACTGACATAAAAACAGTTTCTTTCACTACTTGTCCACTAGAGTGCGCCATCATGTTATTTCAAACATATTCAGCTCCTACTCAATGAAGATTTCTCTGTAAGCAGTAAAAAAAAGGCCTTTAAAAAAAAATCCAACATTGTAATTGTAACATTGGAGGTTTTGGATTAAAACTTCTCTCCTTTCTGTGTTAATTTGTATCCATATTCATCCTGCTCCCACTGGTCTGAAAACAGAGCAGAGCAAATTGGTTGTGCATGACTGCCGAGGCGTACACATTTTCAGATGTGTAAAATACTGATTTAATTGGAGACTTCTGATACTATGTAGATTTGACTTCATACATTGAAATGATCAAAATGACAAGGAAAGGTTTTTCATGAGTAGAGGCCTGCAATGATGTGCGGATAACAGGCCAATTTCACTGGTATGTTGTGTTTTTCTGAACATTAAATAATCAAACTAAATAAAAATTACTTTAATATCACCTCATTATGAACTCGTTTCCATCTGTCATGGTCAAAGTTGCTCCAAGAGAATGCCAAGTGAACTTTTTCCTCCAAAAAACCATGAAAATGTCCTTCTGGAGAGAGATTCTGTTGAGTGAGGACGAGAGAAGAAGCAACCACTACTGAGAGAGATGAAATGCCTTTGAAGTTTCAGTCACACTGAAGATTCATCAACACATGGCTCCAGGCAAGGTTAGTGCAAGTCTCAGGGTTGGCACTTCCTCCATGTTTGGAAGGTTTCACACTCTGGGCCATGTCACTCAGTAAATCTTCAGAAGACATTAGTGCTACTGATGATTATGTTAGCTGACATGCAGTTGATCAGAGAAACTTCAAATCATTCTCTCTATTGAGGTTTCAAGGTGTTACTCAGAGAGGAAAATGAAATAATCAGGGGTAGTAATTGACTGTAATGTTCTTACTGCCCTTTTCCAAGGTACCTCTGTTGCCATGGTTATATCTTCATCTGCAAACTGAAAGTAGAGTCTGAACATGCCATCATGCCGTACGTCTGAACTGAACAGGCTGTGTTATCCTGCATACAATGAACTGGAGCAGACTGATTTGCTCTTTAATACCTTTCGTAAATCTTTTCAAGTAGGCATTGATGGTAGGAAGGAAAATAATTATCAAGGAAATTAGATTTGAATTTGAATAGATCTGATTTCTTTCTTAAGAGGTCACGTTTCATCAAAGGTATTGTAATTGTGTCTGTAGTCAAAGCAAAGAATAAAGGTCCAAAAACAAGTTATTGTGTGCATTTCTGTGTTGTTTTTTTATTTGCACAGAAACAGGCATCATCCATGACAATGAAAGAAAATGAAACACACATTTGATGTGCCCCTCATACTTAATAGATACGGTTAAAACACCTCAGTAATACCTGCTTTACTTTTGGGATTGTCTGTATATTCAGAGATTGACCCAGGAGAGGTCGGGTTAAATCAAATATTCACGCAACAAAACCTACAGATTGTTATAGACAGAAACACACAAGAAGAGCTTGATTGAATTGTAAGCCATGGCTAATGAAATGCAAGCCATATTTTAAAAACCTGTGTCATTTCATCTTAAACTAACCCACAACATTCCTATGCATATATGTACGTATGTACGTATGTATGTATGTATGTATGTATGTATGTATGTATGTATGTATGTATGTATGTATGTATGTATGTATGTATGTATGTATGTATCTATGTATGTATGTATGTATGTATGTATGTATGTATGTATGTATGTATGTATGTATGTGTGTATGTGTGTATGTGTGTGTGTATGTATGTATGTATGTATGTATGTATGTATGTATGTATGTATGTATGTATGTATGTATGTATGCATGCATGCATGCATGTATGTATGTATGTATGTATGCATGTATGCATATATGTATGTATGCATGTATGTATGCATGTATGTATGCATGTATGTATATATGTATGCATGTATGTATGCATGTATGCATATGTATGTATGTATGTATGTTTGTATGGTGCACAGACATAAACACTCACTAATACTAATACCCTCATTTCCCAAAGTATCACAGTTAATACAGTTATCAATTTATAAATATTTTTCTAATGATAATTTGTACATATTGATAATTTTTTAGATTAATCAAAGAATTCAACCAAAATGTCAGTAAAAATTGTACCAAAATAAAACTAAAAACCAATAACAACAGCAACAACAAAACAGTTTAGTTCTTAATGAATATACAGTACACCCAAATTCTTAAATTACATGTCATACAAGTTTCATTGAGGACAGTCCAGTGGTTTGGTACTGATTACATAAATAAAATAAACCACGGAAAATAAAAATATCCCATTTTTGTCTGGTTGTGGTTTAAAAACCCAATTTATTTAATTTGCTATGAATATACAAATACACACCTTTCATTAAACATTGCCCTCCCCTTATATAAAATTGTCTAGAATTTATAACAAATTCAATGAACTGAAAACTCAACGGCGCTTTTTTTTTTCTTTTTTTTCCAATACTGAAATAAATGCTTTCAGTGGTGCAGCTCACTTACACTAAAACACTGGCCGAACTGGTGCATTAGTGCACTCAACAGAAGCTGCTCATATGACTGGCACTTAACGAGTCTGAAAACCTCGTTAATGCATCTTGCAGGGCAAGGAGTTGTATCATACTGTTTATTTTTACTTTACTAAAAGTAACCTGTCATGATTTTTTTTCCCCTTTCAAATGAGGTCAAGCTCCTGTAGTATGTCATTTTAGAGTAAATATGTCAGTACATTTATTTATAATAGAATCATGAAAAAAAAGTTTTATTTCTATTTTATTTCTAAGGTGAAACCTATGAGAACGTAATAAAAAACTTGGATCTTACACTTTACCTGGGCAAAAACAGCCATGTATGAGAGTCTAAGGAACCTTTACTTCTTCTCTGAGAATTAGGAGGGTAGACAGCAACCAGGTGCTGCAAATCAAACTCTCTTGATTAATTAATCTTTGGGAACCGTGGGCACCTCTATAAAAGCAGATGCTTTGGCAGTTTGCTTGTCTGAAGCATTCATTTGAGTATTAACAAAATACCAAGGAAGAAATACATGAGCAATGATCTTGGAGTAACAATTATTACAGAAAATTACAAATCTTTCCCAGGAGTAGATGTCTTGGCACATCCAAGATCAGCGGGAAAAAAGTCTCACTTTAAAAAGCACTGCTGCCAAATTCCTGCTGGGGCTGTAAAAGTCCCTGCCACTACTAAAATTCACAGAGGTTTTCTGTCAATAATGAAAAGTGACTTCATGGTGGTCTAAAATAAAAGGCAGAAAAATGCACTGGTGGAGAAAAGAGCAGATTCCAAAGGCCTTGCGTTTCATTCAAGAGTCAAGCAGGTCATATACTGCTTCTGTCTGTGCTCTGGGATTTCATGTTATTATTAAACCTTTATTTGATGGACTAATGAAAAACAACATGAAAAGAAAAAAGAACAGGAGAGAAAGAGGCGTAAAGAAAGAGCAAGAAAAGAAGATCAGAATAAGTTACATGCAGACCGAGAACTGCTGCTAGAGTTTTTCAAGCACTTTTTCTTTACATTTATTTTACTTCATTGCTATTTCAGGAGACTTGGATATCAGACTCAAGTCTAATAAATATTAATATTTTATCCATGGAGGACATGTCTTAAGTGTATGAACTGAAGGAATGGTTTGGTATCACATCCATACTTCACATAATAGGACGCTGTGCAGATAATGGTATCTGGACACCTACAAGCTGAGAGCAGGCCTCTTATTTGATTCAAAGGTTGGAATATGCCCTGTCCACTACGTTTACACCAAGGTTATGCACTGCAGCAGGTAGTACAGAATGGAAAAGCCTCAAATGTAATGCATTAGAAATGAAATGAAAAGGTGAACAGAATGACATGTGATATGGTGGCATGCTGATGCGGTTGCAGAGGAACGAACCTGAAGAATATCAAACCAGGGGAAAAAACAACCATATATAAACTTAGCACAAAAAGTAAAGACATTTGTGTTTGGTAGATTATTTCTCTGTTGTAACACTGCTTTTTGCTAATAAATGAAAGCCGATGCAGATGAGCAGCAGAGCAGAGTATGTGGTTTGCGCCCATGAAAAAATTTCCAAACCTTCTCTGCCAATGCCAAACAACTTATTTTGCTGTTGCTATTGACTCTTGTGCTGGTGTCTGCAACACGTGCACTGGAACCTGAACATGTGGAGGAACGTCATGTTCAGCGATGAGACCAGATTCTGCCTATGGCAGTTGAATCGTAAGGTCTAAGTGTGGAGAAGATGCGGAGAACACTATGCTGCACCGTTAGAGTAACATCTTTTGGTGGAGGCAGTGTGACGGTGTGGAGCGCCATGTCCCTCACTGGAAAAAGGAGGTTATCTGAAGGCAGAGAGCTATCAGGATGAGATTCTCCAGCTGGTGTTAACCCCATATCTTCACAGTCTGGGACCGAACTCTATCCTCCAAGATGACAACGCTCACCCCCACAGAGACTACTTCCAGAATTTGGGAGTAAAGAGGATGGAGTTGCCTGCCAGCATCCTGCCTCAATCCTGAAAACTTGTGGGATCAGTTTTGGTGTCCTGTTCGTGCCAGAGTGACCAACACAACCATGTCAGCTGACTTGTGACAAATGCCGGTTGAAGAATGGGATGCCGTCCCACAGCAGTGTGTGACCAGGCTGGTGACCAGCATGAGGAGGAGGTGGCAGGCTGTTGGTCGTATGGCTCTTCCACATGGCACTGAGGCTCCTGTTAAATGAATACATTGTTAAATTGCCAATAAACTTCAACCATTCAATCCACCAAACACCAAACAAGAGTCAATGGCAAAATAAGGTGTTTGGCATTGGTAGAGAAGATTTGGCACATTTTTCACGGGGACAACCCACATACTCAGCTCTGCTACTCATCCCACAAATGCACATTCCTTATGTGTCACCATTTAAAAGGGAAATAAAAAGGGCTTTCTGACGATATACGACTCAAGCATTGTTACAACAAAGAACAACAAAGAAATAATTTAAATGTAAATATATATATATATATATATATATATATATATTTATATATATATATATATATATATATATATATATATATATATATATATATATATATACACACATGATGCAGGTAATGCAGACTCATGTGAGCTCTTCCTCCGCTTCGTCCATCCTGCTATTGAGGCTTGATGGAGATTAAAGGCCATTAAAGGCTCTCTGCTTCATGTGCAGTTTCTATTGATCATATTGACTAAACCCACTGTAGCCAATGATCCGATTACAAGCGTTGTACCCCTCATCCCTATCCCCTCCCTCTCCGTCTGCTCTTCTCCATGTCCCTCCTTTCTCTATTTTCTCTTGCCCACGCTCATACCTCATCGTTCTCAGCGGGGTTTTGCCCTGCCTCTGCTGATGTCAGCACGGGGGCATGCCCACCGCTTTGGTCTTCAGCTCCTTTAGACAAGCCCCTGAATTTTTGGTAGCATGTCTGTGTTTTTTGTCTTTTGTCCTACATAAACATTATACCATTTTCTTGCACCTCCAGCATGTACCACACAAGCAATGTTATAACGAACCTTACCTGTACATAAGAGAGATGCATTGTCAGCTTACAAAAGAGCTTAATGAGTTCGGACAAGTCCGAGAGCCAACAGCTCTAACATACTGCCAACCCCCACCCCTTACATTATCCCCTCCCTTTTCCGGCATGGCCAAACAGTCCTGGGGGAGCTTTTCACAAGACCAATGGGGTTATTAGCACTGACAGGAGCTCATGGAAATCATCTTAGTTTGTACTGTACTGGAAGTGTACCACTATGGCCTTAATTTAGGGGAATTCCCACTATACTTACGTCCTTTATGAAACTCCCCGTCTTAAAGCCTGGTAACTACTAAGGTAGGATGCCAGGAAATGTTCAGCCTTACTGTCAGTATGCCCGCCTGATATATCCACTGGATAAATGGATTTCCTCTGACTGCTATGGGGCACTACACCCAGACATCCACCTGGTTCAAAAGGAGATGTTATCCCAGATGTATATGTTCAGGAAACACACTCAAAGCATTTAAATGAAGACATGGACATATAAAGAGATTTTATAAAAGATTGAAACAGCAAAAAAGTAACACAAATTTGATGCATGTAGCCTCAAAATAACCAACCCAGAAGATACAATGTGACGAGCAAAGATGGAAAACAGCCACTATTCAGCTATTCAAACATAAAAAAGGTAATGTGAATCTGAAAATGACTTGAATGAGACAGAAAGCACAAAGTGATATGAAATTATAACAATTTTAAAAATAGCTACAAACAGAAGCAGGATGTAAGTGAGTTATAAGAGCAACACGAAATGATGAAAAATAGCACATACAAGCCACTTAATGACTGGAGGCAAAACAACCGAAATGCAAAATTAACATTAAAAAAGACAAAATGGTAAAAGAATGAGATGCAGCAAACAAATACAAAACAAATAACCTTCAGGGGAAAAAACTAGTAGATCAAAAACACATGAAAATGAAACCACAACAAAAACCCTTTGACAGAAAAGTAGCTGAGATACAAAACAAAAGTTAAGACATTTCAAAGTCCCACAGACACAGTAACAAAGGGGAGCGAAATTTACCAAAATGACTCATGATACAAGCACAAAATGGTCCACAAAGTGAGAACAATGAGATATGAATCAAACAAAACTGTGCAAGATAAACAATGTCAATCACAAAATGATCTTTGACTTTGGACGGTCCGCTATATTTTCCTCAAAATTTAGGAGATGTTAGACAAACACTAGTATTCAACATTAACTGAACTTGGTTGTAAGAAAGGAAAATAAATAAAAAAAATATTAAGACTTACCTTTTAGAAATAAATAACCAACTACAAATTACATGATTTGAACATGTACTCGAGTACAACCTCACATCAACCTCTTTTAATACTCTCAAAAACTTTGAATCAAACATACTTTGAGACCATAACAGTACTTTTTGGATTTCAGTTAGTTGCTTCACACAATGGTCATCACATCCAGGCTGAGCCTGCTGAGATTATTCAACTGTCATTCCAGCTGTCGTCTTGATAAAAGACTCACTGAAAAATAAAACTCTAAATACCTCATGAACAAGCTTGGTTCTGCGTTAAATACTGTAGTAGTTATTGTTAAGTCATATGCGGTGACAGAACTGGGTCTTATACGTGATAGGAGCTGTTCTCTGTCCTGGTTCTATCACTCAGCTGTGGCAGTGAGGGATTCACAGGACTCAAAACAAAGTGGGAACAACACACAGAGGAAAGCTGGAACGACATCATGTCAGCACATTCAGTCAGAGCCAAGGTAAACATGCTGGATTTCACTTATAAGGTCTATTTTATGTTTCATAAAATGATAAAGGGTCTATATTTCTCTGCGTTTTTTTTTTTCAATAATCAAAGATTTGGATGCTTTGCTTTGACATACAATGAAATCTGTTGGGCAAAGGGGGCCAAAGCTGAAATGTGAATAAAAGGGGCATCTATTATATTCAGAGCTGACAGATCCTCAGGAATAGGGCCACATGGGCAGGTGGGAGGCTTGTAAACAGCTTCGCTCCCCGGATGAAAGCACCCGCTGTGATGTGGGTCCAGGGAAGGAACATGAGAGTGTTTCTTTGTAATGTGAGAGTCAGTCCCCCAGAATTAATGGCAGATTTTCATCTTGTCACACCCCTATCAGCATAGTCATCCTCCGTCTTCAAAATGGCTGGAGATTACTATAACCAAACATAAGTGCTGTGTGTAAATCTTGCCTTTGATAATGTGCACAGGCTAGGCAAAGGCACTGACCTTGGCTGCTACTGCAATTACATCATAGGGCAGCTCTTGCTCTCATGCATATTAATGAAGGTTCTTGAGGCATCTCCCACACCTTTGATTGCCTGGGATCTGAGCTTGTCTTTGCATGACAAGTGCATCTGCACACAAAGTGAGTGTAATGGTTTTCTGCTTCAGGAGAGATACAGACCACGAGCAAGAAAAGATCAAAGGTGCACAGTTTTCACACTGCAGGTGGATGCGAGAAATACTGCATGTTTCTGTTGGGGAAAGAGAGACGACGAGCATGAAAACGAGTCTGTGTGAGCGGTCAGTCTCAAGCGTAATAGGAGATGGTGGTTAACCAAAGTCAAAGGTTACTAAGAACATTCTTTTTTTTTTCTTCATTTTTTGGAGCCCTTCATTGAACTGAATTGAATAATAGAATTTAAGAATACTTTATTAATCTCCGAAGGGAAATTATATGGTTGTTTTTCATAATATTCAAGCAAAAGGAATGGATAAAAACAAAAATCATCTAAAGTTTTGGTGCATGGTTGAACTCTCCAGGAGAACGCTGTTTGAAATGTCTTTTGAAAGCTGGACAACTGACATGATTATTCCTGAGGGGAAGAGATATTCCTTCAAATTAACATGCTCTGAATTACACAATTGGTTGATCATAAGTACTGTAGATACTACTTCTTTACTCTTTATGCTCAATCTGCAGTCCCTTTTTGCAATTATATCATACTATAGAGGCATTTGAGTCCAAAATATGTTCTCGTAGGCAGCCATGTCTCTATAAAACATTATTTCCCATACTTCAGCTACATCCTCATTAATCCTTCAAGCCTGTCAGTTTTGTTTGATCTCACATGCCCCTTGAAGGTGATGTAGCTGATTTCAGGAATATAAAGGGTGTATCCCAGTGATTCCTGTACATGCATTCAGCGATTCAGAACAAAGGTGACAATATTATCAGAGTATATAGTTAAAATATCACCAATGTTCTTATCAGCCAGCAGTCCGCATCATTACGGTGACTAATCTGGGACTGGTATAAATAGATAACCCAAATTGAAGATTTGCAATGAAAACAAAGGAAGGTGTGTTTTTTGTCATTGAGCTGCTTGTGCAGAGACCATTCTTGCCAGCAGAGGGCATCATTGCAACAACATAAAACTGACGGTGTTGGCTTCCATTTAGAGCAGCCTTACACTGACTTAAATCCTCAGCAGAAAAAAAAATCCAAACCCAAAACAAATCATTACCTTCTATTTTGTCCTAATTAAGATGACACAGAATAGTCATATTTCGATTATTTATGTTTTACAACTGGCATATGGTCAACATCGGATATTTCAGCAAATATGTTACTAGCTATTTCTGCAATACTCCAACAAACCATTGTAGGATTTATACTCTGAGCGAGGGAAACCATAACTACAATTTCTGCTGTATTATGTCCTATAAATATGACCCAAGAAAAGTATTTAATCTAACATGATGACAGTACGGAAGAATAGCCTATTCTATGGACCAGCTGAATTAGTAAATAGATCTTTATTCATAAAACTGCACTCTTTCTCATCAAGCCATGAAAGGCCCGAAGCAGCATTAGCTCCTCAGAGCTCTGAAAGAGCTTGGCACACCAGGGGCTCAATACAAAACTAACCATCATGTGAATGAGCTCCATTTCCTGATCAAGTCATGCCTGCCCTGAGCATGAAAAAGGGAAGCAGTGCAAATTAAAAAAAAAAGGCTTTCATAATTTTCTAAGTAAGACTTAGCAGAGAGCGGATGTATCTGAATAGGAATCAAGTGCAAACTGGATGAAAAATTTAAACAAACAGAGTGCTCTGTAGTTACATCTGATCACAGTAGCAGTATTTTCTCATATTAAATCTCCATAATGAGTAAATTAATGGGTCTCCATCTGCAGTATTGCAAACTTCCAGTCACACATGCTGGCTATATTCACAGACTCCTGCTGGGTGTGTTGGTGCAGAATAAACATACACAGATTATTCCACATGCGCTACAGCGGCAGCAGCACAAAGCACTGAAGAACCCACTATAGCGTACATTTACACTTTGATCCACACTGTTGCCGCTGAACGAATGTTGGCACAGAAATGTTTAATTTACAGAGTGATTCAAAGAAAAACAGGTTTTTCTGGAGTACTATTGATTTGATTGTTCCTCACCCACCTCTTCTCTGCTGCTCTCCGTCTGTGGTTATACTTCTTCCCCGTGTCACTGAGTGCACTGTAACATATATCTCAGATTCACAACACATTCATCATTGAGCCACCATTCTAAGAAAAAGAATCTACCAATTTATGTTTGGTCCGAAAGCAAGCTTGTTGTGTCATTTTATGACAATCTGCCAAGGAGTGAAAACAAATGTTTTAAAGCAGACTTAGATTTAGTAAAAATAATCATTTTCAGAAAAAGGTGTTAAGTGATGACAATACAAACAAGAAAAAAGTGCAAAACTGTGTAGTTTAATTCTGCATGAAAAAAAAAAAAGCAGGTTGTTAAACATGAATTTGAATGAACATGCAAGCAGCCTGGAGTTGGCTGTAAGTAATTGCAAGAACAATTCCAACCCATAATTATAGTTTCAGTCATTAACACTCTATCTGGATGGAGCAAATCAATCCTCATCACAATTTAAATTGTGAGGCCTCTACAGAAATCTTTAAGCCTTTCTATACATGTGCTCATGTGTGTTTTGGACTAAGCAAGCTTAACACAAAGTGGTGCTTGTATGAGCAAACACACATATAGTCATTTACAGACAAAACACACACTTGCACGCACACACACACACACACACACACACACACACACACACACACACACACACACACACACACACACACATACACACACACACACACACACACACACACACACACACACACACACACATTTACATATCGTCTGCAGCCATCTGCTCTAAATGATAGGTAATTAACTGAGGCCTGTCTTTGTTTCGCTGGCTGCTGCGCTGACATATAGCCGCAATTCAGCGGAATATATGTGAATCAAGGACTTCTGAAGAATGAACGGGTGGGAGGATGAGTGAGGGGAAGGACATGGATGAGGACTACACTGTGTTTGTGAATGATGCTGCATAAACCCAATGGAGGCATCGCACACAACTATCATGGTGATGGGAGGGAATAAAAAAGCTGGAGATGATGGAAAGAGGACATTCTGGGTCAGAGAGGCCGTGTGTGCACACACAATCTCAGACACACATGCACACACACACACAGTCCATGTCTTGTGTGTGTGTGTGCATGTGTTGAGCCTGCTGTGAAGCTCACCTACAGTTTTCAGATCAAGGTCAATCCATGTTGAACCTCTCTGTGTAGGCTGGAATATAGAAATGCTAAAGCTAATATTGGCACCACCTCCTTGAACTGAAAAATAATATGCTCTAGAGTTGTTCACATCCTGTGTTGAATCTCACTTTAGTTTATGAGAAACATGTTTTTTCTTATGGCACACACAATACTGAAATATTTTGAAAGCAGAAGTGAAATCATGTGAAAAATATTACCCACGTCAAACATAAATTACAAAATCGATTTAGAGCCAAAATGATGTATTTGTTTGCAAACACTCTTTCTTTCATGCTCTCTTTCTCCAGTAATGTTGGCTCCTCCACCTTTGTCCCTCTGGTTCCTCTCTATCCTTGCAGTATGAAGCTACAGTATAATTAGACAGCTTTTGCTCTGCAGGAATGATGAGAGGCAGGAGAGCTCTGCATCCACCCACTGGCGCTGGAGATGGCTGCAGAGTCAGAGCGCCGGCACAGAAGGAACCCCATTTTCCATCAAATGGGATAATTAGAGTGCGCGTGGAGATGTAATATGGTTTCAGGTAAGAGGTGACAGGAAGCACAGGGGAGGACATTTGTCTACACGCTCACCTCTTCTTCTCGAAAAGTGAATGGACACAGTCTGGTGTCACAGGCTGAGCAAGGAAAGAGCAAAGGAACAAGATATCCAGTAGTGTGGAATAAAACCCAGATAAGAGGGGGGGGTAAAGAACAGACTGATTTATTGTCTTAAAACCAAGATGTCAGTATTCATCGTTAAGAAGAAGACAGAACAGTACAGGACTGATGTAAACAAATGAGAAGATCGTTGAGCTTCACTTTGATGGATTGAGGAAGACAGGACCCGTATACAAAATAATGATGATTATGTAGAAGATGTAAGGAATCCAAACCTAATAACTTATACTATTACTGAAGTGCCTGTGAATCTGAGTTGGATGCCTTTTTCCACTTTCTCTCTTTCTCTCTTGGGTCCTGTCCTCTATAGTGGCAAATCTAACAAGACAAACACTAAACTTAAAAACAACAACAACAAAATGACGATGCACTGCTTTATAGATCACAGATCTGCAGTTAGCATGCCCTCTAACTGCAGTGTCCCTCCCCGGAGACCCGCCTGACATGTCTGCACCGGTCAGCAGGACACAAACACACTAATGCACCAGTCCGGCAAACAAACAAACAAGTGCTGCCGTGGTAATTGCAGTGATTAGGAGATAAGCGCGGGGAGAAAACCTCTCTTTATAGTGGGAATACCCTGTGTGACCTTTTGCAGAAGCATTGCTGTAGTCTGATTTCAGACACGTGTGAGTAGCGCTTCATACATCTACAGGACAAGTTATGCTGCAATAAAATGTGAAAAGCTTCAGCCTTGGCTGTGGCTCAGAAGATATGGCAGTCATCAACCCGCTGGAAGGTTAGTGGTTCGATTCTTGCCTTCTCTATGGACTGATGGTGTGTTCATACATTCATTTTGTGTGAGTATGTGTGTGTTAGAGAAGCAACACTGAATAAGCTGGAAGCCTTTACAGACGTACATGTGCTGTGTGCATGTGTGTGTGCAGTGTAAAAGTGCTTTGATTTATAAACAAGACTGGAAATGTGCTAAAGCAGACTATTTACCTTCGCCACAGAAACCGTGCTGAGCTTGGCTTCAAAAGGTATTTCCAGGCATCAGTGGGATACTTTCAACACTGTAATGGAGCAAAGGTGAATACTCTCAAGTGAAAGGTGGATCACGACTCTCTGGGTGGTTGCTACTTATGTCTTCTAAAAATTGTTCTCGATAAAGCTCTTGGCTGTGGGATTGTGGATTCATAACATTACGATGGTTCAGAGTGTTTTACGCTGGAAGCTGAGCCATTTAAGTGATGTAAAGTTTAACAAAAGTTGAGCCCACATTTATTTTTTATTTCCTGTTAATTATATTTGAAATTAAATTATTCAGAAAACAGTGCAACAATTTTTTTCTATCCAAATGCAATTATTTACTTCTAAGGACTCGCAGGTGATGTTCATTTTTGTTTTCCTTATATTCATATTTTTGTCCACTCCTCTGAATATATTTAGAGAAAAATACATTTATTATTATCATAATTATTATAAGGCTGAACTTAAAAACGGTTACATTTTATATCTCTGTCTTTAAAATGGAATACAAGTTCAGGCTTCGTATTGTTGAGAGAAAGTTTTTTATAATTAGTGATACTTAAATGCACACAAATCTATATTTCATTCATTTGTTAAGTAATCTTTGACTCTGAATGTACCATTTAATAGGCACAGATACATCTAGTTCCACAGCTTGGTGCGTTTTCTGCACCTCAGAAGTGGGTCGTGCAAAGATGTAACAGTGATTTTTTAGAAGCACACCCTGCTAAAGAGGGTGACACAGTTGAGAAAGGTGGTCAAAACCAGCTGCTATGAACACAGTTTTGAAGATAGGGTTGAAAAAGGTGCTTTTGTACTGTATCCAAGTGGTATTATAACCAAAGCATGTCAACATGTCATAAAAGTGAATAAAATGTTTTAATCAAGAAACCTGGGTCTTAACTCAGATAGAGAATAATAAAAAAACAGCTTTACAGTTCTGAATAATGAGATAATCTCAAAGCACCACGCCAACTAAATCAGCAAACATCACAATTAGTCAGACACAATCTGTGTGACAGGTTTGTGATTTAAGATCAATGAATTCAACCGTGATTGAATTGACGTTCCAAAGACAGAGTGTTGATCCAAGATGTTTTTGAACACGGTGAAGACGGAAAGAAAACAAAGTAAAATCTTTATCCTCGCTCTGTTTTTCACTGCAGCGTTATGGCCAGTAAAACCGGCTTAGTCACACATACAGAGCTGCAAGTGTTAGAGGAAAATCAATGCTTGATTGTGGTGTAAGGTCCTCTGGGTGAGGTAAACACACTGTGCTGTACATTCTTCCCCCATGAACGTTGCAAAAAGCTTCCTGAAAGAAAATGTGTGCATTAGATACACAAGCAATAGCACAGAAATGCAGACAGATGCATGTGCGTGACATTACATGCAAATATAATGTATGTTTTTTTCCCCCTTTAGTTTTCATATTTCGATATTTCTTACAGATGGAGAACGGCTCTACTGTTGCCTATTGGTTAAAAAGGTATCTCATGTTTGAGCCCATGTGATTTCGACCCACCTCCCCACCCCAATTCCCCTTCTTCTCGCTCCCTCTCTTTCGCTCTCTCTCTCATTCTCTCTCTCTCACACACACACACACACACACACACACACACACACACACACACACACACACACACACACACACACACACACACACACACACACACACACACACACACACACACACACACACACACACACACCTTCCTCACTCCCCTGCAGCTCCCCAACTCTCCAGCTATGAAATGTACATCACACCTCCGATCTAAGGGAATCTCACTCAAATCCTTCCTTTGAATTATTGAAGAGGACCAAGCCGGCTTGACTCTGATTATCCAGCAATCAATATGCCTCGCCTCTTGTCCTATAACATCAAATGCCTCCGACGATCGATCCAACCAATCAGAGGAGCCACTACAGCTGGAAATGCAGAGTGTATTGTTCTGCACTGTTTACAGTGACACTACTTGGCGCGTATAATAGGTGTGTTTATGCCGGGGACCGACATGATTGCTGATTTGGTATGTGCTGCAGACGCCACCTCATCTGTCTTGTTCTTGTTTTGTGAAGGAGACCTCAAAGAGTGTTTTTTTTTTTTTTTTTTTAGCTGATGTATTAAGGTTTTCTTGTCATGGAATCTCTGTTTGATTGGATATAAGTGCCACCAAAAAAAGATGCAACTACATATAAAAAACCACCGCTACAATTATTTTACATTTCATCGCAGCGTCACAGTCTGAATCTGTGGCTTGTATAATGCAGACATGCAAACTCAAAAGCCTGAAAAAAAAAAAAAAAAAAAAAAACCTGCATGAAGCAGGAGTCGATTAATTTCAGTCCCCAAAAGGGCTTCTTTGTTGAAGACCAGGAGCAAAAGTGACTTGTAATAATTTTCTGTTTCAATTACATGCTGAAAGGTAAATCATCACCTAACAACATTTTAACAATGAGCGGAATTAACACAAACATATTCCCTCCACCCTACAATTATACAAGACACACACACTTTCCTTCTCTGAGCTCCCTATATAATGATTGCAGCAGTGCTCCTTTTCTGAAATGCAGTGGCTGATTTGTGATTGTTGTTTGTCGATTCTCAAAAGCTCTTGGATCCTCCTTAAGATGGCTTGTGTGCCTTTTCTTTCTTTTTTTCCACCAAACACACATGCTTCTAGTTCAAGCTGCTCTAATAACTGTGTTATTACATAGATTTCATGGCACAGGCCTCACATGAAAAGGCGAGTGCCTGTTGGTTGTAGTGCAGCACCCACACAACCACACCATAATGCTGAGAACTCTACTTAAAAGTGCACGCCGTATCTGTGAGATGGACTTAGACATGTAATTCTGGTCCATACACACAGAAATACCAACACTGGAGCCTACACAGATCTGCTGCTGCATCTCTCCACGCACAGGCATGGATCCGATGGCATGGATGTATCAGCAGGGGCCAGATGATGGCACTCTTCTCTCTGTACCAGACTGCTGGATGCCCCCGCCACGTGCTCTGACTGCATGATGCAGCTGGCCTCATTTCAATGATTTAAATCACTTGAGGTCCACCGCCACACATTTCAGAGGCTTGACTGAATTTATCCTCGTTGATAGAGATCAGTGCCCTCAGCCCTGGACATTGCCAGACTACAGTATAGGGAGAGACCTCTCCGACCGATATAATTGGATACAGTTCTCCGCTCTGATTTTACTTTTGATCCCTCTGCTCTGACTCTGGCCCTGGGGACAGATGAGTGGAATGAAGCGGTATAGATGGAGCAGAATGCCTCGCACTACTTTTCTATCGCATTGGTCATCCTTTGATACAGATGCAGGTCTAGAATGAGTTTGGTTAAAATGTAGACAAATGTAGCACATTTTTAAGCTCTAGATTACATTCTGGACACTTTCTGCAAATAAACCACATTTAATATTGCAATCTGAAGTGTAAAATGTAATGATTGTTTGTAACATAATGATAAAGACACATACTTCATGTGCACGGGCTTGAGGGGGAGTTCATCGCTACAAGGAGATTTCCTGTAGTTCAGGTAGATAAAAAGAATCACACGCATGTTGAAGTAAATACTTCTCTTCAACAGGAGGGCACAAAAAGGTGGAGGAGGACGATGAGATGAAGAAAGCATGACCTCTATACAAAAAGTTTGCACTGTGCTATAACCATATAGAGAATCAAACAACCCACATAGGGAAACATGTCCCTGTAGAGACAAGTCTTCATCAAAACTTTGCTTTAACCCCACTCACTGCTGGAAACACAGATGAGTAGATGTACATACACACACACACACACACACGCACACATGAACCCAGATCACTGCACGTGTGTGACCAAGCCGATTAATCCTCCCATAGGCCCTATCCACGTGATCGGACATGCTCAGTAAACTCCTGCCGTTGACCTGGAGCCTGACACCCCTATTGATTAGTGGGATGGCAGTGTGTGCATGGGTGTGTGTGAACATTCAGGCATGTTGAGGAGCCACTGGGGGTGTGGGGAGGCTAGCAGCATGGTGGAGCGGCAAGGTCAGGTGAAGGACGTGGGCGAGTGCTGCAGCATCAGAGCTGAAGCCCGCCGGAGCGAGAGCTGCAGAGGGAGAGCAGAAAATAGCGCAGCTGAGGGAGATGCAGCGACACAGCGCCTCAATAACAGGGCCAGGATTTCACTGTTCTCTTCACACTCCCCTTTGCTTCACAGGTAGCGCACACTGTGACTAGTGAATGCATATTTGTGTTGCCTGAATGCTTTTAGTTTCCAGTCCAACAGATGAGGGAGCACAATTTGATAATACTTAAATGGATTCCAGCACACAGAAAATCTGAAAAAAGAAAAAAAGCTTATATAACAAGAGTTAGATGAGGTTAGATGAGCTACAGAGCAAAATTACAGTCAGTTAAGGACAGTTTCTGGCATAGCATTTTTATTTACTGTACACAGCTATATTCCAATTCTAATATGAAAACTAAAAATATATGTCACAATGATTGATAAAAAAATGAAAAGAGTTTTAAAAACATTTTGTCAAAACATTTCTCAATATCATCATATTTCATGTTGTAAACTATCAACACACTAAACAGTTTAAAGTGCCTGTATTATACGTTCATCCATACAATTTAAATCTCTGATACCTTAAGCGTAGCTTTAGACCTAGTATTATTCCAAAAGCCTAAATTTTCTGAGCAAGAAAGACCTATATTTACAAATAGAGGCTCTGCTTGAAAACAAGCATATTTATCTTATGTGTTTTCTGAGTTGTCGAATTCCTAGATGCTCTCCGATGGGCGGAGCCGAAGCATCATGTACTCACTCCCTCTGCTGTTCAGATGCATACTCTCCATAGATCACCTGGTTATGAATGTGATTATGGTTATGAATTTATAGCATTTATGATATTCCTGAATATTACATCAACACCTCAAGTCTCCCATGCATGACCAAGCCAGGATCAGATTCAGAAGATGAACATGGACAGCACTGCAAACTATGACAACAGAGAGCTGGACAAATCTGTTTGATAAAATAACATCCTCATTTATCTGCTACAGTCTTGAACTCACTCACTGCTTTGTTAAACATGTTTTTCTGTATAAGGAAACCAACAGATTGCATCAAAACCTTTCTGCGATACAATCCTCCATCCTGAACAAGCCCTAGGCGACTGTGGAAAGGAAAATTCTCCTTTAACATGAAGAAATCTCTGGCAGAACCAGGCTCGGGAAGGAGGGCCATCTGCCTGGATAGGTTGTGGGTTAAGGGGACGAGAAAGAGGAGAGAACAGCAACAACATCAGATTTATCTGTGTAAATGTGGGAAGTGTTGAATATAATCCTAATTGAAACAGAAAAAGGCTGAAAATGTTGGCTACAATCAAGGCTATTTTGGCTAGATAATCAGTGAATTGATCCCTTATTTGTGTAAGATACATTAAAGGAGCATGAGGCTCCTTTTAAGAAATGAGACTCTCTAGCGCCACCCTTCACCATGACGGCCGTCGGGGGTACTGCAGCCAACAGCGAAGCCGGTGTGAGTACCAGATTGTATCGGGCTGAAATATTTTCCCCGGAAGTGTGCATTTTTTCCCCGCAATGGTATTTTTTTGCCATGTTAAGCTAGGAAGGTAGTTTTTCACCATGTCTTCACATTCAAAACGTCTTTTTTGGCAATTGCGGATTAATCAGTGAGCGCTTAGTTGACGTTACATTTTTTTAATTATATTTATATAATGTTTTATGACTATTTTGCTTAGACATTTACAGATTCAACAATGAGAACATATAGACATACACTTCTGTAAAGTCAGAAGCAGCAGATCATAGTGGAGGTAAAAGGGAGAAGAAACATATAACTGCTGTTCACGACACGACCTTCTTTCAATGACTTCTCTCTCTCTCTTGGCTGCTGTAGTCACTCTGTTCCTGGTCTTTTCACGCAAATGGTCAAAAGCCAATCACAAGACGGAACGTCATCACGTACGGGAGACCTCCGATAAAAAAAAGCAGGTGGGAAAAAAAAGCACCGACACCGGCGCGGGAGAACGGAGAGAACGTGCATGCAGCGTCATGTGACGTCACATCCGCAGGACAGCGCGGGAAATTTGGGCCCGAATTGCAGCACATTTTGCAGCACACAGCCTGTTCAAGGCAATGGAGAGATACGCTAGAGGGCTCATTCTTTTGGGTTTGGAACGCTTCATCTGACATTATTACTAGAAAACTTAAAACGTATACACATTTTTTTCATAAATCCTGCCTCAATCCGGCCTCAAGCTCCTTTAAAGTGAATTGATTTTTTTTGTTTTTCTTGAGACAAAGCATAAGAGTGTGAGACTCAGTATCTGATCACTTTGACCACATTGTTTGTACTAAAATAAATGGGCATGCTGGGTGCCAAACACTTTACCTACGACTTGTGGTCAAGAGCTTTTTTGCATCAGAACAACAATGGTTCTCAACCTTTTGCATTCCTGCAATTCTGGTGTACTACTGGGACTTACTGAATCATTGTTGAAGTATCTTGAAAGAGCAAATATGTTTGTCCTGTAAAAACAGCCTCCACTGAGCCAATTTCCCCCTTAGAACCAAAAAACACATTTATTTTGAGAAATGTGTCTTTGTAGATGGGCAGTGCCCTGACATTATGAATATCCATGGACATTTTGTCCTCTATTATGTCATAGAGAACTGATGTTAGGGAAAAAAAAGCATTCTCACCACCCTGAAAACAGTATTTTGTGCAATTGACTGGTACAAAATATGGTCACCTCATTCTCAGGTAATGTCTAAGATGATAATTATTGAAATAACACTGTAGATGAGTCAGAAACATGGACAAGCAAATTGAGGCCACTTACATACCTAGAATGTTTATTAAGACTCAATAAATAAAGCATACTTTAATGTGAAAAGAAGGTAACATTTTATTCAAATGTAATACAATGTCCCATAGTTTCCACCATGTTTTTTAGTTTAGATAACGACAGAATATTATGTTATTATTTATTTAACAAAAATTAGATTTCTGGAACTAAGTCCTTTGGATGGATGACATTGCAGTAAACGAAAAAACACCTCATACAAACTATCCAACATGGTTATGGAGGGGCGATGATATGAGTTTACTTTACAGTGACAGGAACTGGTTACGTTGCTGTCATTAAGTCAAATATTTTTTCGGTGTACCAAAGTATTCTATAAAGTCCAATTTGAAGGCATTTGTTTGACAGCTAAGGCTTCACATTCAAAAGGGCAACTAAAACAAGCTCACTAGCAAGTCTACAACAGAATGACTGAAACAGAAAATACTTCATGTGTAAGGGTTCAAATTCCAGACCTTAATTAAATAGAAAGGTTATGCAGGAATCATAGAGTGCTGTACCTGGACACATTATCACAAACCAGAATGAATTGAAGGCAATGTTATCAATTGAGATTGTGAAATAAATAATGACATGATTAATTACCTGTAGTCATAAGGTACCATTCATTGTAGTCTATATTTATGTCAGTAAATTAGTTAAATTAAAAACCTTAGAAGTTCACTTTCCTTTTCACATGACTGTTTCAATAAATAGGGTTCAAATTCTGGCAAATCACTGTAATCTTTTTTTTTTTTAATCATTTACCTTATGTACTTTTGGTGACATCAATTTCCAATCGCCAGGAAGGACACGCCAAACTTGTCATCTCTAAAAACAGCCACCTGTTAGTTGATTCCATCAGATTCTCATGTTTAGGATCCTCGATTTTACAGCCCCACTTTATGGATGTAAAGCTGCATGAGGCCCCCTCCCCAAAATACACTAAAATTGAGCCATGAAATAGAAATGTTTCACACAATGTTACTTAAAAGTGTAGTAAGTGATGCATTTGAGTAAAAGTGCTTAGTCACACTTACTAGTGCATGTTCTGTAATCAGAAGTTGGAATCAGTATCTTCACTCTATTAAAGCCACATGTAAATGTAATAATCTTTTGCTGGATTTTGTAAAATAAGTTACCTCATATGGCCACACATTATTACACAGAACATAGTTTCAACTCTCCAACTTTCTTCAGTTATGCAATTTTTCGCTTGTCTCATTTATTGTTCCCAATCTTTTTTTTTCTCTGTGTCATCTATCAAGGGAAATTTGACTCACACGGTGTAATTTAATGATCGATAGCTCTGTAATAGTGAGGGATGTGCCCAGGCCAGACGTCCAGCTACCATGACTGATTGAGATCTGTTGTCTTAGATGTGTGTATATGAGCTGTGTCCTCTGTGGGCTAAGAAGCAGAAAAATCACTTTACTTTACACTTAGCAGAGCCCCTCGAAGCCTTACGGTGTGTCTGCAGAAAGTTGAGGAACACAAGCAATTATATTCCAGAATGTGAGATATATTTTCAATTTGACTACTTTTAACGACTTTTTCCCCATTTCAATGAAAATGGCTGCAACTGGAAACAGTTCATTCAACTACAGTTTAATTATTTCAGGAAAAAGACTTTATTGTCAGGACCACACTGGCATAGGAAAAAGACCCCCCAAAAATGATTTACAATTAAAAGATGAACACACACACACACACACACACACACACACACACACACACACACACACACACACACACACACACACACACACACACACACACACACACACACACACACACACACACACACACACACAGTTTATATATATATATTTATTATTATCATTATTATTATTCAGAATTAAAGTTATATCGAGAGGCAATACTGCACAAAGTAATATCCATGTACACCTGTATATCTGCTCTTGTAAGAATAAGAGAGGTGCACATGTGTGACTGTGTGTAGTCAAGGCTGCAAATGACACAAAGTAAATCTCCAGAGCAGCTTTTAAAAGCCAAGAGTGGAGTATAGTTCAGAGAATGCCAACAGCCATTTCTTATCTCACATCACAGCAATTAAAACAGTCTGGGAGTTAAAACACATTAAATTAAATGTGGATTTCAGGGTTGCTATAGAAACATGTATAATTATGGTAATTGGAGCATTGTGAACAGCCTATCGTGACCACAGCAGGTAAATGTGCAACAAAACCTGAGCATGTACTTCTGATAAAATCAAGATCGTTATTATGTCTTAGGTTATGATGACATTTGCTAGAGTAGAGCAGAGCAGAATAGAATAGAATCATTTTCAAAGTTTTGTTGCAAACTTGCCCTGAACGTGGTGTAATCTCATTGTCGGAAGCAACACAATGAAAGTTCTTATTGGGTCTTATCAATACTTACATAAAAGTACAATTGAGCAAGGGTCAAAGAACTGTTAAAGATTAAATATGTAATGTTATTTAAGGTGGCAGCCTTAAGAAGTACACACATACAACCGAAGTCGGGGGATCGGGGCCTCCTTTGTTGTATTTTGTATTGCATGCTACATCACAGGACCGGAACTAAGTCGAGCCAGTTCAGCAACTGAACCATGATGTTGTCCTGGTGGAAAAGGCAAGACCTGCTCTGACAACTGCAACATCCGGACAGCACCACGTTGCTCTAAAATATGTATCATTCAGCTGAAATTGTGCTTTCATGGATGTGCATGTTAATGTGCCCCCAGACTTCACGGATCCCAGTTTTTGAACTGTGCACCAAAAGCAAGCCAGATAGTTCATCTCCTCTTTGGCATGCAAATGCTGAAGCCATGATTTCCAAAAGAATATTTAAAAGTTTGATTAATCTGTCCACAAGACAGTTTTCCACTTCATCTCAGTCCAAATGACATCAGTTCAGACCGAAAGAAGACGACTGTGTTTGTGTGTGTTGCTCCAGTTTGATTATTATGCCAACACTAAAATGAGTACATATTTTTTTGCAGAAACCAGATCAACTTCTCAATTTCAACATGTTGTCTGTTTAAAATGTTGAAGTAAACAGTAAAATATATATCAGGATTCAAAAGTCGTGGATGACCCAAATGCGGAGGACTGGAGGAGCGTAGAAAAAAATCATTATTTTAACAAAAAGCACTGTACACAACTAACTAGGAAGTAGGACACAACAAGGAAGCAAAATAGAGAGACTAGCAAGGAAAAGAGGGAAGACAAGAGACACAGGTTTGGACAATCAAGAGAAATGAAAACCTAAGAAGTGAAACTAGGATTTAACACTAAAGGAATCAACAGGAAGTACAGCAAACTGAGCAACATTAAACTGCAAATGAGCAGCAAAAGGAATACAAGAACCCAAGACTAAACAGGAAAATTAAGGAAAAACCTCAAGAATAAAACCCCCAAACCCTAACACTGATGGGATTAATTAAATTATTTATAAATCATAATTTAACGTACAGCTCTACACTGAAACATAGACATTTTCACCACCTTAAATGAATTGCTTCACTTGGAAACAAGCAAATGAATGAAGTCAATCAAGTTAAGTTCAACTTAATGACCGATGGCAATAATTAACTGACATAAATCCACTTGCTTACACCAAATGAAACAACTTATTTAAGTAGATTAACAAATCCCTTTTTTCAGTGGGTGTTCCAATCCTCAAAAAAGCAAAGTTCAGAAAAAGACTTGAAAAATGTTCAGGAATAAAGATGACTCCAATGAGAAGCCTGTTGGTATAATGTAGAAGCCTCACCTAAAGCACGATGAAATTCATATAAAAAACCATGAAATATTTGGATTAAGAATAAATTGCCACAAAAATTCATGGGTACTTAAATTACACTTTTAACACATGTATGCCTCTAGAGCGAAAAAAGATAAGCTTTATGTTTTTTACATTGTTTTACAGTGGATTTATGGTGGACGAATTTGACTCCATCTTCCCATCACTTGGAAAAACATAGGTGACAAATCAAATACTTCAGCTTTTATTTCTTCAAATGAAAAATCAACCTTTTTCTGAATTCACCCAACTGACGGTGCACCTTCACTTCGAATTAATGTGACACTTACACAGGACATTGGAGAGTGAAGGTTACCATCTCCTCTATAGATTTATGCTGCTACACTAAAAAACAAGCTTTCAAAAAAATGTCAAAGGTCAGCAGCAGAGCGTCAAGCAGAGCCGTCGCCTGTCACACTCAGCCTGTACACCCTGACCTCGCGGGTCAGACTCCATCCACAGCAGGTCACTGGGTTCTCGGCTATATGGTCACACAGGCCTGTGCGGACTCCGTATGAGACATGGGGCTACAACCACTGCATGACAGGAAAACATGGCCAATGTGAAGAAATTAACCTTTGACTTAACATCCTGTCAAGTGTCCCGATTTAGCAAAGTCAAAGAATTACAATAGCCATGATATACAGTATGACTGTACAGACCTATTCATCTCCTCTAAGATAATTCAAGCTGTTGATGTCCAAGGTCCCTGCTTTTTTTTTTTTTTTTTTTTTTTCATTCTTTGCCACAGATATTACACTCCTCCTTAGTCGGACTACTTTACTGGTGAAGACAGCAGGGTGAACGCTGGATTGTCATTTCTCTCCACAGCTTGTTTCAATCAATATCAATTAATTACCAAAGGTACTCCAAAATGATAAATGCTTTTCATCTATCACTTCACAGATCAATGACTTTGCTGCAAACGTGCTAACATTTGTTTCATCTCGTGGCTTAATCAATCGAGAAGCTGCGGTGGACAATTTACGTTGAAGATGTGCGATGAAAGAAAATCAATGTTATAAGGCATTGTATATGCAGATATCACATGCAGGCTATTATGAAAATGCGCCCTCTATGTGTATGACTCATATTTAAATGGCCAAGTTTAAGCTGAATTCTTTTCCCCACCCTCAGCTTTGATTGCGCATTGAGAGTTAGAGAATGGAAATCACCTATTTGAATTACATGTGAAGAGGCAGGATGAGGACTTGTCTTCTGTCTCCATCCAGAAGTTTGTGCAATTTCAACATCAAATCATTAAATTCCTCTTTTGATGTTTTCACTATTGCTGTTAAGAGGGCCATATGAGATCCACTTGTGCTTTGTTAAAAAAAAAAGAAAAGATTACACTATGCATGAGATGCTCTCCTATTATCTGTGGAGGAACGGTGCAAACAAGCATGTCATTGCAGAGATGGGGAAGCAGATTTTTGAAGAGCAGCCATTAACTTCAGTTAAGTTGAGAGAATAATGTACCTCCTCGAGTCAAATAAAATGAAATAAAATAAAATAAAATAAGTCTTATTTTTAGTGTTGGACGTTTTTGCCATGCTCCTCACATATGATCGTCACATGGTCGCTTTAACAGCAAAACGTTCTTTTTGAAGTGTTTGGAGAAAGCTCCTCTCAGATGAGTCAGCTGCCTATTTTTTTTACCCCTCCCAGGCAATCTGCTTAATTCTTCAGGTACTTTGGATGGCTTGGAATAATGAAGCTCTGTCCTTTCTCTACAATTGCTGCTTCTTTGAAAGCATATCAGAGCCTTCACAGATCACTAATTTTTGTGACTCTCTGGAGGGAAAGGTGGCCACACAAAGGGTACGCAAACTCTGTGAAACAAGGGTACTCGGGCACACCTCTTGGTTACACTTATTTCTGTGGGAAATATCAAGAAGCTTGAACCTTGCACTCACTGACCTTTGTTGAGCTGCTCCGACACCCTGCAAAGCACCCCGTAATTACAAGCACCATCTTCTACTCATCAGTGGACAGAATAAAAATGCCTTTGAGTATAATAGATATCTGTATCCTGCTAAAGCATGGCTGTAAATTCGGATTTTTACCATAATTCAATTTCTATAGAAGGTCAGGGAGAAAAAAAAAAGTTGCTTCGCTAAAATGAATAAAATCACTCTATTAATGCAGACTAATTACAATTTATGCTAAAATGCTCTACTATTTTTTTCTTTTTACGAGTGAGTCTTTTTATGATTTTGATGCAATAAGTCGGAAGTAGATGAGAAAATGGTGCAGCTCTCTTGTAGCGGACTTAGTAAAACATGAAAAACAACGCATAAGATAGCAAAAGTCTCTAAATATGTGTTACAGTGGACCTAACCAGTTTTCCTTAGTTGATTTTTCCAATGAGCTGTGTACCCCCCAGCATGATTTCATCGGCTAGCGCTTGCTGCATAACCTCAACTTGACTGACTGATGCTTGTTTTGAAACGTCAAAAGTTAAAAATGTCCCAACTTTTGATGGAGACAGCCGCAATGCTTGACGTCACTCCTCTCAGAGTGAATGGATGGTTATGCACAGGATGCTTCCAACAAAGCTGTGTGAGTGTATTGTTTAGGATTTTGGAAGCTTATGAGAACATTGGAAAATCTATGCAAAGTCTCTCTGAATGCTAAAGTTTTACATATCAGGTCACAATAAAAACAACATCTGGTCCTTTCAAGGTCAAAAAATTAGGTAAGTAAAACCTCAAATACAATACAAATGTATTTGTATGCATGTAATAAAGGAATATATTACACAATGACAAGATCTTGGGTCTTGAGTTGAGGTCTTTTTTAGGACATTAAAACACCTTGACTCTTTTTTCAGCCATACTCTTGGTGTGCTTAGGAACATTGTGCTTCTGCATGAACATTTGGGCGAAGTTTGGGCTGTCAGACAGCAAGTTTCACTTTAGTACACAAATTAGTCTATGGTCACCTCTTTAATTGCATTTTGTATGGCTCCAAAGCAAAGTCAATATTATCAGCCTCCACTTAATTGATTGACAGTTGGTCAATGATTTGTTTGGGTTTTGCCAACTGTCGTGCTGTAAATTTGATCTTGTCTTCCCAAAAGACATTATTATAGATGTTTTGTGGTTTGTTCATGTGCAGCTTTGCAAAATTAATCCATATTCACTGGGGTTTTTTTTTGTGAGTGTGTTTTTTAAGGAAGAATAAGTGATATTCTCCTGACATCCTATCCAAATAATCTTTTTCTTCAGCCTTTTTGTAATTGCAGGTATATTGACAGCATAAATGGGTGGTGGGGTGGTGGGTGGTGGTGCATACAGCAAAAGGCCACAGACTAGGAATTCAACCTGGGCTGGCTGCATGAAGACTATAACGAGGTGCTTGTTCAACAAGGTAAGCTATTCCACCCCTGTTAATGTCATACAGTCCAACATTTAACATCCTAACTAAGGTCTAGAGTGTGAGATGTTACTGGTCCTCAGAGTATTGCACGGTCCGATGTGAATAATGTTTTTAATATGATCAGTATTATTACCGGTATTATTATTTGTCTGCAGAGTGGCCTCTTAACCCTCTCCTGATTTATAGGCAGCAACATCAGTCTTGTTGATATTTTTGCTGATATCTTATCAGCAATACTAAAGAAATCAAAACCGTCTTGTGTAACATTCTCTGTGTTCAAAACCAGATTTATGATTTTTTTTTCAATTTAATAAAGCGTTTTACTGCTCTCCAATGATTGTTTTTCAGATGTTCATGCATTGTTGATGCGCTAGGCTTTCTAATTTAAAGAACAAAATGTGTGCATGGTGAATGGCTAAATGTGGGCAGATTTCAACAGAAAACAAATTATGCAAAACCCACTTTATGAAAGAGAGTAAATGAGCTTAGGATGCAAACAAAAGACAAGGAGAGATGAAATTAAAGAGCAAAAAAGGAGGGGAGGGATAGAGAGAGAGTAAGAAAGAATGATGAGATTTCTTTTACACGCTTCTCTGTGTTGAAATTCATCCTCCTCTCTCTTCTTTCCCACATCCAGGATCCTCTCCCAGCATCCATAATTCTCGGCACTGAACCAGCCCCCTTTTCATTTTAAGACTCGACTGTTTGTTATCACATTGGAAATGGTTGCTGCACAAATGTGGTGTGCTTCTTTGACTCACCGCAGCAACAGCACCAAACGATAAACACCGAAGTTTTCTACTTTGCTCCTTTTCATCTTTCACCATTTCTCTGCTTTGATTTGAACTCCTGCAGTGACCAAAAGGATATGAATGCAGCAACACGGCGCAGCAGGCTTTCTATGCAGCTAAATATACATCGTTGCACTCATCTCTTGTTATATTTTTAATGGCTCCAGTGCACTCATGTTGCAAAGTCTCCCCAGGCCAGATTCTTTCTCTTCCCTTCTCCTCTACGTACCTTATCCCTTTTGCCTGGGGGCATTTGTAGCCCTGCCGAAAGAAATCAACTTCGCATCACTGGAGATGTGCAGAAACACCAACGCTAAAATAAACTGCTCACCTTCAGTCTGTATTGTTAGCCCCCGAGTCTTGCTTTCAGGTGAATGGGTTCCTTCTTCTGCACTCTCTGAGTTACCCGATGGGTAATTCAACATTAGTGTTGCTTATACTTACGTCTCTAAAATGAATGGGTTTCTGTTTTGGGATAAATGGCAAGTGTCATAGTGTTTTTGTGCACATGAATGCGCCCCTTGTACAGAACCATATTTTGCTGGGATATAACCCATGGGATGAGAGAAGTATAACATGGACAAAGAATACTATAAATGGATTTGGCGCAACCGCCTCGTCCCCGCTGGTGTCCTGGGTAAAACTCCTCCATTACACAACGCTCCATACCGCTGTTTCAAAATGGCTGCCTCTGTGTTTCTGTTTGTCTGGTATCAGAGGACCGAGCAAGAGAGAGAGAAAAAATGTACTTCTGCAGATACATACAGATTAAGATTAGAGCGTGAGCTCCGGCGCTGGGGCCTTTGTCATTAACAAGCGATTTTAATCAGGGTCTGTCCCAAAGCTCAGCGCTTGCCTCGGGAGCACGGCAATCCTGAGAGAGAAGGGGAGGAAGAAGGAAAGGAGGAAGTAAGGAGTTTAATAGAGAGAGGATGCAGGAAGGGAGGAAAAATAAGGCCTTATACTATCACTGGGAGTACTGAGGGGGAGGCAATGTGAAAATAGAGGAGTGCTACATGTGGTTTTGCATTTGTATGCGTTGTATACTAGGTGTAGGCTATAGGCTGGATGGCTGCTGGAAGTGCAATGCCTTTATTATGTTTTCTCAATGTGCTATTGATTTTCTCCAGCCTGGTGTCTGTGTATTATTTGAATGTTAAGTTGTCAGTGTCTGCAATCACTGGCTCCATTAAAAGACCGGCAGCGCGGCCACAGCCAGAGCGCCCCGGCAGGCGCATGAATTATTAAGAAGAGGATGAGGTGGTGGGACATTTCCACCATCGCCCTCGCGAATGTCATCCCGCTCAGCCGGGAGACACGCAGGCACAGGCTGGCTTGACAAAAATCGACAGTGACTTCCTCCTCCCCCACCCGGAACCGGTTTGATCCTGATTGCAGACACTGCAGCTGGCAAGATCCAGAGTAATCTGCAGCTCCAGCCCTGCTTGCCCTGCCCCCCACAGATCCTCCATTTCCTCCCACCCCCACTCTGCCTTGTGCCCCGGCATCCTCCACGGCCTTCCAGCAGCATCGATAATATGGACATGAGCAGAGGCCTTTGATTTGCTGAATCAGAGGATCCCATCTTATCTCCCCTGTGCGTGTGAACAGGAAACAGAGTGGATACATGTCAGCTAATGGCTGCTTATAGAGTCGATAAATCTACATATTTTTTTTGTGCATAAGCGATATTCACAGAGACATCTGCATAAAAGAAAGCCTGCGATAAGAAATAAACAAGTGGCCATAAAACAAATGGACTACACACAAATGCACCACAAAAACTCATTCAGGAAAAGTCAAAAAATGCCTTTAAGACGATTAGAAGACTATTTTAGACTATTTTGCTAGTTTTAACAATACTAGTCAAGAAAATATTCGGCAAAGATATTTTTTACTTAAAATAAGACAATTTTGACTGTATTTAGGAATGTTAATGGCTTATTTAGGGTAGCCTAAAAACCTTTAATAGTGTGACATATTTCTATATCTGTTTAATTAACCTTAACAAGAGAGCACATTTTTACATTAATAAAAACAAGGAGTAACAATTTGAAAGGGATTGATATAGACCAGGGGTCGGCAACCCGCGGCTCTAGAGCCGCATGCGGCTATTTAGCGCCGCCCTAGTGGCTCCCTGGAGCTTTTTCAAAAATGTTTGACCTTTTTCTTCCTTTTTTTCTCGTTTTTTCCTTTTTTTCTCTTTTTTTCTCTTTTTTTCTCTTTTTCTTCTTTTTTCTTCTTTTTTTTCTTTTTTTCTTCTTTTTTTCTTCCCTTTTCCTTTACTTTTTAATTTCGACATTTCGACTTTTTTCACAAAATTTTTACTATTTCCTTGACATTTCAACTTTTTTCAGCACGGGGCAGCATGGTGGCTTAGTGGTTAGCACTGTTGCCTCACAGCAAGAAGGTCCCCGGTTCGACTCCCAGGCCCGGCAGGGGCCTTTCTGTGTGGAGTTTGCATGTTCTCCCCGTGCTTGCGTGGGTTTTCTCCGGGTACTCCGGCTTCCTCCCACAGTCCAAAAACATGCATATTAGGTTAATTGATGACTCTAAAATTGCCCGTAGGTGTGAGCGTGAGTGTGGTTGTGAGCATGGTTTGTGTGTCTATATGTGGCCCTGTGATGGACTGGTGACCTGTCCAGGGTGTATCCCCTGCCTCTCACCTGAAATGAGCTGGGATAGGCTCCAGCAGACCCCCGTGACCCCGCAAGGGATAAAGCGGTTAAGATAATGAATGAATGAATGAATTTCAACTTTTTTCACAAAATTTTTACTATTTTCTCGACATTTTGACTTTTTTCTCGAAATTGTACTTCAACATTAATCTCGACATTTCGATTTTTTTTTCTCGACATTTCAACTTTTTTCTCGAAGTGCATAATGAAAAAAAAATCTTCGCCCCAGTTATAACTAATATAGAAACATGCAGCATGTGTTGCCTTCATTCTAAGGCTTATAAAAGACTTTTCATTTTTTGCGGCTCCAGACATATTTGTTTTTTGTGTTTTTGGTCCAATACGGCTCTTTCAACATTTTGGGTTGCCGACCCCTGATATAGACCATATGGTCTAAATATGACTGTAAATCATATTGTTATGATTTAAAATTATGAAAATATGAATAATTTGTTTGTTAAGATACACACAATGTAACTTACACTCAATGTGGTAATTTAGTGGTAATTTAGCTAATGATGTAAATATCAAGGAGAAAAGTCTGTTTGGACTCGTCGATCAAAGCTGGTGTTCATGATGGTCCTCACCTGTCCGACAACATGGTTCTTCTTAAATCAGCAGTCCACCTTCACACCCGTGGTAGAGGCTCCTCATCTTACATCTTCATAACATGAATCCAGCTCGTTTCTGTGGTTTCAATGTTTGTTTGCATTAGTGGACAGAATGTTGGCTGGTTTGGGATAATTTGGGCAGTTCTGAAACAAATACACCTCCAGTGCTAATATGAAACAGATATCAGTAGCGCACACGGAGAGCACACAGACACAGCCCCTACCCCTGCCAAGATGGCTGATTATGTCACTTAGTCAGAGGTCACTTTGCTCCTGGCAACATAGACACACTATTTGGACTTGACCTAATACACCATGCAGATATGAAGGCATGAATAATAAGTCATTTAATATGGATTCTCCTGAAGGGTCATACTGACACCAGGAGCACATGACGCAGTGCTGAGTTGCTACGCAAACCTAACATGGGTAAAATAAACTTTTTAAATGATTCAATGTGCGTCCGGCCCAAAAGTGTTATTGAGCTATGATTTCTGAACCATCCAAAAATATTCTAAAAAACCAAGCAGTTGAATTCTCTAAGTCCAAAATTCAGTTAGCATTTGTAAAGAAAAGCAGTTATTAACCCTCAAGGAAAGCATTATCTTTACTTCACCTGGTGTATGAAGCTGCCTCATGTGAAGGTCTGAGAGTAAAAGAGAGGACAGAAGCCACACAATCAACATGGCAAAATGTGTCAGAGCTTTTTGCTCCACTTAATCACTCGGGCCAAGACACAAATGAGCTGTGCTCAAGCGTTACTGAGAATCATGGCTTTCATTCAAGCATCACCCTGGTTAAAACGTTGGATCCAAGGTAAAGGTGCACACCGTGGGCAGTATCGGTGCACGTATATCACACAGATACTGAGGATTTTAGGAGGAGCACAATCATGGCTCAACAACTAAACAAACGTCCGTGGTAATCATGAATTTGATTCCAGATATAGAATTGAAAGCTTTCTCTCTACAACTTCACCAATGGCACCTTTCAACACATTCTCATTGTGATGCATTATTTTATAAGAGCTGCAGGGCAGTGGATCGATCCTGAACCCTAATTCAGTTCCAGCTGCTTTAAAAGACAGTCTTTGTCACTCGCTGTTGGTAACCCAGGAACCCAGGCTCTCCTCCCACACACAAGCTGCTTGTAACAAAAATAATTGTCCAATCAGGAGGCTTTTCGTCTCTCAGTCTATTTATTAATACAGCACTTCATCACAAAAGCTTAAGTACTAAGCCTTAGTAAACCTTGCCATTAAACTGATTTGTAACACAGGGCGTAAGATTCAGGATGTTGGCTTTCTTTGGTTCCAAATTCATATTTAATGAGACAATTTCTAACAACGAGGAAAATATTAATAAGAATAAGCATTATGGATGACGATGTTTACACAATAAGATGTGTAAGTAATGATGAAATGATAAAGGAAATGTTGATGAGCTGATGGCAAATGCAACATGATTATACTTTTTTAATATCCTATCATTTTAAAAAACAATTTTGCCATCACGTACTTTCTTAGTGTCATTCAGAAGCACAAATTAAATACATCCAAATGATTATGGATTGAATGTTTAACAAGCTCTACTATGGGTTTGTGAAAAAACTAAATCAGCTCGCAACATGCAGTTATTTATTTGTCCAGTGTGTGTTGTAATAATGAGACGAGAATACGGGAGAATGAACAGACCTCATGGCCAGCGTGCAGACAATATCTTCATAGGCACCTCTGACACAGTGAAAGAGCGTTTCAGTGTTGGGTTGGCCGGGACATTTCACTCCTTCTCCCAGAAATGGGGAGTAATTTTCTCTTTATTTCACGTGCTACGATTCAGCACAGATAGACATAATAAGATGTAAATTGGCTGAGGGCTGATATAGGGGAGGGTTGCCTCACTTGGAGTAACATGAACAGCAATTAAGCATGGGAGAGACAAGTGTGCTTTGTCTCCATGGATGTGGGCTCGAGCTGCTCCACCAGTCGCAACATCGTCCCCAGAAAACAACAGAAAAAATGACCAGGGCAAGTCCAGACTGAACAGTGAGTTTTCGTCACAGATAAAGCAGAACCTGGCGCTTTATCACATAATATTCCTAAATGCAGCGTGAATTTACAAATGTGTTGTCAGTAATATTTTGGAGAACTATGATGTCCTTAAATGACTGATGTATTCACCTCTATAACTGTAACTGCATCTCATTCAGAACTGACAAATTCAGGACCTCCTGACGTTGTGGTTTGTGGTTTTTCCCAACACATAGTCTGATCTTTACAAACAGGCTGCAGACTTAATGGGACTTTGGGGAGTCAATCGGCTCTTTTAGGCAAATTCTAAGAGAACCAAAAGACACAACACGAAAGAAAAGAGATTTGTGCACATTTGAGCAAGTTCGTGTACACAAATGTGAATGCGTTTAGTGCTTGCAAGTTTGCTTTCCCTCTTGTATTTCTGTGTGCAATTGGCAGCAGGCCTGGCAGGGCCATTCTTGAACCGTGTGGCCCGTCACCAGCGGTGATCCCCTATTATTAAGAGAACTGTGTGATTTCAGAGATTCAGCCAGAGATCTGAGAGACCATTTCACACTTGAAAATGGCATAAAAATGAGATTGTGGTCCTCTGGTGGCTGCAAAACAAAGTTTGCAGCGATTGAAAGTGCTGTTCATTTAATTTTAATCTGTAATATATTAAAAAGTGCTGCTTCTACCTTATGTAACATCTCTGGTGGGTTGACACCTCAATGAGGACATTTGAGTGGGGAAATATAATGAGTAAGTGGTGTCTAGAATTAAGTGTCTTTTTAATAGTTGAAGCTGTGAACAACAGCACAGCAGGAACATCATGATAGACAATAAAATATTAACCCCTTCCTGGAAGACGAGTGAGAGTCAGCTCTAACTCACAATTCACAATATCCAGCTCGTCTTCCCATTGGCTTTTATTGAAACAGTGTTTTTCAATAGGGACACATATAAATACTTAGAATGGACAGCAATAGAACAAGGAATGACAAAATAAAAGCAGAAGTCATGCATTTTACATACAGTAGGATGCAGTTTTGATAATATCATGGACAATTCTACATTTTTTAACAACAAAAACCCTCCATTGATCCATTGTCAGCATTCACTTTCCACATGTCTGTAATTAAACTCTGAAGTACAAAAACATTTTTTATAATTTACACATCATTGCAAATTTCTCAACTGCCGCCTCAGTGCATAATCATCTTCATCATTATATTTTTAAGCAATAAACACATCTGTACATCCAGATCTCAATTTTATTTTTTTGTTTTTCTTTTCATTGACATATAGTCATTGAAACAGGAATCATAGGGCGGTGGGGTTGGGGGGCGGGGGTGCGGGGTTGAGGCAGAAATCACAGATGGATAAGTATCAAAAGCTTCAGAGGTCTTTGGATCTGAGTTTTTTTTTTAACATTCACAAACACTTCACTCCCTGTCCTAAGATCAAATCCAGTTGTTTGATCTTGGTTGTCTCTGCATCCCTGGTGTGTGTGTGTGTGTGTGTGTGTGTGTGTGTGTGTGTGTGTGTGTGTGTGTTATAGAGAAGTAGTCAGAGAAGAAGGAAGCATGTGTATGTGTGTGCATGTCTTTGAATTGATATTATGTGTGTACATTCACTATGTAATTTGGTCCTTGTAAATTTATAATTTGGTTAGATGAAGAGTGTGTTGGAATGCTGCCAACCTTCTACTGTGTGTGAATTCATTGACTCTACTGACACTACTGAGCCTTACTCATAGCCCCCTCGTCTTCATCCCCCTCTTCCTCCTCCCTCCTGATAGGCTCTCACAATGACACAACACAACCTTCAAGCCCAAGGTTGCAGCTCACCGGTCTCCTCTTCCTGCAACATGACAGCATCACATCAGTCCTTTCTGCAACTCAGCAGCCTCTTCTTGCTTCTAGTGTGACAGCGAAGTGCATGCAGCCACCCATCTGTATCCGCGGGCTCCACAGTAATGTAATTGCGGCTCTTTGAGTATCTGCGCAGAGCCGTGGTGGTGCACTAACCTAGATGGATGGAGAATGGTTGGCAGTGCTTGGCCTAGGTAATCAGCTGGAATGCTGGCTTGTGCAGAACAACACCTTCTGCTGAGGGGAGTAGCCAGCACTAATTGTTAGAGAGTGACATGGGCCTAGTCGCTGCAGACACCGCAAACAGTTCAGCCTAATGCAATTAGATACCATGTTCTCCTGCAGCAAAATTGCATTATGGTTTTTACATTTAATTTAGCCAGTGCAAATGAAACAGTATCAGAAAAAAGAGATAATGAGAGCTAACTGGTATTGAAATCTGCACTGTGTTGGGAGGCTATTAATGAGACAATGAAACACTGTGGCTGACAACATGGTATGCTGCGGTAAAACAGTTTAGCACTGTCATCATGAAGATCTTCCTTTGTGTTACTGCTCCAAGGCTACAAGATAAAAGTAAAGTTTCTAATGCTCCACTTCTGTGTTATTGTTCCCTGTTTTTCCAGTAATCACTGAATGCTGATCACCAATCTGTTTTCTTTTCAATATTTTATTGATGGTTAACCTCATCTCTTAGAGTCCATACTTATGATTGATGATGTTTATGATTGCTTTCTATCGATATTCTTGACTGGTCTCTTCCTCTTGTCTAACTAAACGTTCCTTTAATCAACAAAATACCTTTATAAAATGCTAATATTTAGTTAAATACTAATGAAAATGTGGAGTTTTACTTGGTTGTTGTGCTCCATTCAAAAGGGATTTTTTTTCGCAGTTTACTGCTGTGCAGCTATGTGTGGGTTTTCGTTTCCTCCATGCTCAAGCCATGTAGCTCAGCTGAGGCATAAGCAGTGTTGAGAAACGAGCTGCTGCAGTGTGACTTTGCTTCTCTCCCATGCTTTGATTCATTATTCAGCACCCGAGAAGTCGTCCTGCAATCCCACAGCAGCGCCGAGAAACACGCACACACTCTGCTATGTGCTGAAGACACACGCGTGCACACACACACACACACACACACACACACACACACACACACACACACACACACACACACACACACACACACACACACACACACACATGCACATGAAGAAATAAACCTGCAAATCCTTCAAAACAGAAATTAGAACATTTTGAAAACAAATAGATTTCACTGTAAAGCCTCAGCATGCACACATAAAATAAAAGACATGATGATAAAGTGTACTCACACACACACACACACACACACACACACACACACACACACACACACACACACACACACACACACACACACACACACACACACACACACACACACACACACACACACACACACACACACACACACACACTGCCCCCTTCTGCCAGCACCACTGGCCTGCATGCTGCATGGAAATGTTTTTCCTAATGACTCCGTAATGACAGCGACTTATGTCCTTACCATAGTTGATTTGTTTCCTGGGTTTTAAGAGTAGATTATTTCCATGGTACAGACTTAGCGTAAGCTGTTCAGAAACCACAAGCACTGCACTTCAGCCCTGGTTTGGGATTTTAGCCAAGTCTAATCAGATTAAAGCACTGTTCCCCTCACCCCATCCCATCCCACCCCCCCTCCACCCTTCTCTTCTTCCCCTTTTTGAAACAGCATGCCACACCGCTCTTTCAGTCCTGCTACATGAGCCTGAAAAAGGGAGCCAAAAACAAATTACTTTTAGTAGCAGCTGACAAGTAGTTGTGTAGAGAAAATAAAAGGTTGTTTGGAGCAGATTAATTCTCCTTCACAGGAGAGCTCGGCTGCGAAGCTGCCATGTACAGTCTTCTCTCAGTGATGCGGAGAAGATTGTTTTTTTTTTCCTTTTTTTTTGAGGGGGGAGTTGTCTAAGGCAGGAGGTGTTTACTGTTGAGGACTTAGATACATGGAAAAGAAATAGCTATAGCCATATCTAATAAGCAATATTGATATGTTGTTATAGTTAATTCAGGCGGACTTGCACTGGTATTATCATTGTCCCACAAAAGACAACCATGTTAGACAAACCACCTCAGTATAGATTCAAAATCATCTCCAACCTGCTCCTCTAGTAAATACAGTTCAATAATAACCACGCTTGATGTTCCCATTCTTTCTCATATCAGCTCCTTGTTCCGCAAATCCCGTTGAGCAAATATAATTTCAGACACATTCTGTTCTCATTAGTTTCACAGTCATATTACAAATAGAAAGGGAAGGGATGTGGAATGGTATTTCTAGTGGATAATAATACATCACGCCTCTGGACATTTGGGGTTTTTGCTCATGCCTGTGGTTTATGGGAAAGAAGTGTCGACTCCTAACCTGTGAAGGGGTTTGTGCTGGTCTGACCTGGATCCTCCAGCATGAATTAAATGAACAATGAAAGAGCTGGCCGGATGATGGCTCCACGTGTCTTTGCACCTCTGTTACAAAACCACTCCTAAAAAGGTGTCCTGGATGACACGCTCTCTGTAGACATCGATCACATTAACCCAGCCCCATGGCCTTTCTAAAAAACTGGATATAGAGCAAAAATAAATAAAAAATAGGTAAGAAAAAAAAAAGAAAATATTGCAAAAAAGTGAATGAAGTGAAATCCCCTTTGCATTTGAAAACAGAATGGAACAATGCGGCTTGGTGCGGAGAAATGCTTCAGTCCATGTCTACTTTGCAGACTCCGGCGTGCACTCATGCAGTAAATTTCATCAGCAGTAGCTCTATTGATTTTTAAACCTTGGAAATATAAGACCAGGGAAGTCGGCCTCAGAGATATCCATGGGCGTTTGGGTTGGTTATCCGTGTCTCTCCCTTGTCTCTGCCTCCTGCACGGGAGCGTGAGCAAACCAATGCTCTCTCAATTGCCTGACAATACTCGGCTAACACAAAGGCTGAGTTTCATAGACAAGATAGTAGATTGAAAAAGGCAGACCTTGAATCCAACTCTTGGAAAAGTCAATATTTCTACTGTATCCAGTGATTTCAAAACAGGGAAGCCCAAACCTGATTAAGGTTCAAAATAGCTTCCCCGTTGATTCCGATGGTTTAACTTAAATTCAAAAGCTTTTCACGACAAATCTCATCAGCTTTCTCGAAACACAAATAAATAAAAGAGTGAAGAAGTCTCACAGTTGTCAGGAGTAGCATTTAGCTCTAGTGTGACCTGCCTCTAACTGCATTCCCAGGATGAGAGTGTGTACTGGTGCTCAAAAGCTTCAAGGCCTCAGCTTTGTGACGGGCCCATCTCCTCCTAACGGGTCACACAGCCATTAAAGTGCAGCAGGAAAAGGCTGGCATTTCAGTGGCTCTGCAAGTTAGATAGTTTTACTGTTTGGCTCCTAAGTGTCAGTGAACCCATGCAAGTATGCAAGCTGAGAGCTGGAGGCAGACAGGTCTGTTCGCCCTGATACCAAAGAGGACAGGGGAGCAGGAGACAGCTTGTGTCACTGCTCTGAGAGGGATCGGCACACATGGAAGGCTGTTCCTTCCCCACTCTGTTAGGCCAGCATCTTTTCAGATGCCTGGAATAAAAACAGGAGTATAACTGGTGTAAAAAGGAGTAGCATCCTTTTTTCCCCCTGACGCTTACGTCAAAGTCAGAGTTACCTCGAGGAAATACAATCTGGACTCATATGGGGTCAAGGTCAGGAAAGGGTGTCCAGTTATACGGTTTAACTCCCGGACCCCACCCCCTTCCATCTGCGCAGGTCTGACCTCTCTTTCCATCACAGACACACACACACACACAATGACAAGTCAATGGGCGTCTGAGCAATCACGTCCTCCAAAAACAGGGAAGTGATTTCATAATGACGCCCTATCAGACCTCCACGCGTCGAGGTTATCTGTATGACAAAACAACTTTCATTTTCTATGCATTTTCATGAGTCAACCACGAGAGGTGGATGAAAGAGAAGTGCAGCAGTTGGTGACCTTGGGGTCAGAGGGTAGAGGGCTCCAGCTGGTTATACCTCCTCATTGACTGATTCCTCATGCGCCCCTATTGTATTTGGCACGTGTCTATTGTTCTGCAGCAGCATTAAAATGCATAGATTCCTGTCAACCCTTTCACTCCTAGTTGACCTTATTAGCTAAGGTGGATACATAAAACATGAAGTTTAGGATCATTACACATACAAAATTCACTTAAAGCTTGACAGTAAATATAGCAACATTATCTAAGGGGATGCTGAGTGTTCCTAATGTAATCAATAAAGCATACAGTCTACTCTTATGCTGCGTGAGAGCATTCAAATACCCATTATTGTAGAGGATATACACCCAGACACGTATAGAAAATTTTTGTGCTCTATGGAATCACCAGGCAGCCCATTGTAGGTGCTTGACACCCTGCCCCCACTCTCCTCCGTATTTTCCTTCTCTGCATGCTTTCCTCAGACATACTGCGGCGAGGGAGAGGAGAAGTGGAAAAGAAAGGTGAGAGTGGAGGTGACAAGAGGTGCTGATACTCAGTAATTGAGGGGCAACCCTGTCACAGTTGACCAGGAGGAGACCAGGGATAAAATGTATTCAATTTTTCTTTCTTTGCTATCCTGGGACTGACAGCCTGCTGAGTCCTGGCTCTGACAGACCTAACTGAAGGATATCAAAACGAGGTGCTGTGAAAAAGGAAGCACAGCCTCATTCAATTCAAATGTGTAAAATATCAGGACATAATAAAAGATCCTCTGGTTCTGCAAACACGACTGAACAGAAATACAACATATTAGACCATTTTGTTGTTTTCTTTATCAAAAACTAAACTGAAAAGCAGAATCAGTGTGTAAAAAACAAGAACCCATTGGTTTAGCTGGCGTTGCATTACATTTACCAGTAATAGCTTTAAATAATGTTAAAGTTATTGCTGGTAAATTTATATTTGACCAATATCTTAAAATCATAGTACAATTTTACATAAAACACCCATATAACACCATAAACATAGAGAATACAGTCATTTTTATGTCTGTGCAGGGCACTACATCATCATTAAGCATCATTTTGTTTGCATGAAGTGCTCACAGTCTCAGAGATGCAGTACAATGGAGAAAAGCTCAGAAAATATGCTGGCAACTCCGCTGACTTTGCCACTTATTTTGAGATGTTCAGATCAGATATAGCTCTCGCACATTTTCAAATTCGTGAATTATGCAAGACACCAGCATGCTGTGTATCATGCAGAACGTATTACATGACTTACAAACATTGTGTTCATTGCCATTGTATATGTGCAGCTGTACTGTGTCCAGAAAAACCTCTTCCAGCTGTACCAGAAACCAGGACTTGTGCCACTTTTGTGCATGAAACAAAGTACTCACCCCAGCCAAATAAACCAGACCTTGGGGCTCAGTCAGGCTTGAGCAAGGTATGAATTGCATAGTGTGAATGTTCCCTAAGTTGACGTCTAGACTTGACTGGGCCTTGGCAACACCTTGATTCACTTCTTTTGTAGCTATTCTTTTGCAGATTTGTATATGAGCTAAGAATCAATGCTTCATGAGCTGTTTTCATTCCAGCGTTAGAGGTCAGACAGATCACCTTACTTTTTCTTTTTCTTTTAAGATGGAAAATCGCCCACATTTGACTAGAATCTTTGAAATATTGTGAAAAGTTCACGATCAACTAAACTATTGAAAGGTGCAAAGGTGCTATAGCTGCAAAACAAACCTCAATCATCCCCCTTCCGGTTTTGTCATTTAATATGAGTTTGTGATGATATGCTCTGTTTGATTTTTTCCAAATATGGTACTTTGAAAAGGTGAAACATCTCTACATTAGTATCTGTGAATAGAGCTTTGTTCCAGATGTTTTTGTCTCTGCAAAAATAGTTCTTGCTGCCATCTTCCTTCCATTTTTCTGGAAAATCCTTCAGCATTTTCTTTTTTTATTATGCTGTCAAGAACTCCAATGTTTTAGATGTTTACTGACACATGTACTGCAAATGTAGCTCTAAGGTTTTTATGAAATGCATCTGCGGATAAACTGGAAGGAGTGAACATGTCGGCCATGTTGAATGTTTTCCACTTGTGAATTAAATGTCTCACTATCAATTTATAACCATGTATTATATGCGATTGCTCGTATAATTGTCCGCAGGTCTACGGGAAGCAATAAGGATTCTCTGAAACCATTGCTGATTTTTTTTGTCCTCTGAATGTGTTATCACACACCTGAATGCAACCCCTCCCACAAAAAACAAAAAAACAGCAAAAAACAAAAACAAAAAAATAAAAAAACACCACATTAGGGCACTAATACTCTGTGTATACAGCAAAGTGAAGCCCTTCTTTTTATATAGAGAATCCAATGCTTGTCTCGTAACAACAAAGCACCAGCTCTCATCACCAGCAGCGCATTTCTCAGAAATGGGGCTGATGGTGGAGAGGATAAAGAGAGTATATTTAGACCCCCATGTCGCTGCCCTTTGTGTTCTTCTTGATTTGTATGAATGTGGGAGCCTAATCCAGCAAAAGCAGATTATGCATGTATTAAATTCCTTAAAATTGCAGTATTTTTAATACCACATTTGCAGTGGAAATGCAATGGAAGCAGCTTACGAAACGTAAACCTCCAAAAGTATGTCTTTGCCTCTGTAAAAGGGTTTGAGATAAATCAGTAAAATTAACCATATACATTTTTTTTTTCAAAGAGATTGCTATAATGATTGTAATTATTTGTGAAAGTGGAAAATATCAATCTAACAAGAAAAAGCAAAAAATATCCAGCGATGCTTCTGCTGTCACGTGATGTGCACGTGTGTAATTAACCGCACTGGGATTCAGACTTGTTTTGACATGACTTATGTTACTTATTGTTTTATATATGTAATTTATGTGATATATTATTTTCTATGTTTAGAACGGTTCTTTATATACAGATATCCATATCTCTTAAAAAACTCTCAAGTGCATTAGCACCAAGTAGGACCATGAAAGTGGGCAAAACAGAAACGGTCTAGTGATTTTCTGATTTAAAGGCTTCCTTTTTTTTTTTTTTTTTCCTGAAAAGCTTTTTGGTAAAGAATAAAGACGACCTACTAAATCAGAAACATCAAAGAAAAATTCAATTGGTCCAGTGACATCAACCGAGAAGTTATAAATATAAATCTACAATCGTAAGTCACATTGTACTCTATTTCCAGTGTTCAGCTCCACGTGCCTGACCCAGTGAGTGTCCTCTCAATGACAACATGGCCGCTCCCACAAGCTGCATACTGGCCGCCATAATGACACAATGCACCCATCTGCCCTCAAAACCAACCCGGCAGCATGAGGTTGACCTGCGTGTGTCCATGTGCTTGTGTGTGTGTGTCCCATCTGCCCTTTCAGCCGGACAAACTGCATGAAGCCAACCTTTGACCCTTCAGATTATGGTTTTACCATGTGCCAGTGAGCAGGGTGATGGGACTGACCCGCTTGAGCTGCTGCTGCTGTATCGGTGAATATATGACGGCTAAACACACTCACAGACAAATGAAACACTCCTTCGCTTTCTGCTCTCGCTTTTTTGATCCATAAATCAACATGTCTCTGTAACCATGAGTATGTTGTGACATTTGCTGGTATGAAGAGTGAAAACACCTTAATTTGCATGCATGCTTAACAGTTTGCACGTATAAATACGTTTATACAAGTGCCTCTTCAGTAATTGATCTAATACTCATCTGAGGACAAGCAGACATGCTGAGCTCTGACACAACCAATCGCTGCAAAGCCAGCGTGATCGCCTTGGCAACCCCTGTCACCACATAGTTTATCCAGAGCCTCCTCCAATCCGGGAGCACCACAGCGTCTCCCAGCTCCTCCCACTAGGGTTGAGGAGGCGGTGCCAGTCGTTGGTGCAGAGGCTGCTGCATGAGCAGATGCTCTAATCTGGATCCAGTGAGGAGAGGATCACTAATCCCAGATTATGGCTCTGTGGGATTAAGACATGCTGATGCACAGGTTTGCACTCACCTCCAATCCCCTGACCCCGCAATCTGCCGTTCTGCTCCAAACCTCAAACCTCAGAGAGATGAATCCGTTGAAGTGGCCACAGCGCTTATGCCTGAAGTAAGATGTTTGGTCAAAGGTGTTGGCATGTTGATCCAAACCCTTCAAGGCTCACTACTGTCTGCTTTTGGGTGTCTCTTTATATCATATCTGATATTTTATTGCAAACCCCAACATGAATTTGTAATTTGTGGCACTCTGTAGATAGTATGTAATGTGTACAGAATAAAAGTGTGTTTAGGTGTGATGAACACAAAACTTCAGCACTATTATTTTTCTTAAAGTCAGACAGCATCTCCTAAAAGTGTCCTGCAATACTAATAAAAAGCATTAGAGTGAGTGAATGAAACAGAAATCGAATAGAAAGATATTTCTGCAGAAGACTTCTCTCAGCCGGCAGAGTTTGATTTATAAGTGACAATCTCCGAAATTTAAGCAGCTACGATATGAGATAATTATGGGAGCCGCAGAGACATATCAGCCGTGAGATATGGTTAAACAAAAAGAGGGAGTGAAAAATAAAAAATGCGGCAGTGGGAGAAATAATTGCTTGAATATTGTCCATTACAATAATTCATACATCACACCCGTGATGTGCAAATTAGGACCTTGGAGTCAACACGTGCACAAATAATTAAACTGAAATATTAATGTTGGAACATCTTCACAAGTGTGCAGCTCATGATCAATTTGGGGTTAATGGGTCATTTATCTCCCTCCAATCCCTCTTCTTACTCCTGCTAGCACTACTGCAGGGAAAATCTACATACAAGATCCTCCATATAGTGTGAGTAAATGATCCTCCAAATAAAATCAATTTATCCTGAACGGAAAGTTTCTTTTCAAAGAGTTGCAAGAAGCAAGACAAAGTTTTGGGCAGGAAGTAGAGTCAAGAGCCAGTAGAGGTATAGTGTGAGCAGTGTTTTAGTTAACATGGTTAAATGTGGTGCACCATGGTTTCTTTTTGTGTGAATGACATAACGCCTGTTTACACCGGACAGCAGTCGCACCTCTCCATCTTTCTCTCTTTTACTCATTAGAGACCTTCTTTCTATCCTGAAGCTGATTAGGCCTGACCTGAGCAACCTAGTGCTGCTACATCCAATCAGTCTAATCACTCAAACTCTTTGCCTTCCCCCACCTTCTTTTCACTAATGGGCTTTCCCTGCTCTGGTAACTTAGCACTTAAGAGGTGGGAGTAGGAAGGAGAGGGGGTCACTACTTCAGGGAAACCCTGTTGAAACTTCTTAACGGAGTCACTTATGTCCTTCGGTTTTACATGCATCTCATGAATTTATGAAGAAACACTGTGTGTCATTAATAGTTACCCTTTTTTGCTGTGAAGAGTGGTTGATCACCCACTGCCAGCATGGCTTTCTAAGAATTTGCATCACCTCCCAAAGGGCAAGCAAATTAATGAATATTCACACTTAATCTATAGCCCAAGGCCGGAATGCATTATTCATGAGTTGTTGCTGTTTTTGTAATAGCATGTGCACGTCTTAGATTTGTGATCGCAAATCATAATTGCATTTTCTCCTCACTTCATCTTCTGGCATGTGCAAGTGATGGCTGCACTTGTCGTAGCCATGCAGCATGTCACAGCACAGGCTAAAGTCTTCAGCACCCCACAGTTTTTAATCTAACCACTAACATGGACCCCTGTCCTTACAAGTGAGAGTCATGCCTCTTAGAGCTTACAACAGCATTTCTGATCTCCGATTCTGCCTCCGGTTCTCACCGAATTCTCATGTGAGTCAGGACTCTGGCTGCTACGACGCAGCAGAAGGCTCAGGGCCGCGATGGTGAAGACATCAGTGAGACAGGTGCCATCTTGAATCATGGCAGTCTGTCAGCACACAAACTAGACTCGGACTTCCAAAGTGCACGATTAAAACATCACAACTCAGATTACTCACGAAAATATGTCTTTAAAAATGACAAAGTCTCTGAGAGCCTATCAGGCTCTGGACCAGCAAACATTTCTGCAGCAGAAATCCGAGTAGGGAGACGTAGATGATGCGTCATTGTCCAGTCCAATGAAGAAAATCTCTAAAAGGGTCTGTTTGAAGGGTAGAGAAAGTGTGGTGACAGTTTAAAAGCCTTGCCTGACACCCAGCAAAATGGCTCTACCTTCTTCCACACAATTGCCCCAGCAAGTCAAATTGCATTAGTGATGCACAAATTTTTCACAGGAAAAAACTCACAATAGAGCTGAAATACCGTCCATTGTATTGAGTCAGAGCTTTGAGGGCTTTTCCTCTTTCAAAGGAAAAATGCAGGGCTCTGGTATTATCTTTCAAAAGATAATAAAAGCTTTATAAATGAAAAAAGAGAAAGAAAACACAGAAAAAGATTGCAGGAATAAAATGATTAATCAATAAAAGTGCTTTTGTTAAAAAAAAGCATAGTCTGACCAGATAACAATCCCTCTCATTTGTGGCTCAATCAAAATATTGTTTCAACAACTCCTTCAAATTAAAATCCTTTCAGAAACAAAGAATAGCTCATACATTTTTTTTGTTACCTCTCCCATTTTGAAATAAATATTTTACTGTCAGATAGTTTTAGAAGATAAAAATAGTATTCCCAGTAAAAACCAAGCAAAGGGAAAATGAGTGCACCGCTTCTTAGTTTAACATGCATATTCAAAATTCCTAAATTTGCTGTGAGAAAATAATGAGGCGTTTATTAGCATTAGTTTATTTGCCCATGCATGAAAACTCTTAATGAGAGCGTAACAAGCTCTCGACTCCGGGGAGGAAACTTCTTGGTGTTAAGATTACCTTCCATCTTTATACATGTTTGGCAAAAATGAAATAAATTAAAATGCCAAACTAAGTGCATGTCTCATGCGGTATGACATGTCCTTAGCCAACCTCAGCTGACAGAGTTTGCTCGTCATGCATTGAAACGTAAAGGGAAGGAAAATACCAACTCAGGGTAATTATAACACATACAGTGACTTGACATTTGGGGCACAGTGTTGAGAGGGGAGATAGTTGGCCTTATCAGAAGCTATAATGAAAGGTCAATGGCCTCCTCGGTGTTTACCTCCAATCATGTAGTCAGAAGACGCTTCTTCAGTCTCGATTGAGAGAGTGATGTTCTGGGTTGGAGATAACGCAGCATTAGTGGCTGCAGGTGAACCAACACCATTTTAGTCACATTAACCTACTTCAGAGTCTGTATGACCGTACAAACAGGACCGACTGGGTGTATTTGGAGCTCACTGAAAACACTGTTAATACTGTAGTGAAATAAGGAAAAATCAGATCTTGTTCTTTATATAACCCTCTTATGCACAAACTAAAGCATCTCTGCCTGTCCCTATCGTCTCCGCCCGTTGTTCTCTCTCTCTCTCTCTCTCTCTCTCTCTCGCTCTCTTTCTCTCTCTCTCTCTCTCTCTGCCTGTGTCTTTTTGGTTCAGTCTCAGTCAGTGGAAAGAAAAAGCTGCACTGATAAATAGGTCAGAGAGCTTTTCCACCCCCCAATGGTTTCAGGCCCAGCTTGGCAAATTGAACATAATTAAGGCCCAAGGCAAAGGTTGCACTTTCCTTTAAATAGTGAGAGGAGTGGTGCAGAAGTTAGCCCGCTACAGGAGGAAACGCACCACCATGCATGTTCAGTACAGTGGGCCTGGGCACAGTGGATCCACAGAGGAGGAGGAGGAGGAGGAGGAGGAGGAGGAGGAGGAGGAGGAGGAGGAAGGTTAGAGGATGGCAGCCATTACAGAGCTTAAAAAAATCTCTACATACACCACGCACACACGTATTTCCATCTCTGGTTGAGTAATTGATGTTTCTCTATGTAAAGCATGATCATTAAAATAATATTTGGACATTTTGCTTTCTTGCTCATATCTAGATTCACCTCATCACCTGATAGTTCTCTGTTAGTGTGCCTGTGCAGAGTAACATGGCTCTCTAGTCACCTAATAACACTTGCTCATAAGCCTTCCTATCTGCCGGTAGATTTTACTTCAGCTATTTTTAAATGAGCCGAGCGTCAAAAAGCAGAGGGAAATAACAATTCCGCAACAAATTATTCAGTACTATGAACAGTACCGACAGACACCCAGAGCGGTTGCATCTTCGTCACACTTGTGTTTTACACCATTTTCTTTTCTTTTTTAGAACAGCTGTGCTCCGCTCTAAAGTTTTTGAGATAACTTATAAAATCTAATCTGATACACCAGATGTTCTGTGACACAACGCCATGTGGGAAGTGATCTGTGGAAACTATGGGAAAGGGCACATTAAAAAAAAAAATCTAATACAATTAAACTTTTACAAAAGTCAGAGAAGACAAGATGGCAACACATATTTTAGATTAAGGTCTTCAGCTCGTGTCATTATTTGCTCTATTAATGAAGCTTGTACTTGGTGTTTACCAAAGTGGCTAGCCAATGTAGCTAACATTTCTCTTCAATGCTGGTAAATGCTGAACTATCAATGTTTTTTTTGTTTTTTTTTTTTATTTTGAGCGTTTACTTAGCATATTAATAACGAGTTGGACATATACATAATGTTTACATGGCTTATTAGTAACTTATATAGAAAGTTTCTATGATGTACGGATGACTTGTAACAACGAAATCATCTATATGGTGGCATTAAAAATGCCTCTGGTGACAGTCACAATACCTACATGAACATCGTCGCCATACCCAAAACATCGAGGAACACGGCCAAACAGTGTTTTGGCCGTGGAGGTGGACACAAGGGGCCTGATTTACTAAGATCCTAAATAAAGAGTACTAAATTGCGTGTGCACTGAAAAAGTTTGCACGTGCTGTTGTTGTGTGTTTTGCGGTTGATCAACTAAGAATGCTCGCGCAATTGATAACAGGTGCAAACCGCAGTATTTAAATGAGGTGTTGCGTGTCTTACGGTTTGCGCCATGGAGAGTCTGGATGGAAAGCAGGATCGCAAGCGCAAAATGAAATTTGACGAGTTGGAGTTAGAGATATTAGTGGAAGAGGCAAATAAACACATTCATGAACTACAGCAAAGAAATTTAAACATTACCAAAAGAAACGCAAAATCTGCAATAGAATAAATGCAGTTGGTAAGACAAAAAGAACGGCAGATGAGGTTAAAAGAAGGTGGCAAGATATAAGGCGAAGAACTAAAGAAAAAGTGGCCTTTAATAAAACTTCGGCAAACAAGACAGGTGGAGGGCCTGCGGAAGAGATGCCTCTACCAGCATTGAGCAGCAGGTGCAGCTCACCTTCTGCGAGGAGCAGATAACTGGGATACCGGGGTATGACACACTAGAGCCAACTGCAGAACAAGGTAGGCGCGCAATAAGAAACACTTTTTTCTCCATGAAAACACGTGATTTATTTTTTATCACAAATAAAAAAATGAATGGGCCTCCTGTGGCAACCTTTTGCTGAATAATACTCGATTTAAAGGAGCTTGAGGCTCCTTTTAAGAAATGAGACTCTCTAGCGCCACCCTTCCCCACGACGGCCGTCGGGGGTACTGCAGCCAACAGTGAAGCCGGCAGGGAGAATGGGGAGAACGCACATGCAGCGTCATGTGACGTCACATCCGCAGGACAGCGCGGGAAATTCGGGACCGAATTGCAGCACATGTTGCAGCACACAGCCTGTTCAAGGCAACGGAGAGATACACTAGAGGGCTCATTCTTTTGGGTTTGGAACGCTTCATCTGACATTATTACTAGAAAACTTAAAATGTATACGGATTTTTTTCATAAATCTTGCCACAATCCGGCCTCAAGCTCCTTTAACATTCAAATAAAATATTTCTCCTTTTGCATGTGGAGAATCCTCACCACAGTTGAGCCATCCCCACCCCAGTCCTCAAATCAGGCACCAACAAGCATCCCTGCAGAGCCTCAAAAGCGGCCAGTTTATGAGGACATTGACAGAGAGTTGCTGCAAGAACCAAAAAAAACAGTCTACAGCCCTTGAAGATGGCTTATCTTCCGTGCGAGCTGTGTCCTCTATGGCCCGAGCGCTCAGGCGGGATACTCGGGCAAAAGTACTAAATGAACAGCGTGTACTATTTTGCTCATTTGAGAGGTGCAGTCCTCTTTGCACGCTGTTAGTAGATCAGCTTGCACATTGGTTTGCGGGTGATGTCAAGTTTGCACACGTTTTTACGCACGCAAACCTTTAGTAAATCAGGCCCAAGGAGTATCCATCATAACCCCCACCCTCACCTTCAGGCTCAACTTCTAACGGAGATGATGTAGCTTCAGCCTTTGTGGATCCTCCATCAATCGGAACGACGTCTGCTCAAGATAGTCTTTAGGAGAACTGATGAGTTCCTCCTGTGAAACCTATTTTGATATACTATTCCCCTAAATGCTGCCAATACGCCCTTATTTTGTAGCTATAAGTTGGAAAAGCTCACTAAGTTTGATGGTTGTCCAGAACACGTCAACTAACGTCAGTAATAAGTTTGACATATGTTTTAGATACAAAGTCAAAGCCTGTTACTCGTAGGTCAGAAATAAGTTCTGGGTATGCTGGATATTATCTTGACATATGTCAATTTATGGGTAACAGTAATTTTGTGACCTTGCTACAGTAAAACATGCACAATGGAGTTCAGAGCGCCATTGTACTCTGAGCTTATACATAAACTACTTATGATTCATTCAAGGTTCACCATCACCAAATTTTTCATACGTCGCCATACTCTGGCTAGATCATCAAAATGCTACAGGGTCTTAAAGAGACGGAGAAGCAGTGCTAAGTAAGCGACTGAAAGATATGGACACAGTGCTTTTTGCACGTGTCTCTGTTGCACATGTACTAATGCGTACGCATTCATCGGAGGGGGTTCTAGGCATTAAATGACTGATTGTTCAGGTTGATTTATGCGCAAAGCTTTGAACTTCGATTATTTAGCACAGATTTTCCACAGCCTGTGTTTAAGTTTGTGCTTGAGATGTATGTTGTTGATGATCCACAGATGTTGTCGGAGTTTATCGATTCCCAAGCAACATTATTCTTAATTGCCTGAAGAAAATATAAAGTTACCTTGAATTTCTAACTGGAGAATTCATGCAATTCCCATTGCACCAAAGCCTTTAGAGTTCTCAATGTTTCATCCTTTGTTTCACTTATGTCTGCTTTAAATGAGACATGATAACTTGTTTAACTGGGACTGTTGACATTTTCACCAGCGATGTCTCTGACTACAGAAGAATATCATGCTATAGAAACAGATTTATATTTAAAGACATCCCATCCCATTGAAAGCTGGTTGTTGGTTGCTGGCAAGTGAAAATATCTTCCTTTGTCATTATTATTTGGCTACTTCTTTGGTTTTCATGATTCACTTTTACTCTTGTGTGTAATCAAATGTTGAGTCATAGAAATAATAGCAACTATCAATGCAGTTAAACTGAAGTCGTATGACGCTCAGAGAGGAGTTTATTATCTAAGTAGACCCAATAAACATGGGCTCTAGGAAACCATCAAAACCCTGAATAAGACTGAAGCAGGTATGAATAAAGGATGGATGGAAGCAATAACCTGAATCATAAAGCATCTCAAATACTTTACTCGAAGATATAATGAGGATCATGCTCATATGGTCTGTTGTAAAAAGAAACAAGCAGCACTGGTGTAATTTCTCAATGACAAGCTCCTGATTAGCGACACACCCGGTTGAGAAACTCTTCACTCATTTGCCCTCCTCTTGATAGACTCCTTTTGGTCAGTATTGAAATGAGCTGCCTGAGTAGTTTTAAGACTTTGGCTGCTGAGCTGGACACACCTGTCAGCACTGTGTATGATTTGCGACCACACAAGGATTTGCCTGGTTCAGTAAATGTGGCTCCAAACAAAGCTTTGAGCAATGCTGCCAAAAAGTTCATATTTATTTCATCTTTCCACAGACCACTGACCTAGAAGTGTCGCAGAAGATCAAGTCTTTCTACAACTAAAGTCCCACCACAATGTTTTTATGACTTTTTTGTGTTTATTTATAGATGGACATCCTTTTGTTCTGAACTAAGATCATACAAATCGCAGTGTGTTTGTGGAAAACACATTTACAATTAGGTTTAGACGTGCTGGCTTTGCTCCTGAACTCGACATAGCCTGGTTTTCAGTCCCGGTGCCAAGCGAAACTAAGCTGTTGGCTTGATATTGATATCGAATTATTTTATTTTCAACATAATTAAGAGTTAATATTTAAAAAAAAAAAAGCTTTTAATACCAAATAGAGCTTAGACATGCTATGATTGCTTTGTCTTTCTACATGCATTTCATGTGTTGCTTGAATGTTTGCACCGGTCAAAGTGGTATTCTGAATAATCGAGTCCTGTTAGTCAGCTTGGATGCCAAGTGTCATTACTGTCCCAGCATCCTCTGCTCCAAGGGCTTCACCCCAGTGTGTGTGTGTGTGTGTGTGTGTGTGTGTGTGTGTGTGTGTGTGTGTGTGTAGGTGTGTGTGGCAGAGAGGACGGGGGGGCAGAACCAATAATGAGGAGGTGCACGCCTGGATGGAGGTGAGGTAAGGAAAGGCAGCGATGGCAACCTGAGCACTGTCAGGGTGCTCAGGTGAAAGTAGCGTAGAGCGGATTGGCAGTATATTAATGCTGAGCCTCGGTTCAGATGGCAGCACAGAGCCTTCTCTCCAAAAGAAATCTGATGGAGAGGTTCGACTGCCTGCAGAGGCAGCCATTCTTTTTTAGCTACCATAACTCAATACCCTTCACATTAGCTTTGCTGTTAGTTTGTTTTGTTATATCAGGGCCCTTAATCCAGTTTTGTCAGTGTAAATCTTCCTGGTGCCTATTGCATCGACGATAAGATGAATTATGTCTGGAATAAATTAAAAGATTGAACAAAAGCAAATGTGTTTGTTATACAGATTGTTTGTGGATACTCAAAGAAAATTGTTTGCAAAAGCAGGGGGAGAGTTCAATCATTGTAAAGACCAAGATTTACTGCTTAAGCGGGCCGATGAGTGCATTAGCAAGGTGCTTTCACAGAATACCTTTAAATCATATGTGCTTTTTAACAGTAGCGTGAGTAGCCTTAATTAGATTAGACGAAAACAACAACTTGCAAAGTCAAGTTTTTAATTATTCATATGGAGATGGTAAATAATGGGTTTTTTGTCTTATTTTATATCAATTCTGTAACAAGAAACCTCATAAAAAAGACCTGTCTCATTTATTCTGCTTTTTTGATATGTTCTTTTTCTGTGTCTCAAATGGATGTGCAGCAGCATCACACCAGGCACTCTGCCTTCCCTCCTCCATCACAGACAACAAGAGTGACCGGGTGCCATATGGCAAAAGATTTACCACAGTGACACGACCAGGAGGCTCTGAGTAAGCCCTTCATCAGAATGTCAAGGAATGTCAGGGAAAAGACGATGTGAGGATGACGAGGAAGGAGAGCGGCGATGCGGAGGCATTGTTCCGTCAGCACAGAGGGCTCAGCTGGCCAAAACCACCTCAGTCCCATCAGGCTAATGGAGGAAAATCACAACCTGGGGGGTTTGATCCTCTAAAGGGCCTCTGAGACTCTATCGATATGCAGCTATTTCTTTTCTCTTGTGTGATATGAAGGCATGCGTGGAAATCTACATCACATGTGGCCACATTTATACCAGAGCATATGAGCAAAAAACAGTCAGAGCACAATGGCATGCACATTAAATATCAGACATCACTCTGAGCGCGGTGCAGGAGGGCAAAAAGACACGCGGTCCTGCACACACCATGAATCCCCTGCAAAGGCAGGATGGGCTATAAAAATATTCAGCTGATTGCTTCCAGGCTGCATGGTTAAAGAAAGAAACCCAGGCAGATTCCATCTCGCTGCTATGCATGGTATATCTGAATGTGCTGTGCAGGCATTTTCGCCATTTCGCTTCTCTATGTATGGTTTCCCCTCCCCCCACCCTCTCCATCATACTGTATCCTTCTCACCCACACAGTAGGCTCCCCTCCTCCACCCTGCTCTCACCATCCCCTGGGAAGATGGAGCAACCAGAGAGAAATTAATTGAAATCGAAACCCCGACGCAGGATTAACTAAGTAGGTGAATTCCAGTTGTCACATAATCAGGGCTAGTGTACTATTTGACTTTCATCAAACAGGGCTGACTGAAACAGCAACCGGGGATAATGACAGGGAAAAACGAGCCAGCTGCTGCCCCCCACCCCCTCAGCCTATTCCTCTCTTTCTCCTTCTCTCCCTCCCTACATCCATACCATCCCTTCCCCCTTCTCCTCAGCATCTCCATCTATCCCTGCCTCCTCACATGTAAATTTGGTCGGCATCCTATGGGCGGTGAGCCACCGGTCTGCACAGAGGTAAAAACAGGCGCAGCATCGCAAAATGCTTCTGTCACATTTTATGACCTCTTTCCTTCAAAATGGAGACAGATAACCCATGTAACTAACAGCTGCAGGAAATTCAGAGCTCTTTATCATCGCTGGTAAAGGAAAGATTTTATCACATGCAAGCCGGCGCTCTAGTGCCATGCGTTCTGGTAAAAATCTGAGATGCATCATCAAACAAAAGAAAAATCACCATAGCATCTTGCCACTATGCACAATATGTAAATCAACCGTGGTATTTGTTGTATGAGCATTTGAGCGATACACTTTCATTTTCCATGGACTATATAAGCATTATGGTATTTGGATGAAATGTTGACACAAAGTGGGTCAAACAGTAAACTGCTTTGATGAAGCATGACTCTTGCTGCAAAAGAAAAAAAAAGGAAGAAAAAAAGTATTTTTCTGTCACTTAGAGGATGATGCAGATACGGCAACATGACGTGCTATGAAGCAAAGGATCTTGATTTATTTTTAAAAACTGCAAGTGTCCTTTCTTAAAATGTATATCTGGTATGTGAAGGTGACTTGTAGTCAGAGACTAAAGCAAAAGAGCAAATAACGTGTCTTCAGCATTAAGTTCAAAATCAACTCCGAAGTTAAAACATAATAATCATGTTATATTGCAAGATAAAACTGTTGCAGATAATTTAAATTACACAGTTAAAATGAATATTGGATGTTTTGTTCTTTTTTTTTCTCAATATCCATACAAACCAACTATAGAGACCGTGCTGTCATTTTCGCAGGCAATGGGCTTTTTTTCTGTCTAAATTGGTACTTCAGCAGCAGTAATGCTTCTCCCAGGAGTAAATTGTTGAATTTCTTTAGAATTTCATGCTGTTTAAAAATCAGTAAGTTAGCAAGTTGTCTGTCTGTGTGTACATGTTGGTGTGTGTGTGTTTGAGGTGGGTATCAGTGGGCTTGGGCAGAAACATCAGTGCAGCAGAACAATCTGCCAGATACCCAGTTGATAATGTAGCTTGGGCTTCTGCCCGGTGAGGTTGACCTCCGCCTGTTGGCCCGCAGCATCACTTGTCGTCCGCCACACACACACACTTAAATACACACTTACATATTACCGTACTGTCCTATCCTTAGCTCCACCTCTGAGCATCTGCTTTCTTTGAGCAAGAATACAAATACTTTAGTAAAAGGAGGCCTTTCGTATGTTAGCAGTACGTGTGTGTTGAACTAATACGGTGTGTGTTCAACAAGTGTCAAGTGCTGATATTGCTGGAGAATATATAATATTTTTATGCTTTACCATTTCTGAGAGAAGGCAGAGAATTGTAAAGTGTAAAACAGACACACACACAATCATGCATGTGCACGGATTCAGAGCTGTGTGGCGAAGGCGTGTGGAGAGTATACCTGGACAGATGGCAGGCAGTCATCCCGTTGGACCTGCCACTAGAGCTCCGCCTGAGAGGAAGAGGGAAGCAGAAACAGTCTCATCTGTTCTACACACACACACACACACGCACACACACACACACACACACACACACACACACACACACACACACACACGCACACACACACACACACACACACACACACACACACGCACACACGCACACACACACACGCACACGCACACGCACACTCACACGCACACGCACACGCACGCACGCACGCACGCACGCACAAACATGAAAGCTGACATGTTTGCATGTTATCTTTTTCAGGTTTTTCATTCTGTATATGTGTGTAATAGCCCCCGGATGCACACCGTAAATGAAATACGTAGAATATATATATATATATATATATATATATATATATATATATACACAATCTTTATGTGTTGTGAATGAAAAAAAAACTACATTGCACCATAAATTTGAGCAATATAAGCTAGCTTATAGTATCACACATAAATCACTGCACAAATCCTGTCAGCACACAGTTCTGTTTATTTGTTTTACAGTTTTTTACGATTGAATAAACACTAAAATCTAAAGTTTTGCCCAATTATCAACACCTTACACTCAAGGAGCAAAACTCGGCCCCAGATTTGCACCACTGTAAGCACAATGAGTCCATTCACACTTTGTGCAAAACAATACACACAGTGATTTGAAACACTAACACACACGTCTATGCATTAGACACAGAAGTATATCAAGATGTCACTTCCTTGCACTTCTAAAGCACTGACTGTCAAATTACCACACCTATGAGCCAGTTGATTGAACACTGCCATTTGGTGTGCAAACACAAGATTGCTTAATTGTAGACACACCAATCAGGTTTAAGCACTATAAAAATGCAGCAGGTGATTTCACCAAACTTAACCAAAATGGAAGGAAGAGGAAGAGGAAGAGCAAGAGGAAGAGTGAGGATGAGAGGGGGAATCGGAGAAGGAGGAGAAGGAGGAGAAGGAGGCAGAGGCCGTGCCAGAGGTAGAGGCCAAGGAAGAGGAAGAGGAAGAGGAAGACTTCAAGCAGGAAGAGGTGAAGCTGAAAGGAGAAGAGGTCCAACTTTAAGAAATGTGGAAGAAATGTAATTGGCCAGAGGGCAATTATTAGTGTCCCGGGCAAAGTGGGGGTAACATCAACTTTTGCGCGGCAATCACGCAGAATGGGGTCCTCCACCGCCATGCCAACATGGGTCCGTATAAAACACCTCACATCCTTATATTTTTGGACAGAGTATACAACCTCACAATCATAAACATGCAGATCCAATACATTGTCACCTGGGAGAATGTTTCATTCCACCGCTCTGCACTGGTTCAGAACTGGTTTACGCAGCACCCACATTACACAGTCCTTTTCCTGCCGCCATATTCTCCATTTCTTAACCCAATTGAAGAATTTTTCTCTGCATGGCGGTGGAAGGTTTACGATCTGCACCCCCTGGCTCGGGTAGCCCTCATTCAGGCCATGGAGGAGGCCTGTGACCAGATTGAGGCCACAGCCATACAGGGGTGGATACGGCATGCACGGCGATTCTTTCCACGCTGTCTTGCGAATGAGGATATCGCCTGTGATGTGGATGAAATGATCTGGCCAGATCCAGCTAGGAGAAGAGACCAACAGTAGCAATGTATGTGCCGTGTTTTCTTCGGGGGGGGGTTGTACAGGATAAAATGTTATGTTCATGAAAACTGGGAAATGCTTTTTTTTTTTTGCCATGTTGGCTTGAGTATATGGAAAAAAATAAATAACATTGTCAACAGCATTAGTCTTGTCTGCTGTGTGGTGTCTACAGTAATGCATACAAGTGTGTTTAGTGTTCACTGTGTATTGTTTTTCAAAAAGTGTGAGCAGACATTGTGTTTACAGATGTGCAAATCCGAGCGATGTTTTGCAAATTCACTGTGTGCTTCACCCATACTACTCTATGCACTTAGAAGCAGAATTAGCCGAAAGTGTTTAAGGTTTTCAACAGCAGAGTGTAACTGGTGCAAACAGAGTTAAGTCATATGCAACGTGTGTGTTTCATATGGTAAAAAAATATGGTTTTGATAAGTTAGTGTATAGTTTTTACAAGAGTGGTTCATTTTGCAAAGGAGCTAAGGTGTTTTGCTAATTGGGTATGTGGTTGTGCTATTCGTGTGTTGGGTTTTGCTAAACAAAACAAAACAATCAAAATTGTGTTTATTCAATCGTAAAAAACTGTAACTTGAACTCTCATGTCTAAATTAATTTCATCTGACCTAATTAAGATTGATTTTTGCTCAGAGTTTTACTGTGGGACAGACAGGAGGCTGTTGCACAAATGCTGCAGTGTGTGCACATCGGTCCCAGTTCAAAACCTGTGTGCAACTCCAATCCTCTCTATTACAGGGAGGAGAGATGGGCAGAGGGGCTAACAGACTACCAAAACCCACTACTCCTGCCTAAATCACATTTCAAAGCATAGAGGAGTCTATTATAGGAAATTAGAAAGGCCTTGGATCTCAACAAGCCTATCCTTCAATTTTATTGAGTCTTCTCAGTAGCCCTTGGTGCATTGTGTGCACTTGTCAATAGCAATTCGTCTACATGTGTTGTGTTGACAAACAGCGCCAGGCGTGTATGAGCAGCTCGTAAAAGTGTGCATGTGCATAAATGTGCATAGACACACACATACAGGACAGACTTATTCTCCTGGATTCTAAATTCCCACAACACATTCAAACCAACCACCAGTTACAGAAGCAGAGCAATTGAAAGACGGATAATGATGATGTTTGGTAAACTGTGGCAGAAGATTTGGGTCTCTGCTATTATCTACCCTGAATAAAATGAAACAGATGTGCACTTTCTGGCAGTTATTACCACCTTCATTTGTGGCATGTCCTGCAAAAAGAGAAAGAGTAAAAGCAAGGAATCCATCAAGCCTTACATCCTATACTCAAATTGCTAACAGGTCCTGGCTTTATTCTCTGAACATTTAAGCGGGGACATGCACTCGCTGCCACCTCTGAAGATTGCTAACTATCTGCCTGGTGTGTTCCCACACCAATCTTCCCATATTTCCATCCATCCTTCGCATCCGCACAGACGCTGTCTATCTGCTCCTACAGGGAGCCACGCACCCCAAAACCCACTTGCATCGCTTCAGACGGGTTTGCAGTGAAAAATCAATAATGCAGCCGTAAATTTTGTTTAAATAAACATCAGTGGCCTACTTAATTAATGAAAACTCATATGTGATTTGTCGGTGTCAGAAGTGCTCAGCTCTTTGATGTTGGTATGAATATTCCTTTTCAAAAAAATGAAGCACTTGCACGAGCACTGCTCGTCGTGGCGTTAGTCTCCACCTGCCTTCTGTGGCGCCGCCTGAATCTGCACAGGGCTTATCCTGAGTACACAAAATCACCAGATTAAAATCATTTACTGAGCGGGGAGGATGATGGCAGGCTGTAAAATGAATGTGGAGAAACATCATGAAAAAATAGATAAGGGAATAGCTAATGAGTCTCATCTACATGCAAGCAACCTGATCAAATGCTTGAGCAATTTCAGAGGAAGTATATCAAACAGTACATGACATTAACATTGAATCAATATCTGGGAGGTCACACCCGTGAGTAGTAACACTGAGCATTAATGACCAGCAGGGTCAGGGTTATGAGAAATAAATAAGAAGGAGAAATATAAAAAACACACCGTCATAATGTGAAATGACTACGTGACCTGCCCTTGTCAGCGCGCAGCGAACAACTGCTCATGACCCAATTTCACTTGGATACATAATTCAGAGGTGAGCCATGCGACTTCTACACCACTATGAAAATATTCATCAAAACAAGCTAGCGGATCTACTTCAGCAGACTCCCTCACAATCAGCCATCAGCTGGGGAAACAAGTCATAAAAGCCTCTCTGACCTAAATAAGTCAAGTCGATCAACGCGTTGCACAAGTTGATGAGTTTAAAACATTCAGGACGAGATAACAGCCCTCATTAACCGTTAAACTAAAATGAGACTTAGAGCAGCTCAGCAAAAAACTGAAAGCAATATATAGCCTCGTATAGAAAATTATTATGTTCATATCAATTATTTTGCCCTGAAAATGCAAATTGCAGCAAAAATAAAGTATTAATAAAGAACAACAACACGAAAAAAGGATGGATGTCATAACAACAAACCTACAAAAGTGAAAACCTATATCTGAAAACAGAAAGAGAATGATAAAATTACACTTCAGGAAAACAATATCAGAAGAGAGCACTTTACAAAATACAATGAAACTATACAAGACTGGAAAACGTGAAATGAATCACTGAAACAGAAAACAGAACAAAATAATCTGGGTTACACGAGAATGAAACATCATTTTTATTTTGGAGCACATAACATTTAAAAAAAAAAAGATTGTTATTTTTTTCCATTTCTTGTATTTTAATATGTTTAGCCTTTTATCTATGTTCTCCAAAACATGTTGTTTTACATTTCATTGTGTTTTCTGAAATGCTGCAGGTCTTCTGGTGTTACTGTTGGGTTTTGTATAAATCTGTTGCATATTGCACCTCAGGGTCACCACAAACGATCACAGAACACACTGATGCATTTCCATTCATCAACTTTCAGTCATTTTTTTCTACTAAACCAAAACACAGAACATACTGTTACTAACTGAATGTATACATTTCCTGTAATTTGATTAAATGTTTTACGCACAACAGAAAAAAAAATGAATAAAGTTGCGTACACTGCACCAAAGATCGTCTCACTCTGCTCATAGAGACGATTCTACAATAACAATTATATTCTTAGATGATTTGTGACACTGTTTCTGAAGTCATTTGGATGACAGCTCTCCTGTCAACTGATTGCATTTGTACCAAGGAACCAAACAGAGACCTTTTCATTCATTTTTTGTTTCCCAGCAAAAACTAGGTTGCAAAACCAAAAACAAAATGGATAAAAGCTCAAGGTGTGAAGGAGAGAATTTTATTTTTTTGAAGTGGAAATCACCCCCATTCCTTATTTGGGACACCTGAACTAGGCCAGAGGCTGGTTTCCTCCTATCAGATGAGCCCTGGGAAGCCTGCGGGACTGGAGGGAAAAGAGGAGAGGGGAGGTGGTGGTGAGGGGATTCAGCGGGGCCTTAAGTGTGCTATCATAGGCGTCTCTTGTGCCTGCCTGCTTTATTTGCAGTAGTCAGGTTAATGAGTCCACCAGCCCACTTGATGTTGAGAGGCCTGCCACAAAGAGCTGCCTCATTAGAGCTAGCCTGGCACGCTGCACTGAGACAAAGGGACATTCACGCCACTGAATGCCTTTACGCTCCTCAATGCTGCCAGTCTGTGAGGGCCAACGCCATGGCACAGCCCCCTGCACACGTCCTGGCGCCCGGCCAGCCACACCACGACCCGGAGTCTGGCATGCCTGGACCCGGAAGCTGCTCTGGAGCGAGTAAACACTGGGAGGAAAGAAGACTTCATCCGTTTTCTGTGTTAGTGTGTGGATTTCAAGACAGCAGTGCACGTAAAAGCCAGTGCATGAAGCCAGAAGAAATTAGCAGAGTCAATTATTACGATACTCTCAGCATGCGTGTGTGTGTGTGTCTGAGTCCTTCTTGTTATCACATGATTTACCACAGAGTTTCACCTCGGTAGTTCCTTTTTTTTTTCTTTTTTTGGGCAAACCATCTTTTTCAAAAGCTCCTAACTAATAAGATTACAGCCAAAATATATACACAAATCATCTTAAAAACACAATCGCTCACCTCCCCACAGGTTTCCAATTAGTGTGACATAATGACTGAAGTGTTGTGAGGAAGCCATGATACAAACCTGATTCCTGTCGGTGATACAAGGTGCTTTATCAGCCAAGATGCAGGTAAGACCTAATTAACAACAGCTACTGCAAAGTATTCAAATGTCACTGCTCTTGTGTAATTTCATGCTTCACAACTACAGGTTGTAATGTGTGTTTCTGCAACAAGCATAGTCATGAAAAATGTGTGTATTTAAGAGACAAGCAGGAAAGAACCCAGCAGTACAAGTTTAAAGATCAGCCTTTATTGATAAACATGTGTTTTTTTTATCTGGGCAACACAGATGATACGTATAACTTTTAAAAAAATACTCAAGCACACGATCATAAGAAAAGTGTTAACAAACACACATATTTCATAACTGTTGTACTGGCACTGATCCAGTTCATCACTTCAGAGTGAAAAAAAAAAACAAAAAAAAAACCTCTCAAGGCTTCAGGTCAGGAGTTAAATATTTTCTGCATAGGCAATCCACTGTTTCCACCATACTATTTTTAGCGCAGGCAGGAACAGCTGAGCTGACTGCAGTGATATCACTTGCGCTGATGGAATGCTTTGTTCCACAGCGTGTGCGCATGCCACCTGGGTCTGTGAGCTGCAAGGGAAGCGTGATGCCGGAGCCAAGATGGCTGACAGTTGCCCCATTATATATATATATATATATATATATATATATATATATATATATATATATATATATATATATATATATATATATATATATATATATATCATTAAACAAAAAAAACTAAGTATCTCTGCAAACCAGGCTGTTCATTGCCGCAAAATAAGCCCCATAACCTTATGAAAGCATCCAGTCCTCAGTCACGGCTCTGTGTGCTAATGTCATGAAAGATATCAGTATTTGTGGCTGCCATTTGGAGCTCAGTGCTCATGTCAAAGTAGAGCAACATCAGAGTCCCCGAACACTAAAGCTGAACAGGAGAAAAAAAAAGCATCTCAAGCATTTAACAGTTCATCGTTCGGAGCATAGCGTGCGTTCGGCTGAGGCGTTCAAGAAGTACTACCCATATATATTTTTAGTAAGCCTTTGGGCTTCTTTCAGTGTCCCTAAAAGAGCATGGTTGCCTGGCAACCATTATTGTTGCCATGGAGATTCATGTGTTGGCAGCTGCTGCAATCAGCATTAACTCAAGGCACATATCCTCATTCCGATAGTCGGCCGACGGGAAGGCAACTAGGAAACACAGTCAGAGAGGGATAGTAATCAGCGTGAAACATATGCTCATCCATTACTCGGTGCATTAATACAATTATATCAAAAAGAAATTTATGGCTGTGCTTTGCTGCCATGATCATATTGCAGACAGAGGCATAAAATTCCACCTCATAACGGATCCCCACTTTGACTTAATATACGGCACTAGGCTACAGCACACTGGAAAACAATGCTACTCTGCCTCTGACATGCCAAATATCCATTTAAACTGTATCTATTTTGAGTCACATGAGAGAAGATACCTTATTTTTGTTTCAAATTAGCTAGGTGAGAAAATGTATGTGAATATGTGATTGTTATAAGAAGTGTTGATGCTGCTGAGAAACACAAACACCGCAAATATGACAAATGTTGCAGTTGATTATAGTGTTTACATATTCACTTCTTTTTTTAGGATTCTTATGGTGATGAACCCTGTCTAAGAATCAAAAAGTGCTATTCATGGTGGTACATTTCAGTCTGAATTTAATATTTTCAGCAGCTTTCTGCCAGATGCTATTGTTTTTTTTTTGGAAAGGGGGGATAAGTGTTATTTACCTCTTCCTATTCTTCATGTGGGTATGCATCCATGCCCACCGGAACAATTGTCGTCCTGTTGAGAGTAAAAGCACACAGAAATTGTAATAGCAGTTATTTCCTCCTTGGGCTTTTTATTTTTCCAGCTCTCGCCGTCACTTCACTGTTGACATCACAGAGCTATGTCGGGATAAAGAGGCAGAGAAAAACAATAACAGACCCATTGACCCCCATTTCACAAACCTTGGGGGTATGAGAGAAATCCACTTACAAGGCTGGAACAGACCTGCTGATTGTGCTCCAATAGGCTTTCTGTTAAGGAACGATGGAAGTGCAGAACAAGGTCCTGACTGCTGCCCATTTCCGAGGGAGCGTGCCTCTAAGAATGATGCAGATTTAAATCTAACCCCTTGTGAACCTTGAGTGAAACACAGATGCTAAGCTGTATCTTGTATCAGGGCGACCGCTGGATGAGCATGCATTGCATTTATTGAGCTATATGTTCTCCACACCGTGATCATATCACACCTGCTGCAGCTATTCTACAAAATAACTGTGACTGAGCAAAGTGAAGAGGCAGTATTGGAAAGCAAGTTATTACTGCAAAATGATTTCCAGAGGGATGAGCAGCTGTGGCCAAAATGTATTCATTTGATTAATTCAGCTGATGATTTATGGTCACGCAAGCCAGATAAGACAGTCCACTGTTACTATTAACACAAACCTTTCTGAATCAAATCTAAATTTGCTTAATTTCCTCATTTTAAATTGACACTAAAGACTGGGTTTTTCCTTTGAACTGAACAAACTTACAACTCTCAACTTCAAAAGCAAACCTTGGGTTAATGGTTCTGTAAATTTCCCTTTCATACAGCTTTAATTGCTTTACACTACAGGAACATGGCTTTGGGAGTCGTGCGCAATGATCCTGGCATAAGCATTAGAATGGAGGCTCACCTTGCTTTCTGTGGATGCTGTGGTTGACATTTAACATCACAGAGAGGGGGGAGGTGGAGAGCCCAGTGCCCTACATGCACATTTGACCCCCTGCTAATGTCAGAGGGGGAAGGTCCCACACTCTCATCTTTGCCTCACTCACAGAACACACTAGTAGAGAGCAAAGTACAAAGTATCCATCTCACTAGTTACAGAGAATTTAGTCTCTGCTCAGTGGGAGCTGCAGTTTCATCCTGCATAAGGGGAATCCAGGTATCATCTGAAAACAAGGAGCTCACGTAAAATACAATCTCATGAGATTCTCTTTTGTAAAGCTCTGCTGAAAAGTTCATCTCTGTTCCAATTTATCCTGAAACCAAGATGCATTGGAAGTTTTGGAGGTATCCAGGTTATTATTAAGTGTGTAAATGTAACAGCGACTGAAGCAAAGCTGCGAGAGTATTTCGCTGTATAAAACGGAGGAAGTACAGATGTCTGTAGCATGCACACACTTTGGAGGACACTACAAGCCAGCAGGCCTGCAACCCAGTGCAGCTGACCTGGTTCTGCTTGCACGCAACCATGAAATAACAACTGCTGCTTGGTGTTTGATGTTAGCTCGGGGAGCGTACTGTCCCTGCTTTGGTTAAGTAGACAAATGTTACCATCAGGGTTTGTTTAAAAAAAAAAAAGAAAATGAAACGAGATAATGTCCTGAAACAATGTAGGATCTACATCGGTTGGGCGGTCCTCGAACTATGGAGTCCCTTAACGCATGTAAAGATTCCTAGAACATAACTCTCAACTGAACACAACATTTTAATTTTCTTTGTTTATGACTATTGCTTTAAATTTAGAAATTCTGACTACACAAGTCTAATACAGATGATCCCAGACATTTTTTGCAAATTAGGTTTAATAAAGAAAAACACTTTAAATGGTATACTTACAAGAGAGCAAAACAACAATATAAACACTTATATATTAATATCATTAATATAATTTGTATTAATATAATTACAAATGTTGGGAGGGTTGTAATTAATATGCAGACAGGTTTCAGTTGTTACAGCTGTGGTTTTGGATTATATTTGGAAAAATGGGCAAGAAATTATCATTATTTGAGATGCATAAATCATCGCAGCACTATGCTAAACTTAGGTATAGCCTTGTCATTTCATCAAAGATTTAATGGATCTCCAAAATTCAAGTTTCTGTCCCCTTTATATTTTAATAATCGGTATTGACCAGAGAAAAACCCTTATAGGTCAAGCCATAGCATGTAGACAAAATAAAACCACACAATGTTCACAACGAAATTACTACAAGCAAAAGTCAGCAATTCCTGTGATGTCCCTCAGAACCAAGCATGTACTGAATTACCTTTAAGGAGACCGCCTCATTTAATGTGTGAAACAATATCTATATTTTAGGTTTAAGCAAACCTGTTTTCTGTGTTTTCTTGGAAAATAAATATGGATGTCATTGGGACTTTGATGATACAACAAGGGGGGTGCCTAACGCCTCTGCAAAGTAGCTTAGGTTCACCTCTCTGTGTTGCTGGTGATTGATGATGCCGCTTGTAAATAATGTCAGGTGAGGGAAGCATTTTGATTTCCTCCACATGTTCTGCCACTAATATTCAAGATTCTGTGAGACAGATTGTTGATGCAAAACCCCCAAATAAAAAATTACATGAATATTTTTAAAGACAAGAGGATTGATATTGATATTAAGATGCTGCCAGAGATTAGAAAAATACATGAAATGTATTTTTTTTCTGTAACTTGTCATTATTCATTTTAATAGATTTAAACTATTTTGCAACAAATAAATACAATGTAAAATAAATATAATAACGGAAAAAGTAGTGCTATTCCCAAATTAGAAGAAGAATGAGATCACTGCAGCGTTGGTGTTCATTTCTCAGGAGAATGGTGTAGCAGGGAGGAGTAACGCTGGTGGAGGCTGTGATGTTGAGATGGAGGCCTGATGTATGATCCAAGATACAAAGGGGGGCTGCCAGAAAGGCAGCGGTCCCGTTCCCGAAAGGAATGTCACTACGGCCATTTCTGCTGCAGCACACAGCCTGCAGCAGCCTGGACACATATTCGTACACACTAGTATTGATCACATGTTCCTTTCCATCCTGTTCCAAAACAACGAGGACGCCAGAAAAAGACCGACATTTTGTGCTTTAATGTCCAAAAATAGGCCCAGGTATAAAGTGAAATACGTGTCCGTTTTTTCCCAAAGGGCTACGAGTTATTTGATCTTTGTGAAATAATAACTAAAATGAAAATTGTGCTGTTTCTTTTAGAGCGACCTGAAACAGAGCAGGCATGTGGTCACGCTGCAGCAATAATGAGACCTGCATTAGGATGAGATTAATACGTTTATTATGTATCTATTTATTTTGCATTAAGAACAAACAAATATTTGGATTGAAAAAAAAATCCTTATTTGTGTTCTTGTTCACATGAGAGAGCAGTACATATAGATGTCGTTTCCATCCTGCAGCCTGGGTGTGTTTTGATATTAGCGAATGGCATTCACTGTGACACTCCGCTCCCGCTGACTTTGTTCTAAGCTGTTTCGTTTCAGATCGGTGAATCCTGTGCACGCAGTTGTATCTCCCCCTTTTTGTTGTCCTTGGAGTCCTCAGGTGTGGATAAAAAAACGCATCTCTGTGCGACAGAAATCCCAGAGATGCTGAACGCATATCCAACAGACGTGTGAAACAGATGAACGGGGCACAGTTTTTTAATACCAAGTCCAAATCCAGCATCTACTTGGCCGCGTGTTTCCATCCGCCGGCTGGTCGCTGCAGAGTCGCTGCAACTTTTACAAACTTCCACTTTCAAAATGATGGAATGTGCATCTGCACTCACTGGTCATTTATGTCTGTATTCCCCATTTCCCTCCCCTCTTTATGCTCCCCCTTTAACTCCCACCGTTTTTTTCCCCCTTCTTCTTCTTCTTTCAGCATAGGGGCCCAGTAGCTGGCTCTTGATTAATAAATGTTTATGTGTTTTGAAGTGCAGCACAAAAGGGGGGTGGCCTGTGACCCCTAGGAGCCCCGACCTTGTGCGGTTCATTGTGAGGCGCTGGGAAAGGGGCTTTGGGACGGAGAGCAGGGGCCACTGACCCACACACATCCCAGAGTCCTGCCATTCATGTGCGGACCGCTGCATGTCGCCCCGCAGCTCCCATTGTTTCAGCGGGAACAAAAGCTCCCCCCCCCCCCTTCTCTCCGCCAAAGAGAAAGCAGCTTTCCAACTTGCCTCTATATGCATCCTGACGCAAACCCAGGCAGAGCTTTCACTCCAGTCTTCAAAATGAAGAAAAATGTTGACAAAACGTTAACGCCGTTAGTGGTGTGTTGCATCACCAAACGTTGCATCATTGCACTGACTAGATTTTTTGCAGGCGCCAAAGGCCAAGACTGTAACGGAGTGAAACAATAAAAGCAGTAAAAGGGGGGGGGGGGTCTGTGAAACAGAGAGTGGGTGTTTAGGTCAGGAGATGACAGAAGAAGAAAACTCCAAGAAAAAGACCGCGAATAACACCTGGAGGCTATTTCTAACACGGGAATCTGATCTATATTAATAGGTTGGAGGTAAGCAGGCATTAGCCGTCTTGTGTGTTCCGCCTTGGCTGCAAGGTTAGTGAGGTTACTCGAATGACATCATCTGTGGGCCCTGGCCTCGATTGGATCTTTGCCTGGGAGTCAATCACGGCAGGAAGTGAAGGGGATACAAACGAGCAGTGCAGGGCTGCCACTTGCTTCAATCAATTACTGTTCAGTCTTGAATGCACATCCAAGACTGAAAGTCTATGCTTTTGCACGTCAAGACTATTAAATAAAAGACAAACGTGCCTGTCAGGAAATTGGTTCACCTGCTGACTCCGTGTGAAAGCAAATCAGGGAGAACTTGCAAAACTGCAGATAGTGGAGATGCACGAACAGTTACTTTTATTCTCGATGTAAAAATATTCCACACTTTATCTCGCAGATTAAACATGCTGATGGAAATTGAGTTACAATCCAGTAGCCTGATGCGTAAAACTGCAACGCGCTAATGGACCTTTCATAACAAATAGTGTTAAAGATGATTAATTGAGGAGCCAAGGCTGCGATCCGACAACACAGTAAAAATGTAGGGCTTCATATACACAGACAACGTTTTACTGCAGGCCAGTGGTGATGCAAAACGTAACATGTGCGAGAATAATACATCATATAGCCTATATATATATATATATATATATATATATATATATATATATATATATATATATATATATATATATATATATATATATATATATATATATATATATATATATATATATACAGTATATATATATATATATATATATATATAGATATATATAGATATATATATATATATATACATGTGTGCGTGTGTGTGTGTGTGTGTGTGTGTGTGTGTGTGTGTGTGTGTGTGTGTGTGTGTGTGTGTGTGTGCGTGTGTGCATATTTGCGTACCATTGTGTGCGCCAGGGAGAGCGCATCTGAATGTATAAACTCGTGAGTGCGAGCGTGTGCGTGTGGGGAGAGCGAGGGAGGCTGCAAAAGAGAGTGACTTTACTCATTGTAATGCACAACGACCTGCCCTCTCCAAAAAAAAGAAAAAAAACGCGAGAAAGCGCAGCCATGCTTTGCAGAGGCTCCAGCGTCGCTCTCATTGGTAGTATCAGGCTCTCCCCAAACGGAGGCTCTGCTCGCCACACCGACAGAACCCGGGAATACAAGCATCTGCATCCACCAAGAAAAGATCTGCAGTGAAGCGAATTGAGAAAACAGCGGGACACGGATAAATATTAGCACAGTGTGCCGGGATCCACCATATGGCGTGGACCATATCATGGTGAGTATCTTATGCCCGTGTTTGCTTTATGATCAGCCCTTCAATCGCTTATAGACTGAAAATGCGTTTTTCGTCCAAACATTGATTCAAATATCAGTAGATTGAAAGAATAACAGTGATTTGTGTATAAGTGGAAAGATAACGGTCCTGTACGCTCTCCCGTGCACGCTGCACTTGCCATTGTTATTGCGGGCTTTAGGGAATAAAGCACTCAACCTAAAAAAATAAAAAAGGCGACCGAAAAACACCAGAAAACGCGCACAGGCTGCAGACAATACACGTTTTCCGTGACGATGTTTGCATAATTGACCAAACGCTTGAAGAAGACTGATTTCCAAGCTATTTTTTTTTTCCTCTCTTGGCTTCGCGGTGCTTGAGGACAATAGAGGGGGTTTTATTGTAGGCGGTCAGTGAGAGGGAGCCGGAATATATCCAGTTGATGTGGTGACAGGTGGTAAGGGGGCTCCGAAACGATGACCGACAAGAGAGTCGCTCGGTTTTGGGGGTGAGATGGGGATGTTTCCGTCTAAAATGGCGTTTCCCTTTGTTTCTGTATCCATCTCCTCTCTGCAAGTGGGGCAGGCTAATGCACTGCAATTACCATATGAACGAGCCCGCGCCTCTTCATTTTCATGACAGCGTTTCTTGCGCAGGGACTTTGCTCTTTAATGAGGAAATATGGATGTGGTCCCCTCTTATGCTGCGTTCAGGAGCTCGGTGGAGTTCGCATTAAATAGCAGTTAGCCTACTCAGAATTAAACACAGCACTGACTTAATTCAAAAGGGTCTAGTATTTGATGTACGCTCCTGTCTGTAGTCTGCGCCATCTATATAGAAGATTAAACAACACTGATCTCTGTCAACCACCTTTAAAACTTGGGTAAGGCACTTGAAAGGGATTTGTCCCCTACGCAGAATGAAGGACACATTTACATCATATACATTGTGCACTCTCCCTCATCATAACAGATACAGTGCAGCTCTCTGTTAATTGAACGTCACATGTTCTTCAGCCTCAACATCTAAAATGATCAGTAGCTCGTCCTGTCAAAAGGAGCATTTATTTCATACTTGCATCCAGGCTCAATGAGCATCCCTCCTTCGTCCCTGTGAGAGGGTGTGCACGAAAAAGTGCATGTGCGCATGCCCAAGCGAGTCCGTAGCCTATTTGTGTGAGCGCACATACGCGCTTCCTTTTTTTTTTCTTTTTTTTTTTTAATCAATAGTGCAATGTTGCATAACCGTTCACATGCAATGCCAGATTTGGTGCTTCACATTTTGCGACACCATTCTCTGGCATTTCCTCTACACTCACAGCTCGACGAGCCAATCAGCGCCAGTAACACATTATAGCCATGATCGGTTATACTCATATGAAGTCGTCAATTTCCCTCCTAGTTTCAAGGACGCAGGGTAGTGATGAGGAGGACGATGGGTAATATAGAGGAACATCTGTTTGCCTGGTGACGTCAACATCCCCCACACCCCTCCCCGTCATCCCAATCCTCTTGTGCTGAAGGCAGATGCCTCATTTGTTTGGCTGGAGCAGTATTAATCCCAAAGTCAGAGGAAAAGACCGGGCGGAGAGAGATCAGCCCCATTTAGGTGGTGTCGGTGCAGGGCTCGAGCCGCGCAGCCCGGGCTCATCACCCCCGACAGATCGCTGCTGGACACCCGCAGCTTCCGAGGCTCTTCACCTGCATTCGGGTTGAGATTTGCGGCAGTTTTAGCTCCTGACCCGAGAACAGAAGCTGGGAGGGGAAAAATTGTGACTTGAAAAATCAATATTTTACACGTGGACAAGGATTTTTTTTTTCTGTTTTTGGATGCTTATAGATTTTTTTTCTTTTAACTGGCCAATGTGGAATATGAAAATGTATCATAATGAGGCTCATGACGCATTTTGTGTTTGCTTTTTTTGTAGGTTCGTTGGAAGACCTCTATACTCTGCAGTTCTGGACAAACAGTCGACGGAAATAGATCAAAGGGAGTCCTTTTTCCCCTGCAAAAGCGACCTGGGACGTATCACTATTTTGGCCCTAAGGTGGTCGCTTTGCCTTTAAGTCATTCTTGTCACCTAACCTCTTTTTATCCAGATATCCAAATGCGGTTTTTCCCTCAGTATATTATAGGCCTATGCAACAAACGGGGCAGGATTTGATCTTCATTGATTCAAGCAGGACCCTTCGGATTTTCATCTTCTGTTAATGTTTGCCCAAACATACCACTTCAAACAATGTTTAGTCGCAGGGAACCGGCCTTGGATGCTGCAGGTATTTAGTACATTAGTGTAAAAAGAGGTTTCACAGAAATGCTCAAATTGAGTGCCTTTTTTGTAAAGAAGAATGAATGCAGCTGGTTGAAGGATACGAGCTCGTGGTCACACGGATGGATGCAATGATATTTTAAAAGGAGAGATAATACCCTGGCACACAAACACGCGCACACAAAGACGAGCGGTTCTTTCTCTCCGTGTTCACAGCGGACCTTGATTTAATGTCTTACAATTAAGGCACGCGGTGAATGCCAAGAGATGATCCACCTCTCTTCGCATGCTGGAGAGAAACCATTAAACAGTTTAACTACTGGTTATATCCATCAGAAAAAACATACTGGTGGCGTTCTCGACATGGAGGTTTGTTCTGTATGTGTGTGTGTGTGTGTGTGTGTGTGTGTGTGTGTGTGTGTGTGTGTGTGTGTGTGTGTGTGTGTGTGTGTGTGTGTGTGTGTGTGTGTGTGTAAACTCATTTTTTTGTATTATTTGTTTTATTGTAAATCATTGTTTTTACAGTGTATCTTTTCATCAATAAAGAGGATCCAAATTACAACATTTAAACTCTGGTTTTATGTGCGAATACATTATCCTGCTCTGTGTGACTACTCTCTCTTTCTGTGTGTGTGTGTGTGTGTGTGAGAGGGAGAGAGAGAGAGAGAGAGAGAGAGAGAGAGAGAGAGAGAGAGAGAGAGAGAGAGAGAGGAGCTGTCCATCCCAACACAGGCTGCAAGGAGCTGTCCACCTTCAGTGGTGCTGAAATCTGTGCACCACAGATCAGCCTTTTGTTTCACTGGTCTGCCGGCGAGGAGACGGAAATGGCACCTATTTAGCTGGAGGGCAGGGATGCGGCCCAGACTCTTATAAAGCATATACGATGTGCATACACACTGGCATGTGCAATCAGTAGTTGTACATAAATTGTACATGTCTTGTATTAAAAAAATGAAATGCAAAATTCTATCAACGAAGCAAAATAATTAGAGCTTTCCACTATACGGCCAAGCTTATGTAGGTCTGGTAGAGACACAAGAACATCCGCAGATTAAAACCAAATCCTGATTCAGATTCTTGTTTTGAGAAAAAAAGCGACCATTTTTGCAGTTAAGCAGGTCCATTAGTACCCCGTCAATAAAGCCAAAATAACAATATTACACACACACACACACACACACACACACACACACACACACACACACACACACACACACACACACACACACACACACACACACACACACACACACACACACATATGAAAACGCTCCAAAAAGTCAGACATAATGAACACAGATTGTCAGCTGTAGTGAGACACTTCTTGTTGTAAAACCTCACAATCTTCATCTGTCAACAGGACCATGTTGAGGGCAGAGATAAGATTTTGACATTACAGATAAAATGAGAACAAGAGTTGCAGCGCTGAGCTTTATCCCATCCAACCACGTTTTCTTCTCAATTCGGATAATTAGTTTACTACACGATATGCACATTTGTCGCTACTTTCATTTTCAGCAGTTTGACATTATAAAAAAAAATCAAATTTATGACATTTATTAATGACTTGAGTCTGTGAATGACAGGAGTAGCTAGTAAACGATTTAAAAAAGGCGTTTTGATGGAAGGGAGCAGTCAAAGAATTGTCACCATTACTGTGTATTTTCACAAATTGTTTTAATAAGCTATTTAGAAGACAGAAGCTTATAACATTAAATTATTTTCGAGAAAGAAACAGACGAGATTCCTCAACTGAAGCTACAAAAACACAGCAATTACGTTTTAATGCACGATGAGCAAGACCAAGTGTTACTGTCTTCACAAAAAAACACCCCGTTATAAGCCATCAGTTATAACAGTTTAAGATGTTGGCATCAACAATTAGTCCACCTGATCGGACGGAAGGGGCAATTTTACAAACATTAAACTTATCTCCAGCAGAATTAAAAGCCCCATAAAAACCATGTGCTATGTTATATACCGGTGTGCGTAAATATTAAGGGCTACATTTAAGAACAAAAAATTCATATCATAACGCAATAGACCCAAAATCTGGCCTCCACTGATAAAACATATTTTCACTTGAATGAAATCCTGAAAAATGCTCATCATGCTCATCATGCTCCCGTTTTCCACCTCGTGCCTCAAGCATCGACCTCTTTTAAGGCATTGTCTGCCCTCTTGTGGTACACATTGGTAGTTACTGTTAAACAATGTCCTTCCATCAGCTACACCTGATGTATTTCAGCCAGAGGGCATAGGGGCTGCTGCCTAATGCCGGCTGACACCGTCGAGAGGACGGTTACATTCAGGCCATAATGAAGATTCGGACTTCTTCATGAATTTCTTCATTTTTACCACTAGATGGCAGCATTGTATTGAGAATAATGTACTCATTTTAGTCAGGCAGAGGGCAGGACAACTAAACGGTCCTGTAAAAGTGCACAGTAGATGTTTCTTTTCGTGCCAGTTCAGCCCTAAAAAGGAAGAAGTTAGAGTCCAGAACCAAAGCAAGCCCATGCAAATGTGCATATCCTCATGTGCAATTGTTTTGTCACATTTTAGCCACTTAAAATGCTGTTTCAACAAACTTTCAGCAGTTTGAGTTGTATAAATCTCGATGGCCCCAACTTGCCCTTGACCATGACAGGCCTTTACACAGTACCGGTCTCTTACTGGTCAATTTAGGCCATCTTAACCAACCACTTCAGCTACTGTGCCAGTTATATCTCTACAGTATCAGCTGTCACTGCCAAGAACAGGGTTCCCAGTACTGTAACCTCCGACTGTGGGTACATATTCACCCCCATTCTATCACTCATCAGTTGCATTGACTTTTCAGCAGAGGTGTCAAAAGTATTCACATTCATTACTAGGTAGAAGTATAGATGTTAGAGTTTAAAAATACTCCTGTAGAAGTCGAAGTATCAACTCAAGTTTTTTACTCAAGTAAAAGTATAAAAGTACTGGTTTCAAAACTACTTAAAGTATAAAAGTAATGTAAGGGGGGAAAAACCATTAAGGACAAAAGCCATTGAAAATGAATGCATCTTAGTATAATGCAAATATATTAAAGAACATTATATGTGTACTATTGAGCATTAACATGTGTTTCAGAGAGCAGACGCGCACAAACCAATAGGGTGTCGGAATGGTATTATGTTTATACTTCTCATCCAACCACAACCAATTTCACTCTATCCGGATGGCGCAATTTAACTGGATAGTTTTTTTTTTAAAGCGGAAATGAAATAGAGTAACAAGGCTGTTTTTTAAAATGTAAGGAGTAAAAAGTACAGATAATTGCGTGAAAATGTAAGGAGTAAAAGTAAAAAGTCGTCTGAAAAATAATTACCGGTACTCCAGTGAAGTATAGATAACCAAAATTTCGACTTAAGTAAGGTAACGAAGTATTTGTACTTTGTTACTTGACACCTCTGCTTTTCAGTCATAATCATGTCCACCAGGTTATCATCCAAGCCATTCTTGTTTCTAAATACTGATCTGTGAGAGCATTATAAATACAGTGCTTATTGTATTTGAATAAGCATGCCGCATTGCTCAGGCCGGTCTCCATCAGCCTCAACCTTAGCGAAAGAACAGACATCTGTACCAACTTTCTCAAAATGAGATCCATTCAGAACTCAATGATATGAAGGAAGGAGAGCCAAATGTGTTGCAGCCCTCCTAAATGACCCGTTGGTAAGGATGCTCACTTCATTAGAGAGTCAAAGTGGACTCAAACTTACATCAGCCAGTCAAGCAGTTTGTTGAGTAAGCTTCCCTAACACATCAGGAACAATTTTAGATTGAAAGCTGTGGTGCAAAGGCTACCACAAAGACTTAATTAAATCTACCTGACAAGTCACTAGCAGTGAAAAGGACAAACAACTTTATATATTCTGTATCTAAAAAAAAAAAAAAAAGTAAATGATCTACAACAGTCTATTATGGCGGTGATACTTCCACTGTGATGCCCCAGCCACAAACACTACCAGTCTTTCCCAGGTCAAAATTGATTAACAGAAGCTATGTCTCTCATGAAAATGTACAGATTACTACCTTTTGGTGTTATAATGTCCTTACACACACAGCTAAACTAATAGAGATATGATTTGCAGAAGGAAACAGATTTTGCAACTCATATGCATACCACCTCAAAAAGGGCATGCCCCAAATGTCAGGAAATCCAAATAGCTGTCTTACATGCCATTGCTGAGCTAAGTCTTACTTTAGAAAGGGTGAAGGAGCTTTTTCTCCAGTGGTGTAATCAGATACACCACTGGAGAAAAAGCTCCTTCACCCTTTCTAAAGTATGTGTAGATATTTATCTTTGTACTAGTTATAATCTGAAATGGTGATAAGTAGCTACATAGCTATGCCATATTTGATAATGGCACAAGATGTATTGTCCTATGCAAAGGCAACACATCAGCTGATAGTTAATAAGGATTCTATGAGCTTGAGGGGTATCTGATATGGTGTAGTTTACCTCAGCAGATCATTGGTAGATTTTCCAATCTAGTAGCTTGGCTCCCCCCTATCAGTGATATCCTACATCTCTTCTACAGAAATGCCACAAACATTTAAGAGGGATACAAAGCCATTTGATGATGTCCAGTTGCTGCTACTTATTGGTTTTAATAATGCCCATTTGAATGTGGCAAAGGAACCTGTTTGCATGAACCCAACACTGGACCCTTGCCACTTTATATTGGTTGGGCTCTTTAAGGACTGGATGGGTTTGAACAGTACCAAGTCTGAACTGATTGTTACTTCACGTCCCTCAGACCCTCAGATGAGCTCCACCAGTATGTGGAGTGCCGTTGGCAGGTTGACATCCTCCCCTACAGGAGTGAAAGGTTCACCAAAGGCGTACCTTTACTAAAAGCTAAGGTGGAAGCTGTAATACAGATTCTCAGGTGCACCAAAAGGTGGATGATATCCTGTGATGGCTAACATCTGTAAAAAAAACAGATAGAAACCTGGTGAAATTAAAAAAAATGGCATCATTGTAACTCAGGACCTGGCCTGTGGTTTCATGTATCCAACACAATGCAGCCACAGTGTTTGGCAATGCAGCTCACATCACTGATCATATCAGGTTTTAACATCCTAATATGCTTAACCTCACTTTATTCCCAAACTAAACTTAAGCTTGTCCTCTTTTCTTCAACAATTTTAACTTCATGCTCTCCTCATTAGCAAAGTGCTGACATGCTGTATACTGAGACTGTAATGGCTGTGGCGCCGTCCTCGCCCATCTTGTCTCATTAGCCAGAGCTGATTGGCCATGAAGGTGTTCTCAGGATAAAGCGACTGTCCCTGCCCCTCATTACATCATAACTTTTCAAGTATTCTGCCCCTGAGAGGGACATAAGCTAATTGAAATATGCCAGAGAAGAGCAAAAATGCTGACTTTGAATCTGAAGAGGAAGGTGTTGAACAAGTTTGTAATGCAGTGGTAAGAGGCACCTTTGGGACAATCACTGAGGTCCAGGAAGGCAAACCTTTGGTCTCTCCTACACTCATTTCATCAAAATTAAGCATTATTTGATCATACTTATGATCCTAATCACCATTCAATATTAGTGTTGGTCATATTATTGGGATTTATCCAGTATGCTAATGATCAACATTTGACAATAATTTGGCCTAGTGTTTAAATGTTATACAGAACTCCAAAAGACTATTATATATGATACCCATCCATCCATCCATTTTCTATACCCTTTTTTTTTAATCCTGTGCAGGATCACGGTGGTCTGCCAGAGCCTATCCCAGCTCATCATAGTCGAGAGGACTGAAAATAATATCAGTAGAAATCAAAATATGTCAGAGTGTGGTTATACATAGAAATTCCTTTTCTCTAATTGATAGTTTAATATTTAGCTGCAAGGACTCTGGAGACTCTCAAAACAACAAATGTATCTAATCTTCCCATTTCACTGGTCTGGAACTTTTGAATACAACGTTACAGAGAAGATAACAAGCGCACAAGGTTAAATAATTTCAAAGCATGGCACCACAGCTATCAGCATGAACACATCCCTCATGTTCCCCCTCTCTGACTCTGTTTCACCTCACGCTATTAAAGGAAGAACATGAATTCTGAACAAAATTCTTTGGCATATATAGGTGTCTCCAGTTGGCGATTCACTGCAAGAAGCCTGAGCAACCTTTTCCACTGAGCTCCATTCCTGTTTCACAATATGTGGCCGCTAAGGTACCAAAATTGAAGGGTGGAAAAATGTGCAGGATATTCACAATGGTTTCAGCTGGCAGGGGTCAATTGTAATCACCGATAAATGTGTGCAGCACATATTCCATGGTAACTAGCTACCTGCTCCTTGTTAGGGGGTGGAAACGGATTCTTTAATACTTTACAATGAACATCAGTGGCTCATTCGGGGAGAATAATTACTAACTAGCTGTTATTGTGTGCCAGAAATACCTGTGATAAAGAAGAATGTTACAGAGTTGGTCGCAGTGAATCAAAGGGCACTGTGGGGTTCCCAGGGCTACGGTGAATGTGGGCGACACCTGGGGAGCTTATAAGTGATCCTACTGGAATTAAAAGTGTGGCTCTGAAAATACTGACTGTCAACAATCGCCCTGCACTGACCAGCACTTACCAGAGCAGAACTACTCTCCCCCAAATCCATTTTGATAAGAATGTTAGGGGAACTGTTGAAAAAAAAGCAAAAGAAAACAAAATGATGAAGTGTTGTGATAAAGCCTGACTTTTAACCTTAATTCCAGATCTAAGTCCAAAAGCACTGGATCCCACAATCATCAAAACGCAACTCTCAGCAGATTTATCATCTTCCAAGCCTCTAGATTTTGTTTTATAATGTCAGGTTTCTATATAAATCAGCAACCACAGATGATAGCATAATTTATAAGGTTAGGCCTAAACTCACAATATGATATGGGATCCTTTTTCCAGAATGATTGGAGGCTTAAAAAGCTATAGTTCTGAATTTGAGATCCTTAGCTTTACTTAGGATTAACAGTATGGTAATCATATTTTTATTTTGTACGCCAGTTCAGCACTTGGAGTCTTTCACTATTTATTGGTTGAACACTTTTGGACTGTATACAAAATGCACTTTGACATTGTATCATGTTTGACGGTTTAAGGCTTTGCTGATATTTTTTTCCTGTTTTTTTTCTCAACTCCTCCCATGTCTTATTTGATTTGTGACACATGTGCCATATCAGCCTGTGTGTATTCTATAATCCTGAGTCTCCTTCTTTATTTATTTGATCTAATGCTTATTAGATAAAATAAAGATGATTAGATGATCTTCACCTCTGTCTCCCTGACCTGCAGCTGTGTTCCTCTCTAGTTTTCTGTGCCTGTGTTTCTAGTCTGCGCTCCAGGCATTCTTGTTTGTAGTTGCTTCGGATGACGCTATCATATCTTTGACAACAGTCCATCATAATATTTTTCGTTCAGCTTACTCTATTCACTAATCCTGCCTCCTGTCTGCTGTTTGATCATCATCGCAATCTACACTACTCCTATGAATGTCAAGCTGATACAAGACGTTAACCATAATTATCTAAATTAATTATCTATATAAATCAAAATAGCACAAACAAAAGGTTAAATTATTGACTTGAAATTATAGCATAACATAATTATAGCATAACTTTTAGCAGCAATCACTACCGGCAAATGCTCTCTTTACCTCTCATGACTTGTTTCACTCTTCCAGAGCAAACTGCTCTAGCTGTCATTTGCTGTCTTCTCCACGCTGCATTTTCAGATCTCTCCATAGATATTAAATACATTTAAGATCAAGGCCTGTCAAATGTCTTTCAGAACAATCCAGTGTTTTTTTCTAAGCTATTCTTTGGTGCATTAGCTGTGTGTTTAGAGTATTTATCCCATTGGAGGATCTGTCCAGTCTGTTTTAGTATAGCCTTGTAAATTGAAAAAAAATATATATTTTCCCTTTCCCAAAAAACTATAGTTTTAGCATTAATGATTATTTTAAGCCTTGTGTTGGTAACTTAAATCTTTACAGGTTAGCCTATTTAGGCTATATTTCCTCCTTTACATATATCCATTGTAACAATGGAAGTGGGATATGGGCTAAGAATGAGGAAAAAAATAAGTCCCTCTTTGTGAGATGTGCTACTCAATTATCTCCAGAAGATGGCAGTATAAGCAAACGAACTTTAGAACAGGCTTGAAGCAAGAAAAATTTAAATCATGAGCGGTATAGTGGCACTCAGGGACTGAGTCAACAAGAGAATAAAACCCTGCAAGCAACACGATTGAAAGAAAGATGGGTTGTGGCTTTTAGAGGCAATACATTAATAATGCAACACGTGTGCGTATTTAATTATGAAATACGCTTGAACTACATTGGAGGTTAAAGGATAAACAAACAAAACGGTCAATAAATACAAATGGACAAATACATGGAAGCCAACTTTCACTTGAATAAGACACTGGCTGGTAATAAAAAGACAATCAACCTTTGTTAAAGTTAATACTGCTCACGGACAAATGCGTGTGTAACTTATCCCTCACACATACAAGTGGATAAAATGAAGAAAAAAAAGTGTAAGTGTGCTGTATGGGCACAATATAGAGATTGAGCGCACGAGGTCCTGTTTGCCATCCTTTAAACGGTGTTGATTAAAACGTTAACCTGATTGGGTGGAGATTGAGAGGGGGAGAGGGCGCCTTTGTCCCAATAGGCGAATCCTTTTAATAACCCGCCTCGAGATAATGATGTAAAAAGACCGAAACGTCTTGTGCGTAACTGCCATCGTGGAGATCTGATGAAGGTGAATCAGGCAAGGAGAGATAGGCAGGATAAAGCAACACTTATTCCACGTCTCTCCTCCCCGCCACTACACCTCAGTTGACAAGTGAAGCAAAGCCGCAACTTCACCGCTGACGCGCAACTTAAACTTGTAGAGGACAAACAGTGGGGAGACACTCGCAGAGACGGGTCAACATTTCCCAGAGGCGACACACAATTGAGATAACCTACAAGGATATGGACAGGAGGATGAACTTGAGCGGCGGCGCTGGGGACATTTTTCACAAAACTCTCAGCGCTGTGTCCAACAAAAAAATGGACCCTTTCAGATCGTCGGCGGGCATCGAACTGCCACCCAGGGATCGCCAGTCCCCGATCAGTTGCTTTGACCAGGCCGATCCAGACCCAATTCAGCCGGGAGGACTGGCGGGGGGCAGAGGAGGGACGCTGGGTCTGCCGACGGGATCTTTGTGCGTCAACTACGGAGAGAGCGCCAATAACAGGACTTCTGCGGCGGAGAGCAGCGGCGGCGAGCAGAGCCAAGACGATGACAGTGACGAAAGGTGTGAGATGGTCCTTCTGACCGATGGGCGGACGGTGAGCGCGGGGAAGGCTGAAGGAGGTAAGAAAACCAAAGAGCAGAAAATACTGAGGCTAAACATCAACGCCAGAGAGAGAAGAAGGATGCATGATTTGAACGACGCGCTGGATGAGCTGAGGGGGGTCATCCCTTACGCGCACAGCCCGTCCGTCAGGAAACTCTCCAAAATCGCCACTTTGCTGCTCGCCAAAAACTACATCCTCATGCAGGCGCAGGCTCTGGAGGAGATGAGGAGGCTAGTGGCGTATCTCAACCAGGGCCAAGCCATCTCTGCAGCCTCGATACCGGCCACCACTGCCCTGGCAGCCCCGGGACTGGGCGCGTACGAGCAGCCACCTGGATACCCGTTCCCCGCCGGAGTGGCCGCGTCCTCCTGCCCAGATAAATGTGCCCTGTTCAACAACGCCGCGTCCAGCCTCTGCAAACAGTGCACTGACAAGCCTTAACAAACTGACAAAGACTCCGAGAAGCACACGAAAAGAACAGATCCCACTTTTGAGAACATTTTGGAGAGGAAAAATAAGTAAGCCTACACTTGATGAAGTCACTAGACTATAGAGACAAAAAGTAATATGAATACTTTTATAACATTTACTAAAACGCATTTAAAATGCGCTTTTGTTTTGTTCAAACAATACTTGATTGTGTATATAAATCATCCTTAAAGTGCTGGTATGAATGACAGTGAAGACCAAACAGAAGTAGAAGGCGGCCTGTGATGGCTGCACGTGCAGTGTCAGTTATCGATCGCTTTGCTCTTGGACTCTTGCAGGAGATTTTGGGGGACCTGACAACTTACGACTTCTCACACAAATATATGGACACCATCCCGGAGCTTTAGCACAACCTCATTTTCTGCTGCTGTCTCACTAAATTGCAGTTTTCCTTTGAGTCACCTCAGACAACATTTTCCCTTTAAATGCCTGTTTTCACGAACTTTTTTATTTTTGTGTTTTTTATTAATTGAGCACGTGGAATGTTACGAGCGGGAAGTTAAGTGGTCTGATCAGTCAGATATTTATGTGCTAACCAAGACACTTGTTAATTGTTGAGCACGCCTATCACAATTCGTTTTGGGGAACTGTGATAACACACAATGTCAGAAAAAAAATCAGGTTGATGAGATGTTTTGATGAGTCTCTGTAATATATTAATTTGGATATTTATGATGCATATTCTGAGTGCACTGCACAGTTTCGTCTACTGAGCTGGTGTGTTTTCTGCGCTCTCTTTTCTCAAACATGAAGTCTTCAGATGAATCGCGTTGTCAGGTCAGGCTGTGGATTATTGTAGATATTTTAGTTATTATATGAGCAAAGAGGGCCGTTTGTATGTATTTCAGTGTTGAAAGCTTTATTAAAATATTTTGAACATCAGAAAAAAAAACTTCTGATTATTCATCTGATTTCAGTGTGAGTATAGAAACATGCTTTTAATTTGTTTATTTAATGACTGCACTCATCGACATTTGACATTTTATTTTTGTTTAAACTTCCACGTGCTTATATTTATTATAAATCATGAAGAAATCAGTTACGGTGGGTGCCTTTTGCTTTTACGTATCAGTTTCTTCACTCTCACCAGGTGTAAATACATGAGAAAAGAGGCTCAATAATTTTCCACTCCATCAAAATTAGTGACTGTAATTCTGTTTTAACAGCCACGCCAGGTCCTGGGAGCCAAGGCCAGACGTGGTGGGTGAATTTCGCCTCGAGGCTACAGTAAGACGTTTGTGCTCCACGAAGAACAAAAATAAGCTCTAGTGACCTTTATTGTGATTATTAGAACATTTCCATGACGGTGTATAATAACAGGATAATTCGAAAACACCGGTGTATGAAAACTATCCATGTAATACCTGGCTTCAGATAATGAAACACATCGTTGTGGCAATTAGACCTCCAGAATGTGATTAAGAAATGCAATTACAACCGTGTTCATCGCAGCAATTTGGTGTCTTTAATCAGAACGCAGATCAGCTGTGGAGTTACTTATCCTATTTCTGATAATTTTAAAGTCCAAAATATCCCTTAATCACTTTGCCTTTAAGGAAATAAAAAACAGCAGCACGGAGCGCAAAAAAGTGCAATTATACGTTATGAACTCATAACACTCAGCGAAGACTGAACCACTTACACTGGTAGACTATATCAAGTGACATTTTTTATTAGGCCATCATAAAACCCTTAAATAAAACACGAGGTCCTTTAACCGTGTTGCAAGTTGCCAAATCATTTTTTTATTTGTTGTTTTTGTCAAACAGAAACACAATCTGGGATTTGAGAAGACTTCAGCACCATGGACAGAGGCCATGTTTTCAGCATAGGAATTCACGGTTTTGATCTTTCCATCATCTCCAGTTTAACTAGGCTCTTGATCACAGCCTAAAACTTTAGAAATCCAGCTCTTTAATAACGAAGGAATTCAATGCATTCAAATGATGAATAATAACTATACATTTATTTATACCTATATAGTCATATTTCCAAAGCAAACATACCACACTATATATTCCCTATGACATATAACAAAAAATGAAACCTTAAAAAACAGCAACAAACAAATAATCAACATTTTGCCATGTAGTTATTGTTTCATATTTTGAAACGGGTAGAGTATGAAGAGTTAACCTGTATTTTAAAGACTTATAATATAAGAAAGAAAGAAAGAAAGAAAGAAAGAAAGAAAGAAAGAAAGAAAGAAAGAAAGAAAGAAAGAAAGAAAGAAAGAAAGAAAGAAAGAAAGAAAGAAAGAAAGAAAGAAAGAAAGAAAGAAAGAAAGAAAGAAAGAAAGAAAGAAAGAAATTTAATGCATCAATTCTGATCATAATTTTAACAGCGAATCTGCATCTTTTTCCTTCTACAAGCGGACAATCCCACCCTGGTATTTTTTATTTTTATTTTCCCAGTGAAGTTTTGTGTCTGTATGATGAGCTGTTCTGACAACAGGGTCATTACAGTGTCGTATTTAATCCCATCACACTCCTGTACATTTCAGTCTTCACACAATGACTCTCAATCATGAGTGGTAAGAGCAGCAACTCTTGATATTTCAACTTTGAACGTAGATCATTTTTTTCTTTCTCTACCTGCTGCTTGAAACCGAGACCTCAAAAAGCATTAAATATGCAATATGCATTAACGCACAAATGACTAGAACATTTAACCCATACTAATATTCACATTAGCCTAAAAGAGGAAATTCCCCGGGGATGAGACAGAGCCATATGTGTGTGGAAAACAGAGCACAGCATCCAAAAGAAAATAGCACAATGATTTTGGTGCAAAAGTGTTGTAAAAACAAGGTTCAATCGATATATTGAGGCATAATATTATTCTTGATATGGGAACTTCTAGATACATTGAGGTAATTTCTCTATTTCTGTGAACTGACGACATGCTGTGTAAATACAGGAGTCTGACATATTAACTTAGACTGGAGGGAGATATTGTGGACACAGGAAACTAGGACCACACATGTGGCAGTGCTAGGTTTACTCATGAGTCTAAAGTTGAATCTGTGCTTAAGGCACATACAGTAAGATTCAAGGCTTGTGAATACAAGGAGAAGATAAACCACAATGTCCAATTTACCATATCAAGGTCCAGCAGGGCGTGTATTTATAACGGGGGGTGTGATGTATGCTAAGGATGATAAACATTAAAGTCAAAATATACATAAACACTTCAAAGTGAAATTTAGCCCTCGTATCGGTATCAGCCAAAACACTGGCAATGTATCCATCTACACTGCATCATACAGTGTGTATAAAGATATATGTGCTGCACTCGCTGAAGCACCAAATCAACCTCTGGGTGGCAATTCATTTTTGTCAGGCCACTGATAGCAATGCATAATATTCAATTTTGTTGTGCATAGGGCTAATAAAACTGCAACTAAGAAGATCGACCGCAACAACCACCTTTTTCATTGTTTAACCTCTACACATCAGTCTTATTGCCTTGAACCTTTTCAAAATTATCAGCAGTGTTCTGGAGAAAATCTTTCTTTAGATTTCAATTGACTGTAAAACACCACCTCTTTAAATCTTTCTTATAGCACAATTGTTGGAGACTGTTTTAAAAAGATACCTCATCTCGAGTTTAAGTAGTATCTTATTTTGTAACAATGATAAACTGCCACTTGGAGTTTCCCTCATTAGATTAATTAAAAACTGCAGGGCTAGAATCATAGGCAAAAGTAGTCACTTAAATTAGAGTAGAGGGTCATTTTATTAAGCTCTAAATTTAACCACTTCACCCATGAGACAAAAGAAATGTAGTACTTTTCTAAACTATATGGCAAATATGAATTAATTTGAAGAGATTAGTATCATTATAACTGGAAGTAATTTACTATAATCTGTTTCTTCAATTTGTAAAGTTCTCTGTGTGTTGCATTTTAGTTCAGTTTAACTGAATTAAAAACACAGTGATCGAACTGTAGTTGAGAAACTGTACTGGCTGAATTAGAGTTGAGAATTTATTTATTATTTTAATTTTTTAGCTTGTTTTAAGAGAACATACTTCAATAATACACATTTTACGCCACCTTTCTTGAAATTCTGAAAATGTTTTTGCACATCTCTTATTGTATGTTTTCATATTCACTGAGGGCTCCAAATTATTATTATTATCATTATTTATTTATTCATCTTTATTTTCTATATTTTCCTTTAAGGATGCTCTGAAGTCAGGTGAACATATGGTGACATGCTTAGCTCTGAAAGTTCTAACAGGGGGACAATAAATGACGTAGTAAAGTGTGATTATCTTCTCATCTGGAATACTGTTGAGTAACATCTCTAATATTCCAACTGCCTCCATATTAATCTGATTAAAGGCCCAATCCCCTAATCCCTGTTTACCGATGGCTCTGTTTTTGGGCCGTAATCTGATGTTCTTCTATTCCCCTGGAATTAAATTGTGTCTTGACAGAGCACAGTAATTTGTGGTGTTGTTGTGGACAAAGAGGGTTATGTTTCTGCAAAGGTTGTTTACTCCACAACAACACTTCACAGTGGATTTGAACAAACAAAAACAGGTGCAATGAAGTGAAGTGCTCTCACTGTGAAAACATTTATGCTGTGCAAATCAAATTATGAAGGCTGTGGAGAAACGATTCATTTGATTTGTTTTCACTCAGTGGTACAATTGTTTTAAAGTGCCTTTGAGCTTTAGGGATCTCTATTGTTGAGAAGTTGCTATAAAGAAATAACATCCCGTGATGCGATTCCCACATCATCGGATCATTTTGGTGTGTCAAAAATAGCTGTGTGTATCCACAAAGGCTGTGCAATAGTCAAGACAGCAGTGAACTTTCCATTTCTGTGACCTTAACATTTAGATAATGTGCCACTGTTTGACCAGAGTGGATGTGGAGCTGACAGTGTCCCAGCAGCTGCTCTGAATCATGTGAGCAGGCAAAAACAGCATTAAGCTCAGCTGACAGAAACCTTTCACAGAAAAATGGCTTTTAAAGGTAACAAACCAAAACTAAAAACTGCGACAGGAAGGGATCTCTGTATCTGCTCTGTGAGCATGTTTTCCCTGGGCTTTTTTGTGTGTGAAAGAGACAGGGATCACTTGTCCTGATCAATATGCAGATCCCTGCCCTCTCAGGGTTCATTAAAGTCAAGGCGAGGTGAATTTCATCTCCAGTCTGTTATATTCATTAACTCTGGCTTCTATATTAAAATAAAGACATGAGGATGACACAATAACAGTGAGCTTCACCCACTGCCCACCTCAATATATGAACGCACACACTTCTTTTTCTTTCACACACAAACACACAGCCTAGTCAAGACGTGGATACAGCTATAAAGAACTCGTTGTCTAATACAGCCTCAATTTTGTGTTGTGAGACAGACAGTTATACTTATTTATGTGTTGTTCAAACAACTAATCATTACCTGATTGCTCGACAGTTTTCTGATTGGACTGTAATCTGAAGATTAAAATGTGCATGAACAAGGTCAACTGTATTGTAAACAAACACATAAACACAGACATGAGACAGTACTAATGTTGACTGGATTTGAGGTCAATTGCATATTTTCTGGGGAACTCATAAGAATCTGTGAGCTGGATTTAACTTTATAATATGTATAGACAAAAAAACAGACAATCTACTTTCCTCTGTTGAAAATCTGTCACGTTGCTGGAGCATGAAACCCTGCCGTTAGTGTAACACTTGCTTGGCTGATCTTCCTGATGTGCTTCTCGAGGCTTCAGTGTATCTGTCTGAGCAGAGGTCTTTAACAGCCATGAATGCCAAGCATGGGGGAGGCAGGCTAGGCCAAGCGTAACCACGGCAGCCCAATGTCCTTGGCTCCTTGGCGGCCTTCACCTCACACTCTCTGCACAGTGAATTTTATGGCTAATTTCCGGCAATTTATCCTGGCACTTTCAGAGGAGAGATTCCTGTGGGAATAATGTGCATAATTTGCATAAATCATCCTGATAGAATGCATATCAGCATGTAACCTCCCTGTCTGATGCTCTAGCATTTACTTTGTAATCAAAACTGACTCTTTTCCAACAGCGGATGCCTGAGAGCCACAAAAAGAGGGTCTGAGTTTAGGTGAGTAATTACAAAAGAATGAAACGTACATACTGATGCAGAAATAGCCTCATCTCTGCTTCTGAAGTGCTTCAGTTAAGCACTAAGCTCTAATCATAAAGCAAGTCAATGCTATAAATTTAATTATAACATCTCAACTTAGGTCCTTTTTGGTGCATGACACATTATAAGATCGTATTCTTCATTTGAACTCTTTTTTTTTTCATTAATATCTTCCCATACTTTGAAGGCTATAGCAGTGAGAAAACAACCACAGTTTGGTCCACAGGCCTGTTTGCTGAATCCCCCTCTGTGTAAGCAAGAATTGTCTGAGTAGAAGAGACGGGGGTCAGTGAAAGGCTACCCCCCCTTGCTGTGATCTAATCGGACGTACTGTGAGAATGTGCATATTCTCTTAGACTGCCTTCTTTGAAATAATCAGCTACGGTCAAATCAACTTTGTTGGTCAAGAAGGTGAGATGAACAAGGGACATGGAGCACAATAGAAAAAAGAGGTTTCAGTTCGGTGCGTGAACAGACAAAAGCCGTGTGGCCTGACGAGGATGCAATTCAGCATGCGAGCTGCAGAAGAGCCAGTGGGTTAACTAATTGGACCAGACACACAGACAAAACATAGTTGCACAAGGAAAGAGCACTGCATTCGATACATGCACTAGATGCTGTGACTGACACGAAACAAGGGAAACTGTGTGAGTTTCTCTGTGTGCGCATGTGTGTGTGTGTGTGTGTGTGTGTGCATTTTAGAGAAGCGGGCATCATTGGAGTGAGGGTTTTTGTGCTGCCAAACTACCAGGTTCCTTCACTGGCCCTCATCCCAGAGTCTCAAGATCTCAGATGGCATCACTGGTGACAACAGGACAGTTGTCCACTGAGTGGACGTTAATCACAATAATACAGGGCAGGCCAATCACGACTCACTGATCAAGCGCTTAATGACATGCCTGCCGTACCCACTGTAACCAGCCCGCTGCAGAGGGATCCACACACCAAGACAAACTCTTTTGTGGGGGGCGCAGGAGAAGGAGGTGGTTATGAGGCTGGTGCACAGCCATCCAGACAATAATTACTCGATGACTGTGGTCACATTAGGGATCAGTCAAAGCAGATTAATTTCGACTGATAGCATTGGTCCCTCCTAAATGCAGATTTTCTTAATAAGAGTGAAATTGTGTCGCTGAGAGGGTTGCAGACTGTGAGGTCTGCTATATGGGGTAAGTCCAATTAGTTATCTGGAGTGACAATGTCTTCTTCACATGAATCAGAATGTACTTCTGAATGTCAGAGCAAAATTAGCACAGATTTTTTTTCTCTTTTTTCTTGTTAGCTCTGGTCCAGTGTGTGTGTGTGTGTGTGTGTGTGTGTGTGTGTTTGTATGCAGAGGCCGTATGTGCTGGCATAAATGATGCTGCGTGTGTGGTACGGGTAGGCCTTTCAGTAAATACCCAGAGACCCCAAGAATTACCCAGAGCACAGAGGACAGCATCTGTTTGTGTGCTTGTGCCGAGCAAACAAGGCAATTTAGAGAACACCAAGGGAGCTGCTAATAAACACAACCTTATTCCCCCTTCTTCCAGCACCTGGCTCTGAATTTCGTAGTGCTACAGTAAGAATTTGTCTGTCGTCTTATTGTGTGTGCTTGTTGCAACGCAAAGTCCTGATTGATCTGACTCGGAAGGTTGCTTGTGTTTTTCTGCAAATGTGCCTATGAAAGAAGGCGTATCTGTGCCATACATGTGCAACCATTCATCATTCTACATTGAGGGGGAGGCTGGGGCTGCTGGGAAATGGCAGGTCTGTGTCCCATCTCTCTCTCACACACACACACACACACATACACATACACACACACACACACACACACACACACACAAGAGAGTGTTTTGTCTGCATGGTCAAAACTGTGCCAATATGTCTGTCCTGGATACCTGGCATAGAAGCAGCCCTTTCCTGCACACAGAGGTGAGTGAGCACTGGACGGTGAAAATGGTGGTTGTTAGCCACAATGGCATATTTGCAATTGCCCTTTCCTTTGTCATGAACAGATACATGAGAGTATAATGGGTACTTTTAATTTTTAACATCATAATCCCTGCAAATGCATCTTTAATTTCATGCAGGGTCCTCTTTTCTCTGCAAACCCTGCAACTATAGCAGCAAACCCGCTCTGATGAGACCTGCAGCTTTGCTCGCCACTGACCGTGATATGTAGCCAAAGTGACACCTAGCGAAACCCTGCATCAGACCAGACACAAAATGGCCGTCCAGTGCCAAACCCCGCCTTGGCTTTCACTTTATATCACACCACATAGCCTGGCTGGAGAGTAAAGACTTCGAGGAGCATTTACATGAAGAACTCCTGGAGACGAAGAAACGTGTCTGTCTTTAACAGGCAACACAAAATACTCACACTAAGCTATCTTATGTCCATTACCCATGTATTTAAAATATGCATTGGCACATCTCAGAGTCATTTTTTTTTTAGTTCGATTCATGTCCATTTAGTACAATCTGTGATCCTGCGTGCCCTTCTAGTACAGGCTCCTCAAGGTCTCCGCTTCCCTCTTGTCACATACCTGGCAGCCTCAGACAACAGCCCATGTTCTAACAGCCTTTGAGCCCTCGAGCCAAGAACATCCTGAAATAAAGAGTGGGAGAAAATAAGTGCAAAAGGGGAGATTAATCTGAGTTATTACATTGATTAGATTTCCAGAATGCTAATTAAAAGATGTTAGGACATGGGCCCAGCCAAGGATCAGTGGGCGCTAATGAGGACCAATAGGCTTCTGTAATCTGTGCTGTAATGAGAGTGGTTTAAATGTAAAGTTTGCAGGGAGACGAGTGGGGAGGCAGACAGATAAGTGGATGGAGAAAGCAATCCTATACTGTCATTACAGGCAGTTACAGTACAGAGTCACAGCCTCAGCAAAAAAGGCGGGAATAAAAATAAGGTGAGGGAAAGCAGAGAGAATTTCAATTACACTAAAACAGGATTTGTACAATAAAAACATTTTATTATTAGGAAATTAACAGCCTGGTTAAATGTCTGAAGGTCACATACCTCGTACCTTGTGTAATGATGGGGCTATTGTAAAGTTAAGGGACAATGCCCTCAACCAGCAATAACAGCCCACTGCTCCATTTCCTGGTTTTCCCCTAAAGCTTTATGAATTCCATCAGTTCCATGATCGGCACTGAAATCTTTAAAATTATTCACACATGGATTTGGGGTCCACTGCATGCTTTCACTGTTCATATTTGGGTTCATATTTTGCAGATGTGTGAGCTGCATTTCGGACAATGAAGGAAAAGAGAACATGTTAGCACCACAAGCAGTCATGGATGAATGAAACACGTGTTAATTTTGTGTTTAAAAGGGAAAAAGGGAAAAAAAATAGACCACACAGCCCAAAGTTTCTCACTTTGCTAACATGAACAGGATTCTGGATCATGGAATTATTTGACATTTCACTCACAAACAATGGCAATCTGTGAGTCGTTTTGGCTCTAATCTAACTAAATACAGAAGGAGGGTTGACTATAAACACAGTTTGAAAGGAGGAATCAATCTGCAGCTAAAGAAAATGGCAGAATAATACAAAGCAGCCTGTTAAGGAGTCAAATGGAATTAAAGAGGTCGTAACTTATTCAGGAGATGGTCGTTATTAGCGAATGAGTCTTAGTGGCAGGTGCACCACACTCATTTATGAATGACAACACTGCAATAATCTGGCAGATAATTCATCACAAATAATGAGTTGTGGCGAAAACACGGATGTTAATGCGTCCTAATGGGCCTTACCTGTTACACAGCTTACAGTTTCTGGTGTTCGTCATTTTATCAAATGCATTTTCTCTCTATTGTAAACGGTTTCCTACAGTTTATTACCCATTCAGTTTTCAAATTATACAAATGGAGGTACTCCTGCTTTGAGCTGAGGATGTAACATGCTTGTTATCACAGCATTTGACTATAAGGTGTTTAAATGTAAAATGGTGCAAAAGTGATGCTGGGAAGGCACTTGCTCATGTATTTAGGGTAAAAACTGGTGATGGAATTTGCAGATACCATTTCATGACAATGTAGCACTGAAGTATCGCTTGTGATGGGAAAAGAAAAGAAATTAGGGTCACCCTTCAGCCTCTCCACTAACTGACCAACCAACAAGGGGACATATAGACCAAAAATCATTATTCTAAACATATTAAAAACATACTAATAATAAATACCACAAACTTTTTTTTCGCCACCCCAGCGATGACACATGGCACCATAAGGCATCATGTATGAGTGTGTTTAACCAAGCCTTAGGCCTAATATCCAACCAGCCTTATGGTGCAGAATAAAAATCACAGCAGCAGTATGACAATGCTGATAGGCTATAAAACCACGCCATTTAATACCCCCACTCCTTCCTCCTCCCCCGGTGTGGCTGTGTAGTCTACCCACCATTAAGCCAATTCATCACCTGTTAAGAAAAGACCATGAGACAGATCTGGTCTATCAGTCACTCTCGTTAGGATGCTGTTACTGCTCTGATGATCATGGATGTGTACAGTGAGGCCATGTAAACTTCAGAGAGAGCAGCTTGAGGCAAAACAGCTCTTTTAGATGAAAGCGCAAGTTTGAAAAGCTGTTGTTATAATTTAGAGATCAAAACAAGAACGCACGGATCAAGTATTGATGGAGGGCTTTGCCTGCCACTTGGATGTGGTTGTTTGAGATGTCACGTACTTAATGACCCCTTGAAAGAGGACCTCAGATTTGCATTTTTGGTCCCTGCTCCTGTAATGAAAAAAGGTAGAGTGCAGCATATTTCACTGGGCTGTCAAAGTCACTCACACCCCTTTCCAATGCACTCAGAAACTTCATTTCGTCGTTATTCACTCTCATGTCCACGCTGTAAAATTGGCTATGACAAAATCAGCAAACCTAGACTGTTTGGACACAATCCCAATATACTGGGTCTCTCTTTTTTTTTTTTTTTTTTTTTTAAGCAATCAAGCTCCAATACATCAAAGATGAAGTCTCCTTGAAAGTTGCTCAGTCTCCTGGGTGCTAGTTCAGCTATAGATTTATGTAATCGCAGGCTTGTTAGGGAGATTTCTCAGGCTTATTGACATTGATGTGCGCTGGGGTTTGGCAGATGTGACAAGTGGGAAGCGCACTTCTGCGACACCACCCCACAAAAGCAATTAGAAATCTATATTCCCGGACAGGTCCGGACTTTGCTCTGTGGTGGAAGGATACGCACATTTTAATGCTTTTATTAACGTGACATGCATGTCCCTTAGACCATCTTCAGATGACAATCAAAGGGTCATCAGTGAAAGAGGACAGAAATCGGGGAAATTGTGCTACTGGACAAGTCTAGACATCCAAATCCATTTTCCAAATGAATTGTTCTGGGGCTAAAGAAAAGAAAAACATTTAAGAAGATACATGTTCCTCTCCAACATGCCGGAGTTACGTTAAATTACACCAGCTATTTGGCAACGACATGACGGCTGTAAGGAAGCAGAGCAGGATGGTTAATTAGAAATGAGCCAGTTTCAGTTGGGCAAGCTCTGCTCAAACACACACCACTTACTCTTCAGCATTAAATGAACGTCAACTGGCTAAAGTAATTAGTTCAGTCTATTAATTACTTTAATCACCCATTATCATGTTGCCCTTTATTTGAACATGTTTCATTGATGTAACGAGCCTACAGTGACACCGTTTCTAGGGGATATTCTCCATTTGAGTGCTAATTATGTTGTAATTAAAGGATAAAGCTGGTGTTTTATTATATATATATATATATTATTTTTATTATCAATGGATACCATGAAATGTTGTTCGACTCCTTTACATCATCTGTTATTTATTCCAACAGAAAGCTTAAATTTAAAAAGAAGCCCCTGCTTTTTACATTTATTTTTCTTTCTTTGTTGAGAGCAAAAAATGTGACTAAGGAACAGTAGAAAATTGGCTCCTATGTTTGATTAGTAAATAATAACCGTTATAACACAATATTTATCCTAGACTTAATAAAAGTTGGGCAAACTATTAATATGTATAGTTAAAGGTGAACTTATTTTACTCATTATACCAGTAAAACAACCCATAATATCATACTTTTTTCCTTTTCCTTTACTGAAGCCATCAAAGCGGTCCTGTGTGAGCTCTGATGAAATAAAGCTGGGGCCTAAAGAGATGGAAGTGGCGTGCGGTAAACAAGGCGGCCCTGCTGCCCAGCTGTGAAGGTGACACAGGGACGCTACACGCAGAACAAGCCATTTTGATTAATCACAGGATATTTACTAGCTCAGATCTAATCAAGGACCGCAGGATCACGGGCTACATCATACACGGCCCAGGAGTTTACACAGCAGAGTTAACCTGTCATCTGCCACCGTCCTTTCTTTACATCTATAAACACTATGCGTATAGGTCAGACAGAAGTTGCACATTAAAGGCAGGCGCCAGACTCCAAAAGTGATTGTTTTATTTGCACGGCAACAATATAAGCTGCAGTCAGATACTCAACACATGTCATTTGATATAAAACCTTATGGCAGAGGGGAGAAAGAGCCATTTATCTCAAGGTGGTCATGGTAATGGGGTACAGGAATGTGAGCAGCTTTACCACTTTGTAAACTACAGCATTGTGAGCGGTAGACTGTCATCCCTGCCTGTGGCAGTGGGATTGTTCTTTCTGAGGAGGAGGTGTAAAGCAGGGACTAATCCAAGATTACAAGTGAAAACGGATTACGGAGTTGTGATCTCTGATGGTTTATGACTTTTTTAAATCAAAATGACACTCAGAAGATTGTTAGTTTCTACTTGAGAACAATTTACATGTTTAAAGTACAGAATTGTGTTTTTAGATAGTTTTAGACTTCTTTCTTTTCTAGATTAAAACTGCTTTACAATAAAGAAATCAGTTCACACTCGCTACAGTGACAAAAGACTCAGATTTCTTTTAATCATTTAATGGGATTTGTAAGGAGGAAAAGCAGATACCAAATAGACACCCCCTTAAAGCAGCTGTACACACACACACACACACACACACACACACACACACACACACACACACACACACACACACACACACACACACACACACACACACACACACACACACACACACACACACACACACACACACACACACACACACACACACACACACACGAAGAAATAAACCTGCAAATCCTTCAAAACAGAAATTAGAACATTTTGATATATATATATATATATATATATATATATATATATATATATATATACAAATAAATCACTATTGGATAATGGGACAGACCCACGAAACGCTTATTTTTAACTCTATGTCTGCAATGCAACGCCTTCTGTCACAGAGTCAGTTGCCCTTTCAGCTGCAATCACAATAAAAATACATGAACTCCTCTGCAATTACCTGGTAAAATGCATCATTCTTCTTAAAATGTAAACCTATCTTACAATAACAGACAAAAATGGGTTGAAGCTGGCAACACAAAAAACAAATTAGAATTTCTTGTGTCTTTCCTGAACACACCACACAATAAACATTCACAATGAAGGAAGAAAAAGTGTTCAAAGCAAAATATGTTTCTCTGTTAATATTATTATTTGTCTGTTATTGTTACTTATTGTGAAAAATGTATTTCTATAATTTATAAGAATTCAATATATTTATATCTATGCAAGTATCAATGTTAAAGTCATATTGAACCATATTGAATCTTACAGAACACATTACTTCCAGAGGAAGTGCACAACTGATGCCCCAAACAAACAAACATGTAATAAAAAAGCATTTAAATTTTTGTCTTGATAGTCATTACCACAACCCTTAAACATTCTATAAACTACATGCTAACAGTTAAAAAGAGATGGATAATATGGTGCGACAATGCTTAGTTTAATTTCATAACTGACAGCGCTTTTAGCGATTTACGAATTCAGTGGAAGAAAAAAAAAGTATGACGGTTCAAGTTTGAATACATGGTACAATAAACTACATTCCTGGAACAAAAAAATTGCTAATACCTTGTTATATGTCATATTTTTGTAGTTTAATTAGTTGTGCCAACATTTGCTGCTTTTGAAATTTGATGCAAGTATTCCCCTAAAAGTCTATGAAATGGATAAAGACATAACCTTTAGTGTGACCTGGGTCCTGTCCTTTGTTGTTAGCACTTCTACAGAAAGAGACAGGCAGCCGTGGACGTGCTGCAGTCCCGCCGTGTTTATGAAGGGCTTGTGTGCGGCTTGTGCCAATGTGTTGCCTGGAAAATGTCACTCCGCAGGGGGCTGAGTCTCACTTCGAAACAGTTTAAAGAAAAAAACACCTACACATAAATAAAAATGTGTGCAGATAATTTATATTTTTTTAAAAGGATCAAATATACAGCATTGATTACAAGTTTATTCCACCTCCCTTTTCTTCCCCATACACGTGTGATGTGCAGTTTTAAAATGCACTTGTGTGGAATTAAAAGTGATCTTCGGTGTTTGAGTAATAGATCACTTTGTGCTGTGGAGCCAGATTCCTGCCACGAGCCCTGGACAAATACTCAATTAGATGAGAGTGTTTTTGTCAGTCTCCCCGTCTCCCCGATATTTCCTCACAGTGACGAGTCACATTAGAAGCTGGGTGGGAGAGTAATTTCTTTGTCACATCCCTTTAGCCCAACCTCACTGACAATCACCAACATGAGAGCATTCTCACTAAAAATTAATCACATTTGCCTTTTTAATGGTGCCATTCGTCCCTCTGCCAGGAATTCACAATCAGCTCTCTGCTATTGTGTCCCTAGCAACGTGGTAACTCTTGGGGGGGTTGACAAAGTGATTTCAAAGAGTGTATCAATACTTACATCACCCCTCTGGCCTTCTCAGTTCTGTGTTGATACTGCAGCTCGCAGAGCAAGGCCCAACTGGCAGGAAGCCATTCTCTCTCAGCAGGGGTGAATTTTAAAAGCTATATAATGTACACTAACTCAAATCTGTCAGGATATAGTCAAAGTCAAGTCAATAGCGAGGCATTACCGGCAGGCTGACTCCCATGTAACTGCATGACACCTTCCAGACGCCGTCCTTAAAATAGGGGACCCACCACCTCAGTCTGTCAATCCAAAGGCTCTGCCTCCGATACACAATAATCATCACATTTTGAGTGTCTCTACTTTGATGTTGATATTTAATTGGCATGAAAATCAGTAGAAATGAATCTCAGACTGTGGTTTGTTACTGTGAAATACTGGATTTCGACCATTGTTTAAGTCTAAATGTGAAAGTTTGAGGAAAGTTTCTGTTTGTATATCATTCAACCAGTATCTGGCATTGAAATACCTGAAAAAAGTACAGTTAACATCCAATTCAATTCTTTTAACAAATGTGTTTGGTTTAAGGGAAGGCTGAGCTGTACCAACTACGGACGCTGAAGCAAAATGCGTTATTTGGGATATTTGGGGTGTACATTTTGGCCAGTTTCTCTCACTAGAAAGAAAAGATGAGCATGATCTGTTGTGATGAACTGATGAACTGTTGTGAGCTGCAGTTTATAGGACCCAAGTGCAGGAGAATGAGGCTGAAGGAATACAAACAAAACGCCTTTTATTAACAAAAAAAAAACAAATACGGCTACACAGGAATCCAGAAAACTCAAACGATGCATCCACAGCAAAAAAAATATATATATATATGTACAAACTGGGGCTGACGAGACACAGGTGCAAACGATTAGGACAAATAGAAGCCAAGTACTTCAAACTAAACACAATAACACAGACTTTCAAAATAAAACAGGAAACAAGAACCAAGAAAAACTCAACAAATGAAACTCAAAATTTTACAGAAATCCTAAACCATGACAATAACATCCCAAAGTTACTGTAACCTAACAATATGTTATCACATACTGACAGTTTTTCAGGGCCATGTACAGGTGTGAAAGGCTGAAGTTGAACTCAGAATTAAGGGTTAGTGTTAATTCTTCCAGTCTCTTAGCATGTTTAATGTTGACAACCTCTCCATGATGACGTAGTGTTAGCTGCGATATGTTGAGATTATACGTATTCATTGTTTTGTTTTGATGACTGACTTTAAATGAAAGAGAGTTTAGCAAGCCTTTACGTTTCAAGGCTTAGGTTGACAAAAACTTTGCGACTACAGCTACAAGTGTCCAAAATGAGTGTCTTCTGTTAAATGCACTTTTTTTTTTTACACAATACAATGCTTTTAATATAGAGATTACAGACACTGATAATGTTAGCTGCATGCTGCATGTCAAACACACCCTAAAAACTCAAACAAAGAGTCCTGTTTGATAGATCTTTACAGTGGCTTCAAGCTAAACCTGTTTTTTAAAAAGGGCGAATGAATAACAGATCCACTTTACCCTTTTTATTTATTTGTAGAGAAACTTTATACCGGCTCACTGAGGCCCAATTTTCTCTGTGAAAACATGTCTGTCGTGGCATCAAATATTCAGACAGACTTGTAATTCCTTGTGAGCGGGAAGCCCTGTAAAAATGACTGGAAAACAAAACACTTGTGGTAAAACAACATTTTGAGGACATTCTGTCAGATTCCTGTTTTTTTTACAGATTTCATTGCTGAGCTGTTGTGGCGTAAATGCTTTAAAACCCTTTGACATAACATGCCGCGTCCAGAGACCGGCTACTTGTGAATAATGAATCTGCAGTATGTTCTGAACAGCTGTCCTCCTGCAAGATGCTTTTTTTTTTCCAAGGCTTTCGGTTATGTCTCTCACGTTATTTTTCAGAAACATCTGCATAATTTAAGTAATTTACCTGGTTGTAGTCGTGAGAACGATTGAGCAATCATCGATTTCCAAAGCAACAAGAAGCCACTGTGGTTGGACAAGACGGAGACAAAGTTCAGACCCATCCTCCAATCCTCCTGCCCCTGCTCTTCATATTTAATTCAGATGTTGTGTATTTCTTTATGATTGCAACATCTGTTTGCTCCCAGTGCCAGGTTCCTCTGTCAGCCACCCTCTGTTCAATAATTCCTGTCCAGACCCCTAAGAGCCCCGACATCACAGCACGGACTGCTGCTCAAACTTCACTGGACGAGACACAAAGGGACAGGTGCCCAAATGTTACCAAATCATGCAGCTCCCAGAGCTTGCTCATCTACTCTACACAGATCAGTGATGTTGGAGATGGGAAAGTCAACTTGAAACCCATCTCTTTGTTTTCGCCACATTGCCAATGTGAGATGTAAATGGTAAGCATTTTTAATAGGAAGTACCATCTCCAAGTCTGATGCCATGGTCTTCAGTCTGAAAGGAATTCTGGGAATGAGGTGTGTTAGTGTCTTGTAAATATGAAAAAAGTAAAAAAGTAAAAAAGAGGGAGTAGAACAGAGAACAAGATGCATGGGTGAAGGTGAGCAGGCCAGTGCTGTACCAGTCTGCTGTGGTGAAATGAAAGGTAACTTTGCCTCTACATCGGTAGAGGCGCATTCCAACCATTACCTCTGGCGGTGCCAAACACAGGAGACTAATGGGAGCTCGCTTCTTTTCTACTGTTCACATTGACCTTCCAGGGTCAGGTGAAAGGACCCAGTTGAGGTGGTTTGAGCATTTGGTTCAGACGCCTTTCAGACACTCGTCATGGGAGGTTTTTTTCTTTCATTAAGGAGACTTTGGATGGATGGATGGATGGATGGATGGATGGATGGATGGATGGATGGATGGATGGATGGATGGATGGATGGATGGATGGATGGATGGATGGATGGATGGCATCATGACATAATGTTCTGTTTTGACAAATCTGGGCTTTTCAGGTTTCCAACCCTCCGTCTTTTGGTGATAAAACTGATCTTATTATCTGCATCAGTTGTGTTGGTACCCTTGGATTACAGAAAGAAAAACCCACAATAGTCACTGAAAAGCTTGAAACTGACAAAAGCATTAATAGTTAATCTTTTACTGAAAATTCACTAATGAAAATCAGGGATTGCTTTTGAATTGTGATTTAACATCTTCCAATTAATTTCTACAAATGTGTATATTGATGCATATATTGATATGTAAATTGTGACTCCAGTGTGGTTATTGAGGGAGCCAAAGAATTGAAAGAAAAAAAATTATAACAATAAAAACCATTTCAATATACTGTATTATAAGGCGCACCTTCAATAAATGGCCTATTTCAAAACCCTTTTCATCTATAAGGCGCATGGAATATACGGTAAGATACCGTACTATAGTGGCAGGGGTTGAGTTAGCATCTACCTGATGGAGCTGCGCTACAGGAAATGCTACAAGATGCAACAGCAAATGCAAAAAAAAAAAAAAAAAAACAAGAATAAAAGTCAAACTTTATTAACAAAATAAAAACCAGCTTTGCTCCGTCTCGTCACAGTCGCCATTATGCGAGTCGGCATCGCTGCTGTTGTCTTTAACGTCTGTAACGTCTGCCGGTTTTAGCGTCGTTACTTCGGCGAAACCAACTACAGTACCCATAATCCCCCTGACTACAGTAACAGAAATTACCGTAATGATCATACATAAGGCGCACTGCAGGTTTTTGAGAAAATTAAAGGCTTTTAGGTGCGCCTAATAGTGCGGAAAATTCAGCAGGTCACTATTAGAATGACTTTATCTATTGGAGCCTAAATCTTTAGCAATACAACAAACATAAAAATTAAACAGTAATTCCATAAAAACCTTAATATTCATAAAAACACAGATTCAATCAAAAGAAGACCAAAGCATTTTACTTTGTTTCAAGTTCAGAAGAGGTTTTCATTGCGAAGCATGGCGGAGCTATAGAGTTGAAAACATACCAGGATTACTCAATGTGCTGATTGAGTAATATATGATCATATATAATTATATCTTTTGAAAAACAGTGATTATGCAAGGGTATATTACAGTGGCTGATTTAATTTCATCAGCTCTATTTGTCAGTTATAATTATAACAATTTTTTCTGGTTTTCTCAGGATAGTTTTTGTTGTCAAAAACATTGAAGTAGGCGGTGTCCATAACAGATGCTACCCACTGACCTTAAAAACATGGCGGAGGAGCCAGATGCTTGGATGACCTCACAACTTTGGGACCAGCTTATGTGGCAGTGATGGAGATGGGTACTGGCAGAAGAAACTGATACGGTAGCATCAGAGGTTTCTATTTTTCCCACTTTTCCTGTCTTGGTCTTTACCCCCCAAACTGGGCAATCCTGGAAGGCAGGGAAACATGGAAGATGGAGGAGTGGAAATATGTAAAAACAAAAGGGAGCGAGAGACAGAGAGGGGACTGGTCAGTGGTGCTGATGGTTGTCACAGATGTTGAATTCAGCACAAAACTCTGCCAGAAGCCATCATGTCAAAGCTAAGTTAGCTGAATGAACAAGAACAACTCCAGGCCCTGCCACTTTATATCTCATTCAAAGTTCAACAGCTGTTTCTTGAACGAATGCAGATGCAAAATAATGATAATAATGTCTACTTACAGCTCCTGCTTAGAAGTAAACAATCCGTCTTGACCACACCCTGTGCACATGGTGTCTCATTAACTCTCCACTGCTGCAGCTCTTTTGAAAGATTTAATTTTAGACACAAGAGCGACTTTTGACAGGCACAGTCAGGGGCAGGAAACAAGGAGTTATTACACTGTAACTGCAATGCCAGTGAGGTGATTTTAAAACAGTTTTACACATTTAAAACTTGCTTTTAAATCATTAATTTCTTGGTTTTTAACCAGAAGTTTTCACAGCTGTCATGCGTTGCATCTTTGTAATGTAAACCTGCAGTGTTGCAGTTGCTTCAGAATCATTTCTCCTCAAATCAACGCTTTCGCTTGTCGATTCTGGCATGTGAAATTCTTAACATGTTGACTGGCTGCATCTTGGCTCCGAGCATCTTCACTCAGTTCCGAGGATGTCTTTGTGCCAAGGCCGCAGCCTGTGGCAGTTTTTCTAGTGACAGATGAGCATGTCAACGTGTCTGTGTGCGTCTGTGGGTATGAGTATGTGTGTGTGTGTGTGTGTGTTGGGCGAGACAATAGATCTGTTAAGCTGTGAACTGCGCTATTATGGACCAAAATGCCAGGCTGTCCAGGAACCAGTCTAGCAAGAAACTGATCAGGTATTTAAAATATCAGAAAGCATTCACTGTGTAAAGCCAACTGATAATGAAAAGTTGCTGTAATTTCTTGCTATATAGAATCAGATGTATAAATGCAATGTTTATTTGGAGACTGGTTAAAAGAAAGCGGTTTCTCTCACACTGTTATTTGCCTCAAAAAGCATGACCCTCACCTTTAACTCCACGAACTAAACAAAACTAATGACGGCAAAAGCAGAGCTGTGACATGTGGGTCTAAATCTATCCATCCTATCTTCAGGCCTGTTGGCAAAGGGCAGCTCAGCTGCAGCAGACAGATTGTGTGAACAGCAGACTATGAACATCTCTCCACAGGCCATACCAAGGTGTCTAATCCAGGAAACACTGTGAACACACACCCTGTGGGCTCCCACAGTGGATTACATAGCCTCGATCCCTGTATGGCACTTCAACAAATCTTCCATCTCAAGTGTGTCCGTTCCTTCAGTCAAATCTTAAACTCATAAAACACATCACAGTAGGATAACATGCGTAGATACAGTAGTTCCTTTATTTTACTATGCAAGTCAGTTTTATTGTGAAGGATAAATTAGATCTAAATTACGGATAATAACGGAACTATTATTTTTGCAGTAGAACATTAGTCTATATTATTGTGACTCTATGATTGTGATATGTACTGGATTATGTAGGTATTATGAAGAATTATCTTTAAAAATTGGCATTAACTGAATTAACTTTTCACATCATTATTATTGTGGGTCTATTGCACAAAAAGATACCATGAGCTTTAATAAGTTCGTGCAGGATTTCTGCTGTTGTTGTTGGATGTCAGTCATTTACTGCATACAGTATGTATGAAATAATCACACAGTGGTGAATTTAAAGATAATGCATTACACGTTTCAGCATCTTACCTGAAGAAATGTTGCCAGCTCACCGAGGAGTGCCGCTGCTCTCCAGCACCTGTCATTGTGGCTGAGTGTCACCCGCATCACAGGGTGTTGCGAAATGACAGCTCCCAATGTCTGCAAAGATGAAGCCTGAGGAAGGGGGAGGGAAAAAAAATAACAGGACAGATCTAAATTTCATACTCCCAAGTATATCAAAGTGACTCCTGTCATCATTGCGTCAACGCAGAGAAACAGGAACTGTTCATTTCTACAGCTGATAGCGGGACTGTGGAGGGTCGCTAAGGTGAGTGCCGTAAATAATGCTGGATGACTTAGAGGGAAAAAATTATGACAATAAAAAGCTCGTTGTCAAAGGTCACCCAATTGGATTTATGACATGAGAGTTAAAAAAGAAAAGAAAATGGCTGCGACAGACTGAAGCTGAAGAAAAACTTTTGAGACAAAGGGTTTATTTTACTCAAAAGACGACAACATCCATGCAAAAATGAGCTGACTGTCAGTTTACTGGCAGCAGCGCTGCCTGCATGGTGCAACACTGTGGCAACACCTGTGATTTCATCTCACATCTTTTGAGGAAATCCAGTTTCATCATTTGCTTTTTCCTTTTTTTTCTCCCTAGATGTAGGGAGAACTGGTGTAGCACTGTACTAAATTTGAACGTTTGCATGACAAAAATGAAAATTGAAGCTATAATCTGATCTGCAAATTGTACAAGATGACTTTTTTTATTACTACAAAAAAGTGTTAAAAGAAATCACGTGGTGGCCATTGTTGTGAAGGAGAAAACAAGTACAGAAAAAAAAACAGGATCAAAGCTCAACATAAAATAACATTGACAGTTACCATGGGGCAAGCCTTTTTACCTAACAGTCTGAATAACAAGTGAGTGCCTTTGCTTGTATCGGCCAACAGTGCTACAAGACACAGCAATACAACGAGTGCAGTGATGGCAAATATTAGATACTTAAGGCTAAAAGAAATCCAAGGCCACAAAAATCTGTTTTTGACCCAGGGCCAAAGCCTGCACTGCACTGAGGGCCACTTCTGATTTCTGCACTAGCTGGTGTAACGCAACCAGCCATGCATTAGCATTGGCCCTCCAGTTAGAGCAGGCTCTTAGCATCCTGTCACCCAAACTTATCATATACTCTCATACACATGAACACACAACCAGACATGGAAAAGAAGCTTGCATGCTGCAGTGCATTTCTTTTAAAAAAAAAATAAAGAAAAAAAAGAGATGTCATAATTTTACATTCCGTCTGCTTATGTTTCTCACATAAGAAAAAACAAAATCGCCTTTGCTCTGACTATTCCCCACAATATCTACTATAGGCAATACTGTGTAATATAAGAAAGTGTGGATCCTTTTTCTATCACTACTTAAGAGCGCCCAAGCCAGCGTGCAAAGTTCAAGAACTGTGAAGAAGGAACAATTAAGGAGGACACACAAAGCAGTGACCTTGACTGACAAGTGCTCTTCATTCTGGCCATAAACAGCAGTGGGGCCTGATAAGTGTTCATCGGTGCGGGGAGTAATGGCCTATCTGTCAGCAGTGGTCGGGCCGTGTGAGGTAGTATAAATGGAACATACATAATGTACAGCAATAATACCAGCACTCTCACAGCCTAATGTATTATCATTATTCTTGGGGACCAAGATTTTTTTTCCCCCCTCTCTTCTAACCCCGCACGGTGGTCCTCAACAAGGCGGGTAAATGCCTTCCGGCCACGATAATTCCACTCTAATCTTTGTTCCATATTATAATTTTCATGGTCAGAAATACACCAGGAAGCAACGACACGTTTCTATCAAGAGCTAAACAGAACACAGGCCATAACGGAGGTTTTATGCGACTGTATAACAGCCCATTCCCAGCGCAGCAGTCAATTTATGATAAGAATGGAGAGAGCTGTAAATTTATGTGATGGCCAATGTTAAACAACATTATTATCATCCCAACTAGTTTTTGATGGGAAATTGAGCCTGCTGTAAGAAAATATTTGAATTTTCAATATTCAAAACCTTTCAACCTGTTATTTACAATCCCCCAAAAAAGACTGAAACAAAATCTACAGAATTAATGAACATGATCTGAACATAAAACTAATAATTCAAATTAAGATATAAATACTGACGTGAATATATTATGTAAAATACGTAGATGAAGTTCCAGTAATACATAGTTTCAGAGTTGCTCGACTTGTCCTCAGTGTGGTTAGTTCAAGAAAAACAGGAAATAACCTTTATTAGCCTGACACAATCTTCAATCAATCAATCAAACCAGGAAGGTACAAAGTCAATCTTAATAGATGGAGTATAGTCTAGTTTTTTTTTTTTCACACAATATCAAACCTGGTGTCCCATTTGACAGTTTAGGAAAGAAACGGGTTTGCTCTTTGGCGTAGGAGTGTGACAAAACGACACCACTACACCTCTCAAGTTAATACAAAGCTACAGCTCATTAACTTAACGAAGGCTGGAGGTTTTCCTTTGTATTTAGAGGGACTTTAAGTACGGACATTGGTTGTACCGTTATTTGGATTTTATTGTTTTGGTCAAGGATGGAATAAAATCTGTTAAAGCATGAGCTATAGCATACACGAGGAGAGTTTTTTCTTTGTATTGTTTAGCTGATTTGATTGGTTAAAATTAACTTGTCACAGACAGAAAGTCAGCTAATAGCCTGCCACAACTACTTTTTCAGTATCTACCTTTTTCTACTATGCCTTTTTTAAACAGCCCTGAGAAATATATCCCTCTCACAAACACCCTAAATCAAATTGTATCTTGTAAATAATCACAAGTGGTCAGTTAACATGATCTAAAACAGAAATGATTTTGGAATATTTTGTTGCTTTTAAATTGAACTAAGCCACATGTGTGCAGCGTTATTCCCTATAAGGCCATGTTCACATATTAGAAGTAGACAAAGGGCCACACTTTGGATATTTTAATTAAAACATAAACTCACTCAATCATCCTTTTTTTAAATTCCCGTTCAGATTATGGCTTGCTCATTTTCCCAAACTTATAAGGTAGCTTTTAGTTAATACTGCTTATGGTGGAGGCCAGCCTGTTTTGTAAAAAAAAAAAAAAAAAAAAGCATGTAGCTTATATTCATTTGTATTTGTGTTTTTCAGGGCTTTTTATTCTCATCTCATCAATGTCCTATGTAACATTCTAGCTTTACAAATATTTCTCAGTCATGCTCTCTTTAATAAACTTACTCCCATTGAATCAATTCTTATAGCAATAAGTGAATAAAGTGACAACATTCTTTGTCAACTTTCTTATTTTTTCAAGCATGTATTCAAAGCAGAGTCCGACCAGTAATGACCAGTCAGAGAAGAGAAGGTTATTTGTCCAGTTTTAAAATAAACAGTGTTATCTGCTGCAGTCAAATTAAATAGCAAAATAAAGTGAAGATTTTCTTTTCAAACAGCTCAAGAATCTTTACCAAAATTATTGTCATTATTAATATTATTTTAACAGTTTGTATTATTTCATATTTAAATCTGGCTGGATTGAGATGGATAGGGGGGACAGGAAGCTCAGAGATTTTCCCAAAGCGCATAAGGTTGGAAAATCCTGATCGTCTTTGTACATAAACTCTTTAAGCAGTTCTTACTTTGATATTCACCAAACAGATGTGACGGTAACTGTTGTAACACTCGTAGGTGACCACTGTGGTGCTGGTCCAGAGTCAAAGAAAAGTGTTGACATATTATTGGAAGCCTGTTTTACAAGACTGCCATCTTTTTTTTTCTTTTTTCTTTTTTGGCTTCATTTTGAAATATACAGTAAAGCACAACTGCTAGAAACTTCCCTAAAATCACAAGGCCAAAACAGTCACATCCCAAAATACATCAATTTTCAGATGGCTTCTTTCATCTCGTCCCTGTACAAGTTGTGCTGAGAGTTATCATATAACAGCATTAATTAACAGGCATTTCTAAAGCCTCCCACACACATATTGCATTGAAGTCACAGCCAGTGTCCTTGTCCAAAACTCATCTCCACATCAAAAAAAACAAAAACTTGCAAAACATGTCATGGAAAATTGTTGCTTTATAATTCTACAATTCACTCTTATAATACCACATCAATAAAGAATTGTCTGCATGAAATTCAGGCTGATTGTAAGGGTTTTAAGCATTCTCGTTCCATCTCTCCAAGGTATCCTTACAGAGCAGAGGAAAGATGAAGGATGCCTCCAAAGCTTGGAGACAATAATCTCTCCTGTGGAGGTCAAATCTAACATGGCAGGTTAGATTCTGTGGAGATTGACAGCCTGGAGAAACACTGCTGCCAGGCACCCACGATGCATAGTGACAGTGAACACCTCCCAGGAAAAAGGCTGGTTACCAAGCCTTATAGAGCGACTGTCAGAGGGCGCTTGTTGTCAGAGCTGCTGCCAGCTCGGCACTGACAGACTCTGTCAACCTATCTCTATCATATCGAAGCCATCTCAATCATGTAAACACCAGTGTGTCTCAGATATGCACATATCTAAGCTCTAGACATCTTTATCGAAGCCATTTGAAGGCAAAGATTCCCACGCAGGCGTGTGACCATTACAGTCTCTAAATGATGGTATACAACTTTTAACAATCTCAGATTGGAGTTTACCGGTAAGTTAAATGCTAAAATAATTGTCTATTATTTTGGTGGTGAAAAGAATGTAGAATTACAAACATGATGATAATGGTTTAATAATATCTATAAATCAAACTATAATCTTTCTTATATTTTATGAGATATTTCTACAATTATTTCACCAAAGGTGTAAATCATCAATTGAAGTCTTGATTGATGACTCTATTTATATCATTTTAATTTTACTTGTTCACTCTATGATGCATTGTTGATCTTTCAAAGCCAATCAATTGATAAGGATTTTCCCGAATCCTTGCACGACTGAAATATATGAATACTTAAATCTAAAAGAAGATTACACTTAATTGCTAATATATATTTACCGTGTTGCTGTGTACACACATACGGTGCAGCAGAGCACTAATTGCATGAAATATGTTATCTTACAGGCTTGTGCTGTCTGCGTTTCATAAACAAAGGCTGACAGATCATGCCCTCAACCAGTGACCCTGCTGTGAGCATATGCACTAATGCAAGGTCACACTGGAGACTGGCCACATGAGGGGAAACAGGATTGCAATTTGCCTTGTGAGCCCAGCAGACAAACTCCTGATGTGGTCACCGTGCCCTACTGTACAATAGCATTCCAGTGTGTTAAACAGGACTGTTCTTGATCAGCAGCTGCAATAAAAGGCCCTTTTTTCAGAGAGGGGAATTCCCTTTGTTTCTCGGAGTGCAAAAGAAAACTTAAGTAGATTTCTCTTCCAAACATATGATGTAAACTCAGTGTTAACGGGGATTCAATGGCCTCCGCTGTGTTCAGCTATGAGCAAAGCATAGCAGTCCCAGATTTTCATGATACCAGGTGGCCATCCTTAAAGTAGCGAGACACGTTTAATATTGTTCCAAATCATGGACTTGTGTGCTCACACTTTTGAGCGCATAACTGCATTCACACTGACAATACCGTCTTCACGAAGAACACAGCCAGTATCCAGATGGTGCGCTCAAAATGGTTAAAGAAATTGAGCGTGGAGGGCTGCACACTTCACACACTTATTGGTTCTTATTTTGTTGACGCACCGGAAGTGATGGGACACTTGTTGACATGCTTTTGGCAAAAAAGAGGATGGAGAGCCGTCTTCGGTGCCAACAAAGGCACAGCTTTAAACTCTCATAAACAGGAGACAAATTAGACACATAACAAGGAAAATTTGATTAATTCTGTTTGGAATTCACGAAAAATGAAAAATCAAACTTCTGATGTATCATGGCGGGAACTTGGGTAAAGTGTCTGAAGAATAAAGTTCTCCCTTGTCCATTACTGGAAGAGTGGAGCATTGCTTATGAATTGTAAGTGCACTGATGTGCTAATTTCTAATCCTGTCCATCCTCATCACTCTTAAAGAAAATCTTAATCTCTCCGACTCTAACACTTCCAACTCTGCTAGCCTGGTCTCACTATTTCCTTCTTGTAATGCCAGAAATACACCACAGTGGTTGATAGAAGCCTTCGGACAGTAGTGCAAATTTTAAGAATTTCCTTTTTATTTTAACCCCATGGATGTGAACTTCAACCTGATGGGACTGAGGCGACTAAAAAAGTAAATTCACCCGTTTAGGAGTTAGGACCATTTTTAAATACTGTATATCCTTAAGCTTTCAAAACTCAAGGATAATTGATCAAGCAATTCTAATTATACAGACTATACTGCATGTAATTCTTGGATTCAAATCCTGTCCAGTCTGGAGCCCACAGATTTGACCAAATGCCACAATTGTCCTGTGGGGACGCTTTGCCATGACTTTACTCTGCCCATCTTTGATTTTTCGGCTTCTTTCATTCGTTTATTTTTATCTTTAGTAACATAATTGGATTGAGGTCAGATGACTAATTTAGTAATTTAAGAAAAATTCCAGTTGCTTGCCTTAAAGATTTTTGGGGGCAGTCAGGATGTATTTTGGGCTAATACTTGTTTTATCTATTGCCACTTACTTATATTTTTTAAACAAGGTAATTACATGATCAATAAGAACCCCTTCTATTAATAGCCATACATGACCATCACATGGTGGTCTCCACCATAGCCTCTTAGGGAATGTTGTCTATTTTGACTTCACCCACTTTCAAGGTGTTGAAAGAAAAATAATTATAAAGAGATCAAAGGTCATTGAAGATGTTTTCTCCCCCTTGCTTTTTGTTTGTTTGTTTGTTTTAAGGATACTGCCCCAAGATCAACTCATGATGTCAGCAATAAAATACAAAAAAGTAACATTTTATTTAATAGAGGAAAGATCTAAATCAAATCAAGATTTGATCATCACTGCATCACGTCTTCTAGTATAAAGTTGCATGAAGTTTAAGAAGTAACTTATTTTGTTCCAGTTATTTTTCGAAAAGCAACTACAGATCATCTATGGATGTCAGCTGCCTTAAACTTTCTGTGTCTGTCCCTTCACATAAAAAAGACTGGATAATATTGAAATCAGGACTGCGTGTAGGACACCGACACCTGCAGGACTCCTTGTTTTACTTTATACAGAAGATAGATTCCTACTGAAAGTTGGAAAATTCAGTGACTGTAAGAGAAATAAATTGCCTGTTGATGCAAAGTTACAGATTGTATGTTTTGGTGTCTTTACACTTATTTATATTTATATAAGAGCAGTAACATTTAAAGAAGTCTTGGTTTAATTCTAAGCATGGGTGGAGGATTCAGCTGATTACAGTTCGTTGCGGGGGGGTGGGGATTTTGAGGGCGGTTGTGGGCAGGGGGAGCAGAAAGGACTGGCAGACATACATATACTATAGCTCCACATCGTCCCCCCACATCCTCTGCTTGCCCTTTGTCATGCATCCTCACCTCCAGAGCTGTCACTGTCTTGTCAGAACCAATCACAGGATGCCATGCTGTCAGCCAGCCATGTCCCGGTTTGGACAGGACACCATCAAATTTCTGGTGCTACGTGTCAAGGACCATATGAAAACAGATGTATTCATTACCGCCTCATTGCATGCTTTAGAAACCCTACATCATGAACTTTTAACCAGTAAGAAGGTAAAGGAAAATCTCCAGGTTTTATTCCTTAATTTTCAAGTTTTCCTTTTTTTTGTTAGGTTAAAAAGCATGAAACGGTCTAGTAAACTTGACCAGTGGCTTAGTGAAACAGTTACATAGTTTTTAAAAGGTAAGATTATAATGTTTATTTTTCCCAGAATTAAAAAAAAAACACACAGCCAGCTAAAATCCATCCAAAGCCCACTTGCAGTATGATAAAACAGCGACATGTCTAAGCCGAGTGTTATGCATATATGAGGCCCTCTGAGATCCAGCATGACAAAAGTAACTTTATTGAATGGGACAGATCGCTGCTTGTCTGACTGACTTAATCTGTTTGATTGAGCAACGGGATGCCTTCGGCTTCACAAGTCCTTCAAAGGCCGCAGAATCTGCAAGTGTGAAAAAAGAGAGGGAAAAAAAGACAAGAGAAAAATCCCCTCACACCCTTTCCTCTCCAGTAGACATCCACACACACACACACACACCCATGGGATTGCAGCGTTTTGGAGGGTTTATTTATCTGCTTTAAACATCTCATTCATTGTCCGTCCACCATTCAGGTCACGAGCTTCTGACAAAAACTGCAAGCCTGGAAAAAATCTGTCAACTGTCAGAGCCATTGATGAGAAGCAGACCTTCGGGTTGATGATGGGGCTTCATTGAAGCCAAATGCTGAAGAGCAATAAAAAAAGGAGAGTTTGGAAATAAATTGTCCCTAATAATACCACTGCTGCAGCTTATCTCTAAACTCAAAAGCATGCCGCATTACCGAGCCATACATTCATTTGCTCATGCTTCACGAGCTTATTGTGGGGCTCTAACTTTCCACTCCACCCCCTTGTTTCACCAGGCTGTCCAAACACAAAGCAGACCTCAGCTATCATTGTGCTTGATCTGAATTTTATTTAGAGCTCCATATGCTTCTCCAGCCACCTCTAAAAGGCTGGTGTTGATGCTCAGCCACTCTTGGCCCGTTAAGCATTAAAAGAGGGGCCATTCTGTCACTGCAACGCGCATTGTTGAGCTTAACAGACAAAAGTGTGAGATCATGAATGACTGCCTTGCAGTCTATTGGAGGTTTCCACAAAACTCAAATGAGAATCTGCACCTGAAGCAATTTAAGCATCTATTTAGAAAGCGAAAGGGGGGTTACTTTGTTTCCCTTATTAAAAGAAAAGTATATTTTGTCATTTTAACTGACTATAAAAGACTATACAAAGGAGGGACTCATGAACTGGGGTATGAGGCCATGGGGAATCTGACTATTGTTTGTCCTACTCCTGTGCATCAAATACAACTAAATACCTAACTGGAGCTCTTCACTGGTGTAAGCGCACAGAGAGCAGCTAGACAAAACCCCAGAGACACTTACACCTCTCAGTGGGGAGAAGACAGAATGACTCTGAACATGCAGTCTCCCTGCAGTTTTTTTTTTCCCCTCCACAAAATACCAAAAGCTGAGTCTCTCAGTCTCCAGGTTCCCCCCTTAGTGACAATTTGTCCACATCAGAGAGCCGTCATGCCTAACGAGATCTGACTTGTGACACACAGATGGGGAGGGGCCGGGCATGGGCAGTGCGAGCGCGGGGTGGCTGCGTGCCCCGGGGCTACAGAAAAACGCCATGCTCAGACTGCTGTGTGAGAGAACACAACTGCTTCCTGCTAAACTCTGCATTACCACCATAAGCTCTACCAGCCCACAGCCTACATCACTGAGCCAGTACAAAGGCACGGGATTCAGAAAGAGCAATAAAATCAATATCCATTATATTCACTTATACACATATCGTTCTTGTACCCTTTTCGAGGCTTTTACCACATACGATCTTGAACACTATAGTCGAGTGTATGATGAAGGATGAGTAATCAGGCCATATCACCTTTTTTCCACATCACTGTAGAGCTCTGCGTGTTCTTTTTACAGCAATGAATTTTCAAATTTACGTTCATCTCTGTAATGACGTGAGACAGAGTTCCTCCTCGGTTTTTTTCCTTCAAGATCACAAAAAATCATGACGATCACATTCAACAGTGACTTTCTCATACATCTAAATTAAAATGTCACAGTTTTGACTGAAATACAACCCAATTTTAAATCTTTAGTGAGGGACCTGCAATCCGTTTCCCAAAAACATATCCTCTTTCTAAGTCACCCCGAGCTGCGTGGAAGAACCACAGTTGCATCTCTACACTTTAGTTCTTTCTAAAATGTGTCACTGGTCTGCAGACTGGTCTAATGTCAGATTACATAAGATACACACATGCATTGTTCACTGCTTAACCCCCCACACACACTGACCCTGTATCCTAAAAATCACAGTTGCTCTCTTCCGGTCAAGTGCATCAGCAAGGCCAATATATGCAATTAGGTCAGGCTGGCCACACGGGATAAAAGTCATTGTCGATTTTAAATAACAGTAAAATCCCATCGGGTTGGGGGTAAAACTGTCTGAGGGAATAATCTTAATAAACAAAGTGACAGATAAGCATTAGGCATTGGAAAAATAGTGAATAATGTGCATGACATGAACAGAATTATTCTGTGATAAGATATTACCCCTCTTTGAACAAAAGATCCCATACACCCAGTCACCTTTTTTTTCTAGAAATCAGAGATAAACATTTTTCCCATTTTGTAAATTTTGAAGTGTATGCCATATACTTTGAAGATTAAGTAGCATCAAATGGTATATTGACCGCCTATACATATCAGTTTAGTCAGTATATATATACTGTATATCTATATATATATATATATATATATATATATATATATATATATATATATATATACACACACATATATATAGAGAGCTTGGTTGGGGGAAGTGGAGGGGCAGAGGCAAACAGATGTGGTTTAAACTATCACAAATGATCTTGAGTCCTTTTATTTTACCTGCCATGGTTTCTTGTCTTTGCTCCAGTATAATTTTTTTTTTTTTCATACTTCCACCCTTTGCTGCAGTACCTCAGACCTGCTGGTTGCTTTCACCTCTCTCTCCTGGGCCTCTGGCCCTCATTTTTGGCTCAGGCTCTTGACAACCTCACCCACTGAGCTACAGATTGGCTGGCTCACAATGCCCCAGATCTTCATTCACTAACACAATCCACACCGGCCATACACCTTCCTTTCTTGAAAAAAAAAATAGAATTAAAAATAGGAGAAGTCTTTCAGTACATCCCCTACTGTCCATTCTCTCATTTTTCTCTCCTTCTTTTTTATTCTCTTCATTCAGTTAATTTCCTCCAGCTCTCTCCAAGTCTACGTCTTCTGCACTGCCTGTCTTTCTGGCAACTTTGGTGGTTACTGCCGCGGCGCCAACAGAAACCATCTCCTGGCTTGTTCCGTTGCAGGGCACCATGAGCGGGATGAGCCAGAGCTCACAAAGCCACTGCTGAGGGAAACAAAGGTTGTGTGCTCCATCATTCAAACCAGGGCCACTCCGACAGCTGCCTCCGCCACGCTCACACTGACAAACGGCCAGAAAAACAGATGGTTTGTGCATTCATGACCAGTTTAGTGGAAGCCCAGGAGTCACCCCCCATTCAAGGGGAGGGTTTTTGTCATCTATTCCGTGATAAAGCTTTTCAGTCTGGTAGAAAATTAGAAATGCATTTTAAAATTGTCCCTTAATTACTGAGGTCATCCCAGCCCCGTGGAGGAAGGGGAAAGAGCTAGAGATCTGGCTTTGTGACACATGACTGATCTGAAAAGATGGGCTGCCTCATTTCACTTTTTAAATGCTGCCAACACATTAACATACATTTGTAAGTGGCTTCTGAAAAAGCAGATGTATTGTATTTTGGAAGCCAGCTATCCTCCAAGGAGAGAAAGTTCTTCTTTGCAGCATCCGGTCTACAGTATATGGGAACAGAAATTGTGTGACTATATTGAAAAAAGATGTTTGGAACTAACAAAATCCTAATGAACTCCTTTAAGTAACGCATAAATTTACAACCTGCGACCGGAATGCATGCATGTACGCATTCGTACTCTGTTGAGATAAGTAACGCAAACTGTTCCCTACCCTTGAGTTTCTCCTGTCACTCACACCACATCAAATCCAGACACATCTGCAATATAGCAGAGAAACATAACCCATGTAAGAATCTTTCACCTCTTCTGCTCTTTCAAGCCTGTCTACTGCAGCTCAATTGTGGCACCAGGAAAATGGGCACCAGACTCTGTATTTTCTGACTGGGTATGTAAAGCTTTGTTTCTTCATCTTGAAAGTCATTGTCTCAAGTTACAAAATACGGACCGACAAGTGGGGATTATACTCCAGAAACCGGCAAAAGGCAAATTAAAAGTCGAAATGTTCAGTATTTTGGTATTCTATCCTTTGGCAGTGTGTAAATAAGAAATAAAAGGCAGTGCGAAAATAACAAATAGAAGTTTTAACTAGACATAATCTAGACATAACTAGATATAATCAGTATACGAGACTAAGTCAGCCACAATGAGGGTGTGTGTCATTAAAAGAGCTTAACAACTGCTTCGAAGCAGTGAGGCGTGAACCATACTGGGCTTCTGAGCATCACCATCAAGCTGTTGGCAACACATCCCAAAAGTCATTTCCAATTGTAAGAGAAAATATTCACCATGTTGCACTATATCATACGCAACACTATTTACACAAATTATAATAAGTGCCAGCCAAAGTGACACTGACTAAACTTAGTTTGTTTGTTCCTCTGTATTAAATTAGTTGCATATCTTGCGGTGCCCAGAGACAGGGCCTAACAGCGCAGGAAGAACGGCTGAGCAGATATGAATTAAAGATAATGCCAAGCCACCGCACGTCTGTCTCTGCCTGGAAACCATCTGGACGTTCAATATTACATCCTTGTCTACACTTTTCACACTGATCAGGATCACAGTTTTTTGACATGCCTTCGTGATGCATCACACCCAGATGTGGTTGCTGACTGAACACATTTGTTGAGGTATCACTCTCATCCATAGCTCCAGTCATGCTATGGCCTTAAAAAGTTGTCTGTAGGAGAAGCCACAGCTGCAGCAGAGTCAGAAGCTACTTTCTTCTTAACATGACAGAAACATTATGTCCAGCTTCAATTCTATTAGTTTTGCAGATAAACTATCCACATTCAAAAAATATTTGAAGTATATTTATTAACTAAACAAAGAAAAATGCTAGAAATCCCTTCAAAATAGGGACACTAAGATGTTATTGTGATAAAACTGCTATAGACAGTTCAAAGACTAAACAGTTCAAGACTAGAGCATATCTTAACCATTTTCTGATCTAACATGTTGTGATCCTATTAATAATCGTGGGAGCTCAGCATCATTGCACTGGACTGGTAGAGCCAAATTAACATAATCATTGTCATCATTAGCATAATTTCTGTGCTAGTTTGTCCATGTTACTTATTGTAATGTATAGCACAACGCAGACACCCAACAGCATGTTACACACTGTAGATAATAAAAAACCACACACTCATCCTGACCTGTGAGAGGCCCGCACGACTCGCAGAACATAAACAGGGATGCACATGACACCTTTGCATAAGTACACATATCTTTACACTTAGGACGCCGATTGTACACTGACATCTTCTGCTTTGTTTCCACATAAGCACTGCCCTCATCTGACCATCCAAGGAAGTGCATACAGGGAGTTAAAATCAGCACAACTCACTCCAGGACATCACATTCTCCAGAGCAAAGAGGACTTTAAGATCCGATCCATTCCTTTTGTAGGGAGCAGTAGGTGGATGAGAGGACCCCCTCCCCATCCTAGCCCCCGTCTCCAGTGCCATTTGTTGTTGGACTGCACCCCTTTGGCACCAACCAGGAATCACTTCCTCAGAACATGATGTGGGAGGTGTTCAAAGATAGACGCTGACAGAAATCTATTGCTGTTGCCAAAAGTGCTGGCATTACAACGACACAAGCGGTGACTCTCAGATGGACGAGATTTGATCTAATAAATGTGACAAACGTGTAAATCTGGACAAAAAATAAATAAATAAAAAAATAGCAGTCAGAATAAAAATAAGTACAAACTAGAGGTGGATATAAATAACTTGGAAAATAAGTCACATGTGTTGCTATGATACACTCAAAGTTATCTTTCAACAGTAAAACATGTTTTATTTGTGTTGTTGTCATTTTAAGCTCAACCAGCTGGTAACTTGATGATACTCAATGTTGTTTCCCTGCCAGTGAGGACACATTCTTCATCTTTTTCAAAGACAGCAGAAACTGCTCTTCTGCATTGAAGCAGCAGATAATTAAACTCCGGGCAGACTCTAATCAACATTCGTGAGTGGCATCAGTGCTAAGTATGATATACAGCACAGTCCCTGTCAAGGTGATTTCTTGCTCCTCACCATGGCCTTCCCACTCGCACAGATTTACACGCACACACACACACACACACACACACACACACACACACACACACACACACACACACACACACACACACACACACACACACACACACACACACACACACACACACACACACACACACACACACACACACACACACACACGCACACACACACGCACACAATACACACACAGCTGTTGTGTGCTTGTCCCTCTCAAATTAAAACCCACAAGTGAAACCATGACCTGCAGAAGGCAGCCCCGACCTGCTGCCCCAGAGCCTCTTGGTGGATCCACCCCGCCCCCCCAAAGCATGCCGCTCGGCTGTCGTCCTCCGGTGTAACCGCCTCCGTGCTCCGAGCAAGGGCAAGAGCTTCATGCGATGAATAAGATAGTCAAACTGGTGCTATATCCCAAAATGTGAGGTTGTTTATAATCAAGAGATATGAATTTGAATGTATTCAAATGACTGCACATCACAAACATTAATTGTGCATTTTATGGGACTGCTTTCAAATGCACATGTTCGGTGATCATTAAGAGGATCCTGTGGTATCATGACAGATTGGACAGGGGCTGAACCACAGAAAACGAGGAGACTCAAGGCCAGAGAGACAATAATGGATCTTATCTGTACAGTCACCAAATGGCTACTGCTTGGTTAGCTGTAAGCCCCATTCTGGGACCTTTGGTTCCCACATTTAATTAAAAATCCATTATCACCTCTCAGCATTGTGAGCAGCGCTTCAGCTCACACTATTCAGATCTGGATTCCTAATTGGTCTTAAATGGCTAAATAGCTTTTGCTTGTAATCAGTCTTCCAGTTTTCTCAAAAATACAAAGAAAGTCTTGCAAACAGTTTGAATTCTGGTTCATTATGATTTATTGAAAAGGGGAAAAAAGCTATAAGTATTATGACCAACCATTCTTATGCATCAGAATAAATTGACACACAAGGCAATAGACCTTCTGCGGAGGTGGCAAATAAATATCCAAATGGTGATGCTGCCAAAGCACTGTGAGAGTATACACACAAACACAAAAGATACATCCCAAATAACAGGAGAGGAAACTGAAACCTGATAAAAGTAAGAAAGAAAGACAATTCTTTCATCTTAAGTAAAAGGGGTAAAAAAAAAGAGAAGAAGTCTCCTTCACATCCCAGCGCCACTCTCCTTCATTATTACCTCGATGAGTGCGTCCAGGCCCCAGCTCCCCTGGCAGAAACTAAGTGGCTTACTGGCATATGGTGTAACCTCCATTTGAGTGCTAAAAGCTGGATATTGTTTTTGTGGAGCAGATGTTGGCGGGCATGGCGAAAGGCACAGCTGACTGAGCTACACAGCTGGGAACGGTGTGTGTGACCCACATACAGGGGGAGCAGTAGTCAACAGAGAGCCACAATCTTAATGAAGAATAGCTAAACATGATACAAAGTTTGTCCCCCTATTGTCTTTACAAGCCTGAAGTCAACAATAAAGTCTTCTTTAGTTGGGTTTTTGCTTGTATTCTGCTTTCTTCTCTTGTCATAATTATTCACACATGAAAGGAATACAACCCAAGTGACTCGATAACTGTTGCACTATTATCTAATTATAATTGTTCATTGTAGCCCAGTGGTTCACAGGTCTGATTTGAATCTGATGCCTTCTCCGTGGTGCTCCAGTAAATGCTTACATTTTGTCAGAAAAAAAGCCCTGGTCAGGACAGCAGCCCCGACTGATCTGATTTACAAACTGATGAGGCTTTATTTCTGTGACCACTTTGCTGTAGGGGAGGTTTATTTTGGCTAACCACAACAGGAGAGCAAATCTACGTCAGTTCTCTATGTTCCTCCAAAAAACGAAGAATCACGTTTTAAATTGGAATTAAATGAGCTTTTATGCCTAGATTTGAGCTAATGAAAACGAAATGAGGACACTTAAGAGTCTTGACCGATTTCCCAAACCCAGAAGTGTCCCGATGCCAAAAGTGAACAAATGAAGATTATGCTGAGATTATAATAAGGATGCCAAAGCCATTATCCAGTCTACTTTGACAAATGTTGTGCCTTTCTGTGAGCAGATGGGACCAAGAGTTTGGGTGGGGAAGCAGGCTGAGTATCCTTCACCCAGTTGGTTCGAAAATACTACAAATACACGACAGACCAGGTCTCCGTCACGAGTCTTCCTTATTATATGTTATTTTTGGTGTGATTACTTCCACTGTGCTGATTTTATTTTTCCTATTTTTGTGCGTATTTGATTAAAATGGACTTTGCAACATAAATAATGTTCACTTATTTATATTGTGTGTTAATTCAAACCATTTTACATTTGGAAATAGTTGCTGAAATAAATGACAGGGGTTGCTAAAAACCTACCTTCCAAAAGTGTCGCTCGGTGCCAACCCACAGCTTCACATTTTGGCACTTTGGCCTCAGTGACTTAATAATGAGAGGGTTGAATGCCATATGTTGTGGGATGTGGCAAAACAAACTGACCAGAGGCGTCTACAATGGCCGTTTCCCCCCGTGAGAAAGGATTAGTATAGCCTGTCCCTCAGCAGGGTCATGCAGAGCAGGGGCACTACTTAAAAAGTCATTTAGAGAATTAATATGCCCCTGCTTGGGTCTGCGATCAAGACAAACAAACAAAAAAAACAACACCGCTCTACACAAAATGACCAATAAATACTCAGCAACACCCTGAGGCGCGTACGATTGAAACGCTCCCTGTAAAGTTTTGGCTTGAAGTTTTTATTTTGCAAGGCTACTGTGTACTTTTTAAATGATGCCCCTTGGGGTGAATGATCAATTGTGGTTGGCCCTTACAGCATATGTGCTGCAGTAGTTTTTCTGTGGCAGGTTTAATTATAGGTTGCAACTAAAAAAATCAAAAAAATCTAATCTTTCACATTCCCAGTGTCCTCTTTGAAGTTCACATCTAAACAGAACTGGAGTCTTCATTGTTGTTTATATTTCTGCAGCATTTATTGCTATTTTATCCATGAGCTCTTAGGATTAATACATTACAAGAAGTGCGGTCTGGTCAAAATGATATTACAGCTACTTTTTTTATCCCACGGTGCTCACTTTTTAACGTTTAACAGCCGCTGTTTCTGTATTATGTCATGATCCCAAGATTTTGAGGGGAAAACAATCCATCAGTTTGTGACAAATGAATGAACAAGACCAGGGAACATCAATAGTTCAGTCTCAGGCTCAGGCGTGACTCAGGAGGCCGCTTTAACAGCAGTTAGTTCATGACATACCTCTGTATCTTGCCATGTAGCCACATAATTCAAGCAGGTTACGGAGATTACGTCCAGGTTACTGAGCACTGCTGATGCTCATGCTCCGCACACCGACTGACGGGTCAGGCTGAATGGCACCGCTTTGACAGGAAGTTATGAATACATATCAGAGCTCATAACTGACAGGCCTTTTTGATGGACGCTCAGGGCCTTTGGGACTGAGCAGATGATTTGACAGGAAGATATAGAGAGCTGCTACTACTGAATAGGTGGCCGTGGGCAGGTGAGCACTAGCTGGTGACATTTTGAAAAAAGGAAGCTCACGACAAAAAAAGTCTGTAATTTATCTCATTAATTAGTTAAATATTAACTATTTTATTGGTGAGATCATTAAAAAAAATCTGGAATCTGGAGAGTGGAACACCACACACATGAGACCCTCACATACATGAAGTGGAAAAGAAAATGTTCAACAAAACCCAACTATAAACCCAAGCACACAAAAGGAAACTCACGAAATCCAGAGGACGTTCAACCATCAAATACAAGTCACAAGCAACACAAAGCTGTACGATCTGATATCAACTCAGTCACCCAACTGGTCTCCAAACAACATTTTGTCAACAAAATGCACACAGGAAAAGAGGCATTACCATCCACAAACACAAACTGTTTATTTCTCCGTGTAAAACAGAAAGAAACACTGGTGCAAAGAGGTTGACAGCTTTGTGGGTTAATTTTTAAATCAGATGAATTACTGTAACGTTGTTTTTACTTGTCTGAATAAAAGATCCCTGAATCAGCTGCAGTCTGTTCAAAATGCAGCTGCAGGCCCTTCATCCAGCTCCAGGAAGAGAGACCACATTACTCTGACTTTGACTTTCAATCAGTTTTATGATCAATTTCAAAATTTGTTAATATTCAAAGCTCCAAATGTAACGACACCCCAGTATATCTCTAAGCTCCTGGGCCCGTACTCTGGTCAGTCTCTGAGGTCATCTGAGGAGAGATTGCTGCCAGGGCCTCGTTCTCACTTAAAAACCTGCCGTGATCGAGCTTTTGGGGTGGTGGTACTGAGACTTATTTCCATTTTATAGTCTCAGAGGACACTTTTAAAAAACAGCGGGAAATACTTTTACTCAAACAGGCTTTTTAGTTGTGTTTTATGTTGTTTTATTTTACGTTGGAGTTTTTTTTATTGCTTTTTTCCATCACTATCATGCTTTTATTATTATGTTTTTATTTTAAAGCACTTTGTGACTGGTGTCTGTGAAAGACGCTCAATAAATGAATAAATAAATGTTAAGTGTAATTCTTCCATATAGGAACTTTAACTGCTATATGTTCAGATTGTATACACACATATGTAAGAAGTCACTGAAATATCAATTAAGTGAAATCTTAAACTGTATATTGCTATTTACAATCACCAGATATTTTCCAAGCTCATCACATTATGCCGCCACATACTGTATTTGAATGTGATGCAGAAGTTTCCACATTGCCTCAGTGTTGGCTGATACGTGGTGGCAATGTGCTGCGCTGAGAGTGACAGTCTGATTGTTGAGCTTGTGGATGAGTCAGCCCCATCCGTCCATCTCTGGAGCAGGCCTCAGCCCTCACACCTCATATCAGCCTGACTTTGATAGACACATGCTCCCTCTGTACTTGGCAGTACGGTCTTCGGACAAAACTCTACAAAAACGGCAACGGTGACTAGGTCGGCACGCAGCTACAACCCAAATCCCCTTCAAACAAAATTGTTTTTCAAATCCGGGACCTATGTCGTCATAGTTGGTCCAACTTTTCCTGCACCACTTAATGGCTCATAATGAACTATGGTACGATGTACCATCAGTCTCTAAAGGTTTCTTATTGTTTAAGATAATTTGTCAATGATGGCTGATGGGGAAAATGGAACAAAAACAAGACTGTTTGCCAACTACTTTGTATTTGGTCCAAACAATGATAAAAAAAAACCATGTGTACACCATCAAGCATACAAGTTAATCATTAATAATTACTTGATCAATGCAGAAAGAAGTGGTGCTATTCAATTGGAGTGAAAAAATAAATGTACAGCAGACTATAAACGTTTAACATCACAACACTGGACATAATTCAGATCAAATGAACACTCAGACCATCACTGCCACCACATCACTCACAGTGCTAAAACTCTCCATACTCTTTATTCAGCATGGTGGCACACTTGACTGAATCAAGGTCTACTCCTTCGCCAACAGACAAAGGGAGTCCTGCACTACGTCTGTGTCAGTCTGCTCATCCCATTATATCCACTCTGCTGCTCCCAGTCATCAGCTATGACGAGCCTTCACCTGAGTTGACAGGTGACTGTCCTGAGGCAGCACAGCTCCCAACAGGGGAGCCTTAACCTGCCAAATATCTGTCAGTCCTACAAAACCAGCTCTGTCATGTCATCTCCTCCATGCCAATCATGGTGGCACATCAAGTTTGTGTCAGGAAACAGTGTTGGAGATTACAATTTAATGCAACATTGCCCTAAGCAAATGGGAGGACCAGGCAATTATTACCAGACAGGGAAGATAATGTAAATGCTGGCAGGTCACATGCAAAAAAATTACAAATAAGAAATTTCTTCCTAAGGGCTAAACTTTTCATATGATTGCTTTTTCAATATGAAGAACCCAGTACGGCACACTGATAGGATAATGATAGTCCAGAACAAAACACATTCCATTAATAAAATATGAAGAAAATTGAGAAATGTCAATTATTCCTCCCCCTAAGAGAAAGAGAGATGACTTTTGCTTTCATTTTAGCCAAAACATGAACTCATGTTAATTTTTCACATGTTATATATATATATATATATATATATATATATATATATATATATATATATATATATATTTCAGCTTCATTCAAATAGTCCCAAATCAGAACAAATGTAATGTTGAATCACTTCAAGAATCCAATTCAACTCATTCCAGATTATTCCAATTAATACAAAGTCAATAAAAGTAACAATAATTGCGGAGGAAACCAACAGATTGCACCAAAATGTCTGTTCGATACAATCACCCAGTCCTGACCAATCACCAGACGATTGTGGAAAGAAAAATCTCCCGTTAAACAGCAAGAAACCTCTGGCAGAACCAGACTCTGGAAGGGCAGCCATCCATAGCCAGTCTGAGAGGACGGGGAAGAGTAGAGAACAGCAACAGCAACAACACATTAAAGTACCTGTGGACATGTGGTGGTACAATTGTGACAGAGTTTGGTCTGTTCTTATTGGCAAATATCGTAACATGGTGGTTGAGTTCAACAAAGGGAAAGACAGGCACCCTGGACTGGGCTGTCATGATTTAGATATTTAACTAAGTTTAAAGGAGCAATGTGTATTGTGGAGCCAAAAATGTAAATTCGTACTCCACACTCAAACACCTCAATCCAAATGAGGGCAGTATAAGTGAGTTGGTCTACCATCATGTAAGAAACGAGAAAATACACAGTCTCTCCCCATCAAATACGACGTCAATTCAGCGCCAAATGTATTGCAAATCAAAACTCAAAATCTAAGATTCAAGAATCTTTAAGAATCTTTAACCAAGAAATCAAAATCTCCAACAAGTGCAATCGTTTTCCTCAGTTGCACAATCTCTGTTTCTGAGCCGTCTTTCTCGGTTACGGTTTCTCTTCCTACAATTGCATTTCTGAAACAAGTAAAATCAATGTGCTGTGCCCATCTACTGCAGGCAGGTGGAACATAGTCCACGTCAATACACTTGCCGATTAATTAATGACATAGTAATTTGACTTACTCTGCCATCAAAAATGCTTAGCGAAACAAAACTCACCAGTGGTTTACTTACCAATCTAAAATAAATGTTGCAAGTTCCCTATTAAACTTTATTTATTGCAACGGCACTGCCCTTTATCATAATTATTATTCTATATTAGTTTAGTTTCTGTCACAAAGGATTATACTTTCTTTAACAGCATTAAACCGATCATTAAATCTGAAAAAATAAGCATTCTTCACCTTAAAACCCCTACAGTCTCATGGTATTTATTCTCTCATCTTTTTCTTGTTCTGTACAAATGTAACCTTAAGAAATACAAGTTAATTTCTGTGTTGTCCTCTTCAGATTAGACTGTGATTCATTTGTGCGGTGGTAGAGGTTGAACTGACCTGGCCCTGTAATCACAGATTTTGGAGTGTTTGGAGGGGGAGAAGCCGACTGTGCCATATGGCTAACGATCACAATAATAAATCAGTCTGAGACATAGTGTCATAATTTATCTGGGAAATTATGAAATTTTCCATCCTGTTCTTTCCAGTTCGTTATCGTAACATTCCAGGACCTCATTTGAAAAGTGGCAGCAAGACAAGAAGGCTGAATTCTGACCAACTGCTGGGTTTTTACACAGACTAATCCTAATCATGAAGCACTGATTGATTGTAACTCTTATCATTAGATGCTTTTTTTCCCTCCCACATATGTAAATGAGTAACCTTTAGGAGGGCTCTGAGTGGCAGCAGTGGCAGATGGGCAGTAACTGTAATGGGGTGGAGGCTGGCTTCAATAAATGTCCCACAGTCTGGAGCTTATCAAGGGTCTACAGTCATCTATAGGCTACACAACAGAGTCCATGACAATAGAAAGGTCAAGACTCAAGGGTGGAAAATGTAGACGTAAAACAAGTGGTCACATAATGATGAGTGTATGTAAAGAAATTACATTTTCAAAAGGTCTGGCAGATTTTCATTGTATGATACTCTGACTGATGAAGTCATCAGTCACATCCAGTTGAAATCCTTCAGACAAATTGAAAAAGTAAAGAAACAACGGTAAAAACAACTATCAGAGGGATAGAAATGTGGATGCTGCAACAGAGACTAAAGTAAGGAAACGCTGTAGAGACAAGTTAGGTCACGCCAGGCCTGATCTGGCAAAGTACCAACACATAGGGCAAAGGAAAACAGGGCAGCACACACACTCAGACATACTGTAGGGCATTTTTCCCCACAGCCTTAAATTAACATGACAGCCAGTGGCTTATTGCTTGAGCAAAAGTGAGTGATTAGTATTATCATTTAAATTGTAATTTGGCAGTTAATTAAAGTGACCTTGGTTTCTATTGCTGCTTCTGTAAATGGGCAACTAGAGAGCTGTTCTTTCGGTCGACTGTGAGGCCGCTGTCACTGGTGCCCGCTACAGGATTAAGCCACCCTGGTGACAAAACCACATTAAGCAGCTGTCATTGCATACCTGCAGCTCAGAGCTTACGATGATCAATTTATGACTGGCAAGGAACCAGAGACTTGCTCTTCCTTCTGTTATCATATGGTAATTCATGATTAGTGTTAATTTAGTGTTTTTTTTTGTTTTGATTTGTTTTCCTATAAAAGATAGAGCAAACTACTTGAAGTAGTTTAGCTCATATTATTACTACAATAAGAGGTCTGCAACAATGTTTTTGAAACCCAGTACAGTGTATTTAAAAATCAGTTGTGTAGTTCTGAGTGTGGATAACTGTTTACTGCATTGAAACTCAAAGCCATAACCAGGCTAACATCATGGAAGAGACCCATAGTATTCAGCAAACACCTACAGTAAAAACCATCTTATACTGTGATGCAACATACAAAATATCAACATGCATGCAACATTGAATAATTAAAATTAAAGTACATGAATGTTTAATTAAAAATAATCAGAATACATTTTAAAGTAACGTGTCAAGTATTATTAATCAAGTCTGATTAGTATGCTGACATTATTTATATTGAGTAACTTCTATCAACACACTGTACAAGGTGGTTAGGTTTGAAGAATAAGTTAACAAATTTAAAGGAATAAAAATATTAAGGTTTGAGTGAAGTCAATCTTCAGTCCAACTGAAATTATAGTAAATTGAATTTCTCACAGAGGCGCTCCAAGGTGATGGGGTTGGGAGCTGAATTAGCCTGTGAAGAAGTGAAAATCAAGATCAAGACCCCCAAAAATTGGTGCTCTCGATTTGATTGAGCTTCAAGTATTGTTTCTGTGGGATTAACACTGAGATAAATCAAACCGTATAGTCCTCTACGACTGATACACACAAAACCCAATACTGTTTTGCTATTGCATCATGGACAATTTGAGTACATTCAAACTTTCCTCTTTAGCTGCATTTCATCTTTAAGAAATACTATTTAGCAAGAATGAGAAATACAAGCAACATAAAGAATGCCCAGTTTCTATAACAGGAGATCTACACTTTCCATTAATATAATATGTTACAACTGCCACAAATCCTTCATTGTAGAACGCACTCCTGGGGATTTATTTGCACATATTATGAATATACTCTCAGAGGGATCCGTATTGGCACACTATCTCGTCTCTCAATGTCTTTCAGTTAAATGTTGATCAAGCAACTCTGAATGAACAAAGTTAGCAGTGTATCAACATTTCTCATTTCACATGAATGAAGATTTACGTAAAAGTCTGTTGAAAGAAGCTTGATATGTATATTTTTATCAAGAATAAAAATACAAGCAGGATTGTTCTCAAAAAGCTGAATGTTCTGACATTTGAATAATTTAATCAGCACAAAGTATGCAGTCCTACTTACAGTAGATGAAATCATATAAAAGAAATGTTTTAATGTATGAATGAAAACACAACAGTGAGTATTGAGCCAACAAAAACTAAATATTTGTATAAGCCCATAGCAAAGAACCACTCGATTTAAATCTGAACTCAGGTTTGCATGATCACCTAAATAACTGAAATATTATGTTTGCAGGAATATTAAAATAAGAGTATAAGAATTACAATATAACCTCTTATGATTTGTATTTTTTACATTAAAGCCATAGACTGTATAAGAATAACTGGATAAAACCCCTGTGATCCATAGGTTTTCTGAAGAGCGCTTTTGAAGCTTCTTTATCCCTTGTACTTGCATAACGATATGTTGGAAATGGCTGGAACAAGCAAGCCTGGATGTTGGCTGGGTCACTCAGTCACCACAAGTTAGATATTTTAGCTTGGCTGTCTATCTTACGCTGACCTATGACACTAATTGATATGACTTTTTTTTTTTTATAATTTAATTCTGATAAAATCTTTCCAAATATCCCTTTTTAAATGTTTCTACTGAAATAACATCTGAAACAAATGTTGCCAGAGCTGAAGGAAGGAACCTCATGGGTCCGAGCTGGGCCAGTCACCTGCTGGTCTGGCAAGCCTACCTGTGCAAGCCTGTAAGACGTCAGGAGCCAAGTGACTGCAGGTCCCACTGGAGCCTTGCTACTTCTTGTTTCAGCTCTGGCAGCAATTGTTTCAGATGTTGTTGGCTGGTGGTCCCGTTAGTCAACTTGGAACGCTCCTGAAATGATCTGAGGCAAAAGTAGCTCAACCAGAGGACCCAGCTGCTGCAAGAGGTAGAAGCCAAGATGCAAGAGAAACAGACCAGTTGGTGTCCTCTGGTTAGAAGCTTTCCACCAAGGCTGAAGCTTCCTATTTCAGACAATTTTGCTTCACCTCCAAACTTTTCCAGGCCAGCACAAAACCAGCTGCAGTGATTTCTTAGTACAACAGCACAACAAAAGAATGTTATCTTTGAAATAAAAATGACTGCTCTGTTTGATCTTCATTCACAACTCAGAAATCAAGCAACATCAGTGCTTAGCTCACGGGTGTCCAAAGTCGATCCTCGAGGGCCGGTGTCCTGCATGTTTTAGATGTGTATGGAGCCAAATCAAGGCCAAAAGTTTTGCTAATTTGAAAATAAAATTTGAACCTGAAAATTCTTTTTCACAGTTTCAATTTTATTTTTTTCAGTATCAGTATCACTGTACTTGGTAGTATGTGGAAGTGGGAAATGTCAAACTTTAAAGTGTGGCTGTTGAACTGTACAGTCTGGCATAGTTTATTGCTTTTATACTGCGATTGGTGCCAAGTACGGTCTAAAACAGCTTTTTAAACAGAAATGTGTCACTAATATCAGTTTTTTCCACTGCTAATCACGTGAATATGGTGTATATACAGTGTTGAATCATACTTCTACTGATAACTTCTGCAACCTACGTTTCCTGAAGGCAACATGACTGAGAAACGTCTTCTGCTGTCACTCATGATGCCACGCCCCTCTCAGTTGATGCCACGCCCCCCACGCCAGATCGGGGCCAAAAGTCTGAACCTGAAAAAAAAAAGAAGTGAAACTGAAATAAAAAGATTTGAAACTGAAAAAAAGATCTGATACTGAAAAAAATAAAATTGAAACAGTAAAAAAGAATTTTCAGGTTCAAATTTTATTTTCAAATTAGCAAAACTTTTGGCCTTGATTTGGCTCCATAGATGTGTCCCTTTTTTAATCAAACCGTGATACAAGGAGCTTGGTCATCAACAGAACTATCCAGACTTTGATGACAAGGTGGTGATGACCGTTAATTAGAATCAGGTGTGTTGATGCAGGGAAACAACTAAAACATGCAGGACCGCGGCCCTCGAGGACCGACTTTTAGTTGCTCAAGTGATGACAGCTGGCTATTGCCATTGTCGATCAAAAGACCACACCCCTAATTATAGGTAAGTGTGTTTCCTCATATAAGTTTAAAAACACCCCAGTGAAGTTGTCATGTGAAATCTATCCCTGGTAACAAAATATTGTTTTTGAACCAGGCTGTAAATATAATTATTTTGTCAGTAAAGTTTTACATTTTGACGTGAGGGTCTATAGATATTGGTTTACTTTTGAAGCAACACCTTACTGGTCTGTAAGAAACCAAATTGAATTCCACTGGTTTCAGCAAGTACAAATCAATTCTGTCATCAGACAATGGCAGAGTATTGATTGAATTTGTTTATCACATTACAGCTCCCTGACCTCAGATTAGCCTCTCCTTATGCCCATCAACCTAAACAACCTTTTGTAAATATAATTTTTATAAGCAAAGGTTGGAACAGGTGACAGAAAATGACCAGTTAGAGTTAGAGTGAGGGACATCTAAACAACCACTCATGATAAAACAGACCCGTACGGACTGACAGCAGGTAAATTGTGTGTCACCAAGGTCTGCATCAGTCCTTGCATATTTTCAGTAGGCACAAATAAAAAGCCTCCCTGCATTGCTGCCTGCAAACAGACTCATTCAAAGCTAACTGTTTTTGATTAAAACGTCAATAAGGCTGTGGGATCCCTTCATCTCCTGGGCCCAAAGCTGTGTGCCCCCCCCCCACCGCCCAAATAAAGAGGCTTGTGACACGAGTGGCCATTTATCTACTCTGAGAATTGTGTCAGGTAATAAGCCCAGTCTCCAGAGACTATTTAGTGTGATAGGAAAAGCTGATTGGGACAAAGGCCTCTGAATCTCATTTCAGTTCCCTTAGTGGCAGGCGACTGCTGAGGTAAACACACTTCTCTGGGGATGGAGAGAGGCACGAGGAAGAGATAGAGTAAAATATAGACCACGAAAGAGAGTGAACACTTGTTTTTATAAGATGCCAGCTGCTCTTAAACTTGCAATAACCGTAGAGGGAGCCAACAGGTGCAATTTGTCATCATCAGTATACGAGGATACACAAGCAGCAATTTACCTTGCTAATTCAAGGAGGTAGACAAACACAGGTCTTATTTGCTTGGAAGAAAGACAAAACTATGCAAGCACATGAAGATGTTCTGTTGTTTAACTTTGTTTTTTTGAGCCTGACAGAGGCAGAGAGGAAGAGGCATGATGGTCACAGCGAGCAGCAGCTGTATCCACAGATGCTCGTGTAAAAACATCCTCATTCCTATGTTTCCCTCCACTTGTTTGTTTTCTGATAATTTAGCCCTTCAGCACAGGGAAAAAAATGTTGCTCTGTCTTTATTCTAATAAGGCAATTAGCAATCATCGCAACATTTCCAATCAGAGCTGCCCACGGGCCAATACTGGTAACGATTTACCGATGCATTTAATCGCTAATTCATGACGAGTCCCTGTGAACGGGTGAAATCTACACAAGACTAAATTCTGTGCCAGTTTAATTCTTCATTACATCTTGGTATATAATAAAAATATCTGTGTATATGCAGCCAGCACGTAAAAGTACAATTAAACTTAGATGGGACCACGATAAGGTGGAAATTGGAGCAGATAGGTGGTACTGGCAGCAAAAGAGCCTTTAATCATGCCCATGACTCCCCAGGGACTGTCTGTCACGCTGTGATCACCAATAAAGCCACCGGGAGACAGAGATGGGAGGCGGGGAAGAGTAGAGAGGGAAAACAGATAATATTATTACACCTAAAACAGAATTGGTTACACCTGAGAGAGTAATCCTACATATAACGTACTTTGGAAGAGGTGGTTAAATCTCAATTTGTGAGTCATTTTTGACCTCAGTGCTTGATGTATAAAATATGGAAAAAAAGAGCTTTTCTTTCTCCATTAACAATTAATACTTGTCAATAGACATGTAATTAATAAAATAAATAAAAATTGAGAAAATGGCATGTTGTATAGAATTATATTTGATAGTGAATAACAAATTACAAATTAATTAGGGTTTTTGTTGTTGTTGTTTTATTATTTGACTTTATAAGTAACAGGTAAATGTCAAAATTGGTGTAGAGAAACATTATTGCAGTTACAAAAGAAGGAAATCTGACTTCTGGTGGTATCGTTTTTTAATTTTACCTGTTGAAAATCTGAAAATCTAATTTCACATCAAATATAGCTTTAAATGTTCATGCAAAAATAAAAATGGCCTTAAGGTATACTTCTCATCATGGCATTGACGCATCATTCAAATCCCATGAGAAGTGTATTTATTCTGTGTGGCAAAAGACAGCAGAAGCCAGAAAATAGGTTGTAAACCAACTGTGGGCATTAATGTGTCTAAGAGGCTGCAAAGAGAAAGTTTTTGAAAAGCTTAAAATGCTTGGCTGTTTTTGGCTATATTTTTACTAATTGCAGCCAAGAAAACAAGAATGAATAAAGCTTTTTCTCTGAGATCAGGCCCTCACTATCGTTCAAACTGGATTGAAAAACTCAGTTTCATCTCATTGAACCTCATTCATACTATAAATGAATGAGAAATTGACTCAGTCATTAGAAACTACTAAATCAATGTCAGAATTTAGAATACAATCTAAAACAAACCTGGTTCCATATCAACAGTGTTCTGCCTGCGAAGAAAAATGCTCCAACAGTGTTGATCAACCTAGACAAACAAATACCTGCAAAACAGTGTCACAGTGATATTAGTAAAACGTGTGGGGAATGAGTAAGAACGTCCCTGTTTAGTAGCAAATGTAAACATACTACTATTATACTACTACTATATAAAGATAGTGGCAGAAGGACATGTTGAAATTACAAGAATGCTACTTAAAATAAGCAGCCAAAAAGGCAGAGATGACCGGACAGGCCGTGATATGATCCTTGTCACTGCTACCATGATTAACACGGATACCTTTTTTTTTTAATTAGCCAGTTAGTGACCAGGCACGTTAGGGACTTGTTGCTGGCTGTTGACTGACTAGAGGAAAAGGGATTGTCTTTCCTTTGGAGAACACAGTAATGTTTTGTGAAAATTCATGCTGGGAGTGAATGTTGCACCTTCGTGAGATCACTGTGAATGCACGACTGGAGAGAGGAGGAAATGATGAGATCACTGGTGCGTCTTCAGAGTACAATATCTGCGTGAAAGAGCCTTCAGACAGTGTCAAAAAAACTTAACCTCCAAGTCTATACAGAGATCATCTGAGCTTAAAATGTAAAAAAGAAATCCAGCAAACACCTTTTTTTCAGTCATTCTTGAACGACTGGTGGCTTTCAAATCAGTCAGTCAGTCTTAACCACATTCATGATTTGTTCTGGGACCTTTAGCATGCAAATGTATTGGTTTTTATTACTGTTATCAAAAACATTATTTTGAATACTGAAGACTGCAACAATTGATTGAAGTTCATTTAGTTCTTATAAGTGTTTGCCTTTTTAACAGCCATATAACAGATGCAGCGACCTCAGTTGTTTCCTCTCGGTGGCCTCATTTCATATGCAAGTTCATCCTGCTCAACGCAGCAGTGGCTCTCACTGTAAAGTGGCCCAAACATCCCCAGGGCCAGGCCCTCTGTTTAAGGTCTCCAGGGGCCAAGCCCCTCCTGTCCTGCTTACCTGCTTCAGCTCATATAGGCAGCTATGGCTGCCATATGCAAGACTGTAGGAAAGCAGATGCTGTTTCTCCATTTGTGAAATCAAGTTTTTGGAAAGCCGTCAGCGTTTTGATGGCCTGACTGAAGCCACAGAGCGAGAGAGAAGCGGAGAGGGCAGCAAAGAGGCATCAGACTCAGTCATTTGCTGCTTCTTGTTAACACTCCAAGATCTGATCCTACCTGAGAATATTCTAATCTTATAAAGTGGAAGATTCATATAGTTTTGTGTGTGTGTGTGTGTGTGTGTACTTAAAAGCTTGCAAATGCATGCAGTTTAAAGTCACACACTGCACAAAGTTCTGATAAATATCTGTCCAAGACTGAGCAGTTCATTTGTTGGTCATCTGCTGATGGAGATGGACAATACGGGGGGGAGGATGTGCATTATAAAGAAAAAAGCCTAAATGAAATGACAGCTTCCCTCACCATCCATCTCCATCCCTTGCTTCTATCTCTCCCCGTCCCCAAACATCCACCATCACCCTCAGCGGCCTCGAAGGCTATGACAAGCCTGACACCTGTCAGTCACTTCCAGATGGGATGGAGAGGACAGCAGCGTACACAGCTCCACATGTTACAGCAGAACACTAAACTCGCTGCAGCACACACACAGCAGGTACAGTCGTGCTGCGATATGCTGGTGCTGCCAGCATGCTCTATAAGCAAAACTGTCTTCCATTATGACTGTACGCCATGTAAGGAGACGCACAAACGCTAAAGCGCAATTTGATTCTTAACAGTTTATTAATGGTCTGAAAGCATTTAGTAGTACAAAGAAAACATTTTTGTTGTTTCAGATTATAACAAAACTTCAAATAAAGTCATGTATGCCTACATTTGGAAGACTTCCCACAATTATGTATCAAAGCACTGAGTGATTGCAGCCACCAGCCCCCTTCTGGTGACATATTTCATTAACAAACCTGATGTATACAGCAAATGCAGTCGCAGTTCAAATGAAGGACATAAATTTCAGCCTGTAGGGTACAGCAGTCACATTACAACTAATCAACTGTTCTCCCTATACCCTTCTTCTGTTCAGATGAGTGAGGGAAGATAAAGGAAAATACAGTGCGATGCTTTATTTCTAATCACCATAAATTAAAAGCATCCATCAGGTAAGGTTCAAATTAAAATCCTCATCTGACAAAGCAATGGGAAATGTGCTGGCTCAGTTATGATTTGTGTGATTTAATACCACTACATGAGGCTCCAAAGCCAACATTTCCATCAAGAGTCAACTATAATGCCCTTCTGCATATTTTGTCATTAAATCTTAAAGGGTGCATTTCATAGGCTACTAAGTGCTAAGTCCTTACTTTTATTCCAGCAGAATGTCATATCATTATGTTGCCTTTTAAGAAGTTGGCTGTCAGAGCTGGGAATGACATCAAAATCCAAGTTGACCTCTTTCCAGTTGCAAAGGCGGGAAAATGAACATGGTAAATGTCGGATTAGTCGTTGCTGCTGTTAGCTATTGTTAGCAACACATGTTCATAACAAAAGCTTTGCACAGTGTTAAGCACTTACAGACAGCATAGTAACATATCCATTGATAAAAAATGTAACAAAACAAATGCATGTCTGACTTCATGCAAATAAAAAAAAAGACAGAACTCTACTATATACTATAAACTATAACTATAAACAGTAAATCTGAGCCATATTTCATCAGCTGGTTGCATTGTATTCAACTCTGCAGTGCAGCCAGAAGAACCCAGCTAGTGCTAACTCTAAATCCCTTTTTTTCTTTATGGTTGAAATATTGTGCAAACAAATTTAAAACTAAACTAAATGCAGTGATGTGCAAATATTTTTAAGCCAACATTTAATTGAAAATAGTGAAATAACGACACATAAATATGTTTGTTTGTTGTTTACATTCCTTTCAGGGCCAGATGGTGAGGGCATTCATTTGCCAAAAAATGTGATTTAATCTTGGTCTTAAACTGATAGCATATCAAAAAATGATAATTTATTGTTTCTTTATTTAACACACAACTACATAGTTTCAAATAAACCTTACATACTTGTAGTTGTAGACAGCAAAGCTGGAAATTAATAAGCAGTTAGAAATTATGTTGAATTTACTATTTGATTTATTATTTAATATGAAATCCAGGGAAGGGCATAATATAAAACAACACTCTCCCTAATTCTCTCAGATGACGATGCTCAGCATTAACATATGAGAGTAAAATCCCTGCCTGTTATAAGCCAAAAGTATCAACGAATGTCATAACAATTAAGTTGTATAACTCAACTTAATATTTAAGATCAAAACTTATATGTGGAATGAAACTATTCTTGGATTGTATTTATCATAGAAATAACTGCTGCCTTTCTTTGTTGCTATTCTGGGATCTGGCTTGCTGTTTGGTATTTTAAATTAATAATAAATAATGAAATTGTGCACATAGGTTTCACGGGATGAAGCATTTACAGAAAATGAACAGTATTTGAAAAGGCCGAATATTGTGGCTGGGTGACAAATTCTGAAAATTTGCAGTGGTGGTGGTCCCAAATGTGGACAGTCACAGGACTCAGGTAGATGTGAAAACAAACTTTAATCATCAACTACAGGCTCTTCACAGAGAGGTAGTCCTAAAACATGAAGGCCAAATCAGAATATGACAAGCGTAGCTGAAAACTGGTAACAGAGCAGAATAAATAATGATGCATTAAAAACATTACTCTATTTTTGCAAACTCCCAGGTAATGACTAATCTCCATTGCTATCATTCAAGTGCCTCTAAAATGCTTTAAATATTATCTCAGTTTGTCAGTTGGACCAACTGATCTCTTTCAGTTCCCAGCCATGCCCCTTCGCCACTGGTGTGCTGCAGGGTCCTGTCCTGGGGCCTCTTCTATTCATCGCCTACTTCCTTCCTCCTGACAACATTTTCTGTAAATATGACATCTATTTTCATTGCTATATGGATAACACCCAACTCTGTATCTCCAGTTAACCCAAATCCACCCTCCCTCGCTAAATGCCTTCACTTCACTGTCTCTTCAAGAGTGAAAAAAAGGCATTTTGTCCCTTTGGTTTCTGGCTCTACAACTTATATTATTCGATCTTAGGATGTTCATCTTTGGGTTTCGACTGCAATGAGATCAATCAAATTAGTATTTCACAACGGAGTCTGAATGTAAGGCATTTATAAAAACTGCCATTTAATTATCAAACTGATGCTCTTTTCTACAAGTATTTATTAGTTGTTACTAATTTAAAGTAATTCCTCATGGTTTAACAGAAAGTATTCAGTTCATTTTGAAACAAGAAACAAACAAATAAACAGCTACAGCCATTTGAAAGTAAATTATGAAAAACCACATGGTTAAAATGAGCTGCTCCAATTCAGCCCAGGCTGATAATTGAAAGTCCTCATATATCAATTCTAGTTATGGGGTGGCCTTGGTCTTATGACTCTTAAGGGGTAAATAAAACCAATTTAATCTGGGTGAATTTAAGGACTATTATTTTAACCTCATGGGTAACCACCGGAGCCTCGATGTCCTTGCAGAACATCCAGATGGCCAGTGGTCACAGATTTAAGAAGCTGTTGTCACAATGACAGTACACCCTAGACATTACACCTAAAAGCCACTTTACTTTTTCAATTTCAGCTTATGAAAGTAATCAGTGTAATTGATCTAATTATTACTTAAAGTGCACATATTTAACATTTGTAAAAATGTTTAGAAGTGGATGATTAAGAGTACTCAGAAACACCTCTATAAAACATGTGAGTTAAAGAGATAGCACAATGGAACTTGTCCAATTAATCAAATAAGTGTGGCAATTAACTAAGTGAGCGCTTATGGGGTGTAGTGAAAAAAAAAAAGATAATCGATTTTCTCTGGAACTACAAATGGCCTCTCAATTTATTAGAACTCAAGAGTGAAGATGGTCAAGAGGCTGAATCCAGATATACAACATATAATAAAAATGCCTGCAGTTTACAACATTAAATACGGGCATAGAGGAATGTACAGCGGACAATTAAGAAAGATGTGTTAGCAAAGAAGAATAGAAAGCATGCTCATCAATATAAATGCGTCATCTTTTGCAAATGACAATATCCTGGGCTGATTAGAGACCTTGGGGTAAGAAGTTCAAAGAAGAGAAACACTTCCAATCAGAACAACCTTGGAAGCGGCTCTCCCTGCCTCAATTAGTTTTATTGAACAGATGGCATTTCAATTTTGAACTTTTGCACTGGTGCAAAAAAAGGCTTGGAGAGTCAGACTGTTTTTTCTCACATCGTTGACAGAAGCTGCGCATCAGATGAAGGGGATGTGTGAAATAGCATTCCCAAGCATTTCTGTCTCCATGCTCAGGACACAAACACTCAGAGAGACATGGTGCGGAGGCTGGACCATGCTGCTCCATCAGATGTTAAAACAAAAAAATATCATAAGCAGGAGATGCTGTACAGACTCTCTATTAAATGTATAGCGTTTTTATTGTGATGAGTTGGATGATATATACCATGCAGATGTGTCAGGTTTAGTGAGGTTGCACATGCTGGTGTTCGTGTGTAATGAAATACACAAAGAGAGGCAAATCATGGGGGTCCTGTCACATCAAAAACAGAGTACCAGTTGGTTATTCAATGTCTTTCTACCATCATCCACTTATATTGCCCCACATTAGCAGCATCATGTTCTCAATTTCCCCCCAGCAGCATTGCTTGTCCTGGCAGTCAACCTGCCCACGCAGGCAAGAGTCGAGAGGACGACTGGAAAAAGATCACAGTTCAGGCTCAGTCAGATGGAAAATATGGAAATCAGGCAGTGGACGGACGGACCGCTGTGTGTTCTCCCTGTTTCAGCAAGCTGCCACAGTTTGACTGACAAACTGACTTTTTGAGGGGCCTGTGCCCATTCCAGTCAGAGTTTATTGAAGGTGATTTTGATCTCCTCCATGAGGCCACAGCAGTGGTTCCGCCATCTGTCACCTTGATTGCATGGCGGCCTCTCTAGGGGGAGCGCCATGGCTCCTGATCGTTTACAGATTGTGCTGCTTTCGCCTCCATAAGGGCCACATGCACAGGGCCAGATGGTGAGCATACACGCTTATTATGAGTCTTTATCTCTGTGCAGGAAGGAGTGGAACCATTAGGCCTCCCTCAGGATCTCCACTCCTCTCTGTAGCCATGCTGTTCCTCCGCAAATACAGTCCTCTTCTTCAGCTGTCACTGGCCTGCAACAATACACACACACATATGCACACACACACACACACACAGGCAAGCAGACAGGACCTAGGAAAAATAGTAAAAAAAGAACACAGATCTACTTAGGGCATGTGAGAGTTGTGTTCATACACCTGTACACATATGCAAACACCTGTTTTTGAATATAAATAATGGCAGAATACAGCATGTGCCAACATGATAGGTGGGGATGATGTTAGTGACATTGGTCGTCATGGAAACAAACTGTCGTGGACATCATCATTTGACACGCGGCATGTAAGACTATTGACACATGGTGGGAATGTCACACCTTTACATATTAGGGCAGCAACCCGCAGGATCACGGCAAAAGCTGTGTGGCTGCATGAGCCCACAATGAACGCTTCTATAGTGGCATCGGCGTATGTGCACAAAAAATGTAACAAAATAATCAGCGCACTTTTCTGTGCAAGTTTCGGTGTGTACAAATGTCCATTCATGCGTGAGTCTGATTCAAACAGATTCAGCCTGGTATGAGACGTTGGCAGGAGGCTGTTGTCCCTATCCCTGACATATGTACTCCATGACCAGGAGGTTGAAGAGTATGTTCAGGATTAAAAAGTGACATGTGTAACGTCACCACGCATTTGTTATGCTCCTTTAGAGACCCAAAGTTCATTCACTTTTATGCCATTCACTGTTTGGTAAACTGGGTGATTTTATAGTTAGCCTAAATGGAATTGATAATTATTGAAGCATTTACTGTGTAATGCCTTAATGAGTACTGCTAAGCTCTCCATGAGAGGTAATATCCCCCTTGATCGCAGATTAACAAAGAGGATTTCAGTTTGTGCTTTAATGCAAAAAGCTTAGCTTCTTGAAGCATGGCTTCATTTCTCTCAATTACATCTAATCTAATGCTTGGGATGCCTCAGCAAAGATGCACTATTCAAGTTCATAGCTGACCTAATGACTGAATGAGACACCTCAGTGCATAAGAAATGTCTCCAAATCTCCATTGTTGCATAGCCACTACGATGAAACAAATACATTAAGAATTAACCTTAAAAAAAGAACAGAAAACTGGAACAATAATCATGTAATTCACTGCTTGTTTGTTAAAAGAGATGCCAGCAGAATATGAAGTATGCTCTCTATTGTCCTTTGCTGTCCCTGATTTTCTGTCCTGGAGCAATACGACAATGTGCTGCACTTTTAGGACAACAGCCGGCTATCTGTGAGGGTGAGCCCCCTCGTCAGTCTCTTGCACGGTGCACAAAGTGACATACTGTATGCCAGCCTGTGGTCATATTTTAGCTCAGAGCAAAGCAGAAACACGCCACGGTCACAGACTGCGACATGACTTTGATCAAACCAAGACGAGCCAACCTTAAAACGCTTTGTGAACAACCAATGCAACCTATCAACCTTCATTTATCCCAAAAATGTGCTTCCATTTATAGAGTATAAGCCTCTGCATACATGTTACCAATTGCAGTTCTGTGATAAAAGAAAAGAAGAAAGACAACTTCCTGCCACAAGCCTATCAAAGACATCAGTCGTCTGCTGAGCCAAGTGATATCACCCACTATAAGACCCCACTAAACATGAACATGATCACTCGTGAAAGAAGGTCAATGGGGCCTTCAGGGGGTGTACTGTACTGAGGAGCACCTGAACAGGACCCAACTGCAAGTCAGTGGGGTATCATGCAAAGTGCCACAAGCATCTGACCCTGGCAAGCGTGTTACCGACTGAAGGTGTCACCCAGAAAACAGCAGTTAAATTAACCTCTGCGGGCTCCCACCAAAAACAGCCTACAAAGCCAGCAGAGTCCAGCCGAGTCCTGTTCAGTCTCTGCCCGGTCCACTGAACAAGGAAAGGAAGGAAAGTGACAATGTTTGTAATGTGAGACGGATATAAAATAAAGTCACCCTGGAGCAATTATTTTACTCAAGTCAAAGGATGCAGCCTATGGTGGCTATATATTGCATATATTATGATGCTTTGGTGGTTTTTTTTTGTTTTTGTGTTTTATTTCCCGAGGAAGCTAAATGTACACAATAATGAATACTGAAGTGGAAAAATATGTGTTTTACTCATGGTTGCAACATTTGTTCCTCCAGGACCTGCTAAAGAGAACATTTCTACATGAACTGCCATTTTTAAATGGACAAAAATCCATTCATTATGAAAAGAATACAAAATCATAGTCCACACAAAACATCAACTACCAGGATGTCTTATTGGGATTTGGTGGCCAAACCTTCATGTAATTGAAGAGGCATTGCTACACCCAGCAGAGATATGCCATTGGAGAACACCAGAGCTAAGTTACTTAGATGAAGCTTCCTCTTGTTTGCATTGGAATCAACTCTTAGCGCGCATACACACATACACACCCATTTGAGCACACAATCACTCTCAGCCTTTTTCACCCTTCTGCATCAATCTGTTCCCAAGCTGTTCCCACATTTTGGTGAATTTCCCAGGCTTTATTCCTTGGCAGACATGGACACTGGGGCTGATTACTTTAGCGTGAACCCATCAAGTCTGCCCAGTTTGCATCCTCAACAACCTGCTACCTTGAGTCTCTTAAAGGAATCTAAGTGTCACAAGCGCAAAGTCACCAGATACAATCCCTTTAGCACTTTCAAACACCAGCAGTCTTTTCCAAGACACCCCTGCACTTCATTGCGGATCTTTAATGCAGAATAACCATCAGCAGCAAATCCAAACCTCATTAAAGAATATAAATTCAATATCTTCTCTGGCACTCAATCCAGTGCAGATTTTCTCCCTCTTTATGTCTCATAAATTACAGTTCTGGTGCACTGTGCAAATATTACCAAGCTGTAAGACAGCTGTGCCCCATTAAAATGTGTTATGGTTGCTGATTTCCTACAGCACATGGTCATCTCGCCAAATCTACAGCCAGTAATTAGCAAAGATGAAATGTTTAATTGTGCCTTAATTTTGATGAAATTTGTCTGTCAACCATCCTATAATCAGGCATTATGCTCACAAATCAACGTCAGCAGATTTAGGCAGGAAGGCATCCACTAACCTGACAGACATGTCTAGATGTCACTGCCCTGCTCACACTGCTGAGAGCCTCGGAAACAGGATGGTGTGTTAATTCTGATTAGAGTAATGAGAGGATATAACAGAGGGATTCATTTTACTATCGCAGATAATAGAGTGTTTGCTATTACCGGCCAGACAGGAGCCTATACAGTTTGATTATGTACTGTATGTGTTCATGCAAATATATGAAAGAGTGGTGATAATCAGTTTACTGTAGTGAAAGGAACAATGGGTGTCCCTGTGAAGAGATAACAAGATGAGAGCATGTGGGTGATCGTGTCAGAATCGCAGGACAACAGGAAGAGCGCTTTCTCTGACAGATGGATGACAGGAGTGCAGGAGTGGGAGAAGGTCAAGATGGGAAAGACACAAAGCCTTCCGACACTGAGAGTGAGTGATTTCTTCGGGTGTTGGAGTATCTAGTTTTGCCAAAGCAGGGTGCAGGCAGTCTGAGAAGGGCTGCCTTTGGGGGATACAGAGGCTCAAGATGCGATCATGGGCTGAAGCATAAGCTAAGAGTATGAGTAAGGCTCAACGTGTTGGGTAATGATAATATAACAACTTATCTAAGGTTGAGCAAATGTTCAACTGCTAAGAGAAACAAAACCATATTATTCTATTTCACATGCATACAGTTGGAGCGATATTTTACTGAAAGCGTGAGTAAAGGACAGGAGCTATTTTGCATATTTATGATCAATATTGTCCCTGAGAGAGGCCACCTCCCCCCCTTGGGCATAATGGGTGATTATTGTCATCTCAGTGCAGCTAGTTATTCACCAACATGCACCGCATAAAACATATAATTACAAAGAGCCGCAACAGGAAATGAGATGTGGGGCAGGGCTCCAGGAGCAGGCCTTTCTAATCACAACGGCCAACTGTCACCCAATTTTTCCGCTCGTCTGCCACAGCTTTAAGCAGCAGTGTGGAAGGATTTCACTGCAAACTTTGGAGTGGATCTGCAGCGGTAGGGCATCCTGCATAACATGTGGCACCCATGATAATTACGGCAGAATTAACACACGCGGGTTTATGGCCCTTCTGCCGGCAGGAGACGGCTGCCAGATAGACACAGGCCTCGTGTTTGAGCAGCATACTTGCGTCCAGACGCCCACCCGTCTCTAATGCTTCTTACTATAACAACTGTTCTGGAGGAGAGAACCACTTTCAGCAGAGCTGCCTGTCACAAGCCCTCTTATCATCACAGCAAAGTCTGCATTAACTGGGAACAGCTCTTGGAAAATGGAAAAATGGAAACACAGAAAAACTAAATTAATATTGATGGTAATCGACCTTTACTCCACCTGTTTTGATTGTTGTAAGCCCATTAAAGGAACATTACCTTTAATTCTGAACGTTTTTATAACTAGGAGAAAATTGATTGTCATATTAGATGTTAGAGCTGCATTTGATACAGTGGATCACCGCGTTCTACCGAAGCTTAAACAAATTCATTGGCTTAGGGGGACTATGTGAGCCGAGTTTAAAGGGGAACTATTATGAAAAACACGTTTTTTCTTGCTTTAACATATATAAAGTGGTCTCCCCTCACCCTGACAACTCAGAGAAGGAGGAAAGCAACCAAATTCTGCAGGGTCTGTATACCCCGCCCGGAGGATCCTTCCAGTGTCATGTGACTTCTACGAGCCGTTCAGAATCTGCTCCCGTCGTGACGTCACGACAGGAGCGGATTTCCATAGGTCGTCCTCCGCTGCTGAAACCACGCCCACAATTAACTCCGCCGGTCGGAGCGTCCGCCATTGTTTGGAAGCGTATAAGTGTATCGTGTTCGTGTGGCTGTTTGAGCAACAAAGGTAAAAGTAGAATTTAGGTTTTGCATCGACACTTACCCTCATAAAAGGATCAGTACGGACCCGGCAACTGCACACGAGTCAGCGGTAAGGGACGTTATTTTTTTATGTTATTTATATTTGTTTACAAGTATGATCTTTGCATGGGCTAAGTATTTAGCTTAGCTCTGGTGTTACTCCGTGTTATGGAGCTCTATTAGTACCGTAATACATTTTTTTCTGTTTATGGTTTCAGATCTTCCAAGCAATGCACCTGAAACTGTTCAACGACACCTTCAGAAGATGCACGGTCCTTCCTTGAGCCAGCAATAGTGCATAAATGTTATTTATATACAACTTATGTTTTAAAAAGTTGCCATTTGTGAAAATTCAGTGTTGTGATTTCTTTACAGTTAACATGATTCATTTGTCTTGTAACATAAGAATTGAAATGATGAGGAATCGGAGTAAAGAACTTTGGTGTACCTGTTTAGAATTCAATTAAATCTTCCTGTGTGAATTAGTGTGACTAAAGGCTGATTTATGGTTCTGTGTTACACCAACGCAGAGCCTACGGCGTAGGGTACGCGTCGATTTAACGCAGAACCGTAATTCAGGCTTTAAGATCCGTGTACCTGAATGCGAGCGTCCGGCTATCGCGTCGAGCTGCGTGACATCAGACGCTCTCTGTCCACACTGAAACCGTTAAACTCACGGCCAGTTAGGAGAGTCCAATACAAAAAAAATAAAGCAATGGAATTGATTTTGTTGCAGAAGCTCCCTCGCATGGGACACGCTTTGTGTACGCAGCCGCTGCTCTTCTGCCCGGAGAGGCTTTGTTCCCTCCCCTGCTACACGTCATTCAAGCAGCCAATCAGCACAGAGCCTCATTATCATATCCTCCCCTCCCCTCAGAATCCCTCATAGAGAAGGAGGTTAGAAGCGGTAAAAATGAAAACATGGCCCACAGGCTGAATTTCTGATTTATGTAGAAAAAACAAGCTTTTGATTGTTTTTAAGACATTCAAGGCCTGTTTTAAATATACATTAAATGCCATAATAGGTCTCCTTTAAGTCATATTTATCAAGTGGATTCAAATTTGTTTATGTAAATGATTACTTTTCATCACTAAAGAGAAGTGGTTATGATGTTCTGCAGAGTTCTCACTTCTTTCTTTTTATGCATCCATTAGATAATATTATTAATGTGTACGGCATACATTTTGATTACTCAGCTTATCCACAACGCCAGGTAAAATCGATGTCTTACATGGACTACAACTGAAATGAATTAGAATCAATAATATTTGAGTAAAATCCAAAGATTTACATTACTTTAAATTAGACATGAGGTAAGAAACCGGTTGAAATCTTAAGAGTGCATCATGTATGCATTGACAGTGTATTGGTCTCCTGACAGCAATTACAGTGATGACATCATATCCATCATTGGGAGGTCACTTCAGAAGTCTCCCATCCACCTGTATCCTCCAAAACCCAGGTAGATACATGAAGAACACATAGCCTTTTACTTCCCTTTTAATTCAAAGTGTCACATTCATTGAGAAATCAACCTCAGAGATACATTTTCAAGAAAACCTGATTTATTTGTCTGTGAACACAGACATGTATTTCGTAGATGACATCATAGAGGATATCACAGGTTTTATGAATATATGGTGACTGAACATGATAGCCAGGCTCATCAAAGCGTTTGTGTGCTCCCATATGGAAACTCCATCTATAAAGCACCACTACAAGGGAGGGGACATCAATAAAGAGGAGCCAGCCACCCTGTTGTCCTTGATTTCCTGGGTTTTTGTTCTGGGATTAAAGAAGAACATTTGCAATTTGCATTTTAAAAACTCATGATCAAAAACAATTACCCTCCTTGTTCTGTATTTTTCGAACGATGAACAAACCACATTAAGGCCTTGGTGAGCTCAGGCTTTCTTGTGGCCTTGTTGCACAGACAATATTTGAAGTTTCCAGCAGTAACTTCATTAGGCGTATTTTGTCCAGAATTAGTAGAGCGTGCTGAAAATTGCTAATGACAGATGTTTCTCCACACTGTCACACTCCTTGTATCATTTGATTTGGAAAGCAACATACGGTGTTCTGCTCCATCAGTATGTCACAGACTGTCTGCAAACAGCTGGTCATAACTCAGTTCAGTAAAAACCATTACTTTCCAATGAAGTGCTGGACATGTTCCAAATTGGGTTTTGGCATGGCCTCAGCTGCACCCGTAATGCAGTGCAGCCATGTATCGCAGGTACACATGGAGGAGGGGTGAAGGGAGCAGGTGAAAAGGTTTTACTGTGTCCTGTGTCTCACGCTCTTGATCCAGGCAGGATGCTCAGACAACAAATTCATGAATTCTGTGAAAGCATTGAGAGCCTGAACAAAGATTACATCAGAATATTATATCTCCTTTTTGAAATGTAATTGTTGGAGGTTGTAGTCTTGTTTTGTCTTTAGCATTTGATGACAAAAGGGCATAACTGATAAGATGATTTATATAAATGATAGGAATATTGCTCAGATTATCAATTTGACTAAATTGCTTTATTTGTAATTATTAGAAAAAATCAGGATATAAGCAAAGAACTCTAAATCTAAAAGTAACATACTGTACAGTGAGTGTTCCTTTCATCAAGCCACTTTTTATATACATATATCAGAATAACATAATTAAAGTTGTTCAAACGGAAGAAACAAAGAGTAAACTGGAGCTCACAATTTTTAAAACTGAATTGGCCTTTGGTCAATGTGAAGAGATAGATTTAATAAGTTGTGATCACACCTTTTTGCTTTCTTTCTGACCATATAACAATGTGATTTTTCTCAAAATGAATGCATTTTTACATATCCATTCATTTGGATTTGGTCTGTCTGTGTGCGTGTGTGTGTGTGTGTGTGTGTGTGTGTGTGTGTGTGTGTGTGTGGGGGGGGGGGGGGGGGGCATTAATACAGTATGTTCTGTGTTTTATGGAAAGCACTTTGTGTTGCATTTTATACATGCATGAAAAGCGCTATACAAATTAAGATTGATTTGATTTGATTTGATATCAGGATGCTGAGCAATGAATTGACACACTAGTCATGTTTTTTATTTTTTTATTTTAAATCAAACATGTTAGAGCTTCTGCTTTGAATGAATGAATGAATGAAAAACTTTATTTCGAACATGCTAAAAAATATATATTTAAACCAAAGAACAATAGTTAAATAATAATCATGATAAATACAGTATAATACAAATCATAACAATCATAAACAAAAACATGCCTCACTGGCTTTTTTTTTTCTTTTTCTTTTTCTTCCTTTTTTTGCATGCTCGAAATGGAGCAGGGAGAAGTTAAAAAACTTATTTAGCCCTGCCCCAGTTATTTACAACACAAAATATAATTTGCCACCCGAAATTAAGCCGTATACATATACATACATACATACATACATACATACATACATACATACATACATACATACATACATACATACATACATACATACATACATACATACATACATACATACATACATACATACATACATACATACACATATGCACATACACATATTCATATTCTCCATACATTATAATACTCAATATACACCATGGAGCAATACATTATACTTTATATATTATACATTTAAATAGAGCCTTCCTTTGGCATATATCATATACTGGTCCATACATACATCATACAAATTCAATTATCTAACACGCTATTTTTTAATGTAACTCTTCCTGTCTATATCTCATAATAATGCATTCTTTATATCTTTTTTTGAACTGGTTCATACTTGAGCATTGCTTGAGTTCTACATGAATACTGTTCCATAGCTTGACTCCGCATACTGAAATACAGAAGGTTTTAAGTGTTGTCCGAGCCACTCTGGTTTTTAGATTTAATTCCCCCCTTAAATTATACCCCCCTTCTCTATCAGAGAACATCCCCTGAATATTCCTAGGGAGTTGATTGTGTCTTGCTTTATACATTGTCAAGGCAGTTTTATATTCAATAATATCTTTAAATTTTAAAAGATATGAATTTGAAAATAATCTATTAGTATGATCTCTATATCCAGAATTATGTATTATTCTTATAGCTCGTTTTTGGAGTATAGTTAATACTTTCAGTGATGATTTATAAGTATTTCCCCAGACCTCTGTACAGTAGTTCAAGTATGGCAAAACCAGGGAACAGTATAGCATGCGTAGTGAGTTATAATTTAATAAGTGCTTAGCTTTATTTAAAACTGAGACACTTCTAGATAATTTATTATGTATATATTTTATATGAGATTTCCAGCTAATTTTATCATCAATTATTACCCCAAGAAATTTGTTTTCTGAAACTCTCTCAATTTCAACACCATCTAGCTGTATTTTTACCTGATTATCTATCTTATAATTACTAAATAACATTAGTTTAGTTTTAGCCAGATTTAACGACAATTTATTTTTATCAAACCACCTTTTTAACTTATATAATTCAGATGTAACCTTGTCCAATAGCTCCTGTAAGTTTTTTCCAGAACAAAATATATTTGTGTCATCTGCAAAAACTACCATTTTGAAGATATTAGATACATCACACATATCATTTATATACAAAATAAACAATTTCGGACCCAGTACTGACCCCTGTGGGACCCCACAAGCAATGCTCAAGCATGTAGACACAGACTCACCCAACTTCACAAATTGTTTCCTATCACTTAAATAGCTTTGCACCCAATTTAACACTATTCCTCTAATCCCATATCGTTCTAATTTATTAAATAATATATCATGATTAATAGTATCAAATGCTTTTTTAAGATCTATAAATACCCCAGCTACATAATTATATGCATCTATAGAATTCGTTATTTCCTCAATAGAATCCATCAATGCCATAGCTGTTGATCTGTTTGCTCTAAATCCGTATTGACTGTCACTGAGTAGACAGTGTTTTTCAATGAATGCATCTAATCTATTGTTGAAAAGTTTTTCTAAAATTTTGGAGACTTGAGGAAGTAAAGAAACAGGTCTATAATTCGTGAAGTTGTGTCTGTCCCCAGCTTTAAATATTGGTATCACTTTAGCTATTTTCATGCCATCAGGAAATTTACCGGTTTGAAATGATAAATTGCAAATGTATGTTAATGGTTTAGAAATCCCTCTGATTATCTTCTTTACTAGTTTCATATCTATATCATTACAGTCAGTGGACATTTTATTACTACAGTTATCAACAATATCTATAATTTCACTCTCCTCTACTGCTGTTAGAAACATTGAACATGGATTTCTTTCTATAATATTGTCAGTGTATTCTTCAGATGTCACAGGATCAGGAATATTCTCAGCTTTCTAACTGAGCACACTGAAATAGCTCTATGAGGATTAACATGTGGCCGCACTGTTGCGTGATAAAATTACAGCAAATAACTGATCAGGCTAGTAGATATAAGACTGAACGGGGGAAAACTAGTTGGGTTTTTCCAGTAGAGAAAAATCTTGAAACCACCACCTCTAATTCCACTTATAAAAATGTGGCGTCTTGGCCATTGGATCGACTAAACCTGACAGTAGTTCCATAAAGCTTGAAGTTATCCCTGATAAGTAATGGCAGACTGTGATTTCTGATCAATTTGTACAGATTTCCAAAACGTTTTCTTTAGGAAAGGTGTCACTGCTTCGGACAGAACATGGATTGCTATTTTGGTCGGTTGCACGTCTCTAGTAGACATGTTTAAGTGTCTGTGAGCTTCTCTTTTAACAGTTCGATGGGCACCAGATAACTCACTTGGATGAGCAGGCACCCCACCACTTACAATAGAGGCCGATAAAGCCACAAAATCTTTAAAAAAGAAAAAAAAAGATTCTAGGTGTTTGGCTGCAGAGCTTTGGCCAGGAAGACTGCGTTGTGTGCCAGGACATCTCACAGCTCAGCTGCTGCCTTCGTACTGCAGAAGTCTCGTTGACACCTCGCTGCATCTCTAAAGATAAGGCGGTTATGACGTTTGGAATGCTCTGTCTTATTGAGCATTATGTTAGTCACTATTTGGCCCGAGTGGCAAAGATCTCAACAGCCAATTATATATGCTGACAACATATGGTTAATTAATGAGAAATCTTTCAGCTTTGAGCCGTCTTCCTTTAGGAAAGAAAATATGACGGACAGCAAAGAGAAAAAGACATAAAAGATTAACGTACATTTGAAGATTTCAGGAAATGAAAAGGTTTGGACTAAAAAGTGCTAACCAATAGCACACAGATAGAAAGTGCCTCTGCAATATCATTCTTGGTGTGAAAAAAGGTCAATAACAAAAGCACCAGAGAGAATTTTGTTTAACAGCACAAAACACTCCCATTTACTGCATCATTTCTGCAACCTCTGACTGATATCTTTTTATTTAATGTCTTTACTGAAGGCATGACTGTGTAACTGTTCAATTGAGAAAATGACAAAAGAGAACAGAATTGGAATAACGAAGACAAATGCATTAACTCAGTTGTATGAATTTAGTCTTTGTAGTCTCTTCGAATTGTATTTCTGCTGCAAAGGCCTGTTCCCTCAATCATTGTAATAAGGCTGATCCCAGTCAGAGCTTTGACAGCTCAGAGATGAGGCTGTCCTCATTCTTTACTCCAAAAGGCGACGCGGTGATTGAGTTAACAAACCGCAGTCCATCTACAAATGCGCCACAAACTCTATACAACTCAGCAGTTATCTGAGATACAGTGAAAATTAAATACCTGCTTTGTGCTTATTAAAGCTCATAAAAAATGTTAAGCAATACTTGCAAAGATCTAGGTGTTTGAATCACGACCCAAACTGAAGATGCCTTCATTTGCTTCAAAATGTGGAATTTAAAAAAATAAAGTGTACACAGAACTATTACTAAAGTAGACAAAATAAAATAATCAGAAAATGGGAACCAATTTAAATGTAATTGTTGCTTTTTTGTAAAGACTCTCCTGGTCTGCTATAACTGGTCTATACATCTACACTAAATCTCTAGGTGTTTAGCTGGCAGAATTAATAGTGAGTGATTACTGTAAAGCTAAGTGCTAAAAAAGCTCATCATTGATGGCTAAACTTACTAATCAGATATTATGTAAGTATGTATCATTCATCTGTAACAGAGACAATATGTTGCTGTCTTTTTTCTGTGTCTGAATAACTTCCTTTGCTCTCCCCTTATAGGCTTTGAAATATTATATATCCTTTACATACCAAAAGAAAATTGTAAAAACATGTAGTATAAAAACAATTAGATCACATTAATATAGGAAACATCACATCTAAAAACCCTTTGTGTATTAATCATTTCACATTTTATGTCTGTGGCTGAGAGCATTATGTCTTTGGATGTCTGTCCGTCTCATAAATATAATATGACTTAAATATACATTTAAACACTTAGCCTACATAATGTTTATATAGAGGGAACAAAATAATGGATTGTCAGTACTCAGGGAAGTTGGGATGGTAATGGTTTGCATTACAAGCCAGTCTTAGTCGATGGTAGAATAGCCTTTCCTCAGATTTCAAATCAAAAATGGATGCAGAAAGATAACAGCAAAAGCATTTATTCAGTTACCTTCGTCAGCTGAGATGCACTGACACGAGCTTCTTCAACACAACAAATTTTATCATCATATATATATATATATATATATATATATATATATATATATATATATATACATATATATATATATATATATATATATATATATATATATATATATATATATATGTATATATATATTGCTCCTTTTACTATTCTTTCATAAGTAAGTCAACATTCAAGATAACTTGGGCAACTTGTTTTAATGGGTGAATCTATGATGCTGTCAGTAAGGTCATCAATTGTAAATTGGGATTTAGCAGAAACATTCGTAGGCTGACTTTTATTTTCTGTCTATTGCCCACAGCTGGCTATGTGTGATGTAAGTTACATGTTTGTATATAGAACAGACAGAGAAGTGAGATGTGACAAAAGAAGTGTCAACAAGCATGTATTACAAAAGCTTGTATTAAAGCAACTCAGTTTTCTTTTTCCTTGGTTCTGGAAGATGTTTCACCTTCCACCCAGAATGGATAATCAGTTCTACTTGACTAGTGGGAGGATTCAGGATTAAAGGACCACATTTTATGAGAGAAGTAATATTTCTTTGATTCAAGCCTTTCAGGATTACCATGATCTGGATGCCTGAGAGTCCACATGCCAGTTTACCAGGTGTAAGCACATGTACTTACCACTTGCGATCAGATAATCCAAGATGATAATACCAGGTCTGAACAGCCTTTTTTAATCCAGAAGATTAACAGTATTTTCACACTGTTCTGTAAACACACGTTTGGACATAATTCTTTGGAATAACTCAGGAACACAAAAAAAACAATCCCTGGCATCCCTAATAAAGATGAGCAAGTTTAAAGTCTTGGCTTTAAAAAATCGTATCATAAAGATCATGGATAGACAGATAAAGTGCAACTAAACAATCTTGTATTCATTTTAATTTTGCAACTTTTCTAAAAAATTGTATTATTTTTATCAAACCCCTGTGCATTTGATTTATGATTAACCAGGAATTTTGATATATATTGTGGTGATACTGAAAGACTGTCTATATTTGCCCACAAGAATCACATCATCCTTTTGTTTCAAGGATGAGAAGTTACAGTGATGCATGTAGCTGTATTTTCTTATTAGCCCCACTGTCATTTCATCAGACCATAAGCAGCACAGTGGAACTACAGAGAGATGCCAAGATGCCTCTGCAAGGTTAAAATCCTGTATTTCTTGTACTAATGTTGTATCTGTGAAGTACAATAATGTGATGGTGTTTAGCCATGAAGAAGTGAAAAATGAAACATAATCTGTGCTTCCATGGCCACGTAAGCTATGAAAACACTACTCACATAGCATGTTATGTTCCTGCATTTAATGGGATTTTATTTGTTTGAGGTGTAAAAGGGCATGCCTAATCGAGCTCTACTGCACACTGCACTATATGTGGTGCAAGGATACAGTAGCGTTCCTTTACAGCTGACATATTAAGGCAAAAGTGATAGCATTAATAAGTCTTACATAACAAATTGGCTTTAATAAATTAGATATTTTACCTTTTTACCATGCTGATCCTTGTCTTCAATTCACTGACCCAAAACTGACAATAGTGTTAATTACATCTGATGAGGTTAGTTAGCACAAATTTACATTTAACAACGTCACAGTGAAAAGGAAGAAGACATCACCCTTGGAGTCATCAACTCAATCAACGCTAATGACTCTAATGTTTCTTTGAATTTAATGCTTAACTCACCTCTAATTGAGGCTCAACTAGGAAGGAAGATGAAGAGATTCTGCACTGGCACTTTTTTCTGTTGCAGTTTTTGTTTTTGCTTTTTAATCAGTCCATTTATTTCTTGACCTTCACATCGTCTCTGCTGTTGTCTCTCACGCTGTTGAGCAAATCAGATTTGCACAAATAGCATCTCTCACGTCTATCTAGCATGGTCTATAGATCTACTTTGAATTCACACGGCTCTTTCACCAAAAAAAACACGAAAAAAACACTTTTATCTCCATAATAGGCCTCAGTGTTTAAGTGGATAATGTGGTTATTACTGCATTTTTCTTTCATTCCTTCCCCTCCACCGCTTTTTTCTTCCTCTCTACACTTAGCTTCTTCTTCTTTTTTTTTTTTTTTTGTGAAACTGTTGAGCTGGTAAGTTCAGGCAGAGGCACGTCTGCACTCTGGAAAGGTAATCTAGAAGCCAGTTGAGCCATGACAAATAGGGACAGCTGGCCTAATTGAATCATTTGAGCTAAGACAGCTCAACTTGGTTATCCCCTCTGCAGCCCACACTGATATTAGTGCAGGAATCATTAGCCATGAAATCATGTCTGCTCTCTCTGAGTGCATCCTTTATAACATGACAGCCCGCCCATCCTGTCTCTTTCGCTGTCACACCAAGAAGAGCCCCTTCATCATAAACAGGCAGAGATGGAGGCAACTGGGGCTAAATAGGGTCCTTTTTGTTTATTTCTAGATGCTTGTTCCTATTAGACTATTTCACCAGATGCCATGTGCAGGGCATTGTGGTTACATCAAAGCATAACTGTGTACAACAAAATAATAAACACACATTTTCATCATCAGGTCAAGTATTCTGTCCATGGGTTCAAAAATGTACATGTGATGCATTTGAAAACATTTGTCTCCCTTCCCTTGGTAGTCTTTTCATGTCACACTTCAAATCCCTTAATGAGACACAGCTACATTCATTTCTGGATACCATTTGTGAATGATGCAATCAGGTGGGTATGATTGGCTCCAGTGAAGGATTAGAGGGCCTCTTGGTGGAGGAAGAAAGGGATGCCACATGCCACCCCCCCTACTCCTCCCTCACGGCCTGTTTTCTGTGGTTCCTCTCTGCAGGACCCCCCTTCATGACAGAGAATGCCACGGGCATCAATAGAGCTGAGTGAAATAGAGAAATCCACGCAGAGTAAAACATGGACTAATTAGTGCATGGTTTTATTCTGTTTAGTATTAGTTTTATTTGTTCAAGAACTGGAAAATCCCAAGGAGAAGACATATTGCATTATTCCATATCCACTGTCCTTCTTCTCCAGTACTGACGTTAGATATGAGGCAGATATGAGTGTCTACAAGCTCAATGGATGGTCGTTGTGCAGTGTGTAATAATGGACATCCATCGCAGAGTGAGCATGCCTGGCTTAATGAAGCTCTGACTGGGGATACTGTGCAATGTTCAGGCCCATTTCCTTTTGACTCACATTCCACTGGGGATGGCATGACCCCAATGAGACGCCTGCTTTCCCCAGGTGGCAGTGAGCGATGCTCTTCCACAGTGTAGGGGCAGGGGAGCGAGGAGACCCCTTTTTGCCCAGTGGGTTGGGCTGGAAAAAGCAGACGCCCACACAGACATGTCTCTTGCAAACACACTCACTTGCACCCTTTACAACCTGTGTGTGTGTATGTGTGTATGTGTGTGTGGTGGGGGGTCCAACCGTCTTTCAAGGAAATTTTGACGCAGGCAATTATTGAGCGTTAGGGACTGACAGGTCTATTCCAGGTTTCAACTGGCCTACAAAGGAGAAGCGAGCCAACAGTCACGTGGAATTACCAGCGCCTCGGACTAACTGGTCTGTCCGCCTTTCTTTTTCTCCCTCTGGGCTTTTTGGGGCAAGCCTATCCCCTAGATGTTTACACATCATTAAAGTTTTCCTGTCTCATCCTAGTTCTTCTGCTGTACCGAGTTGGGATGCAGTAGGTTCGAGCCTCTGGGCAAGCGTGAGAGAAAGGAGGCAGCAGATGAGACAATGCTGTTAGAAAGTTAACTTGCTTTTTAACTGCTTATGTGGTATAAGAACGTTTTTTTAAACAAACTTGAGACTTGTTTAAAAAAAATAAAGTCCTACAGTGCCATATATTTTTGCCATTACATACTGTATTATTTTCTTTAATGCTTAGCATTTGCCGCTTTTTCAGAAAAGTATACTGGACAAATCAACAAAATTAAAATCATGAAATGTAACTAAGTTAATAACTGTTTTCATTTTCAACAGAGCATCAAAAATAAAAACTTTACAAACCTGACTTCTTTTGAAACGAGCAGCAGCAGGAAAGTGTGGGGTGCAGCAGACACATTAGACAACACTGGTAATGAAGCATTGGCAGAAAGTGATAATTATTTTAATTAATGATAATGGTTTTAATGATTCAACATTTTGGCTAATTGATTATGATTGATTGCACATTCCTAAACAAGGAAAGTGAATCAGGGAGGTAATCAGGGAGATGACAGCACAGGTCAACACTACAGCGTGACGGAACATACACTACACATGCTAATCAGACCCAGGGAGACTGAGACGGGGAGCAGCAGAGATGTGCAGATGGAGGCACTGTGAAGTGCAGAATAAAAAGAAGGATTAAGAAGACTCATAGGTAAAGATGCCACAGAATATGAGCAAGTGGTTGAGAAAAAATAAAAAAACTGAAAAACTTTGATCTTTCACTGCATTTGCATGTGATTGCTCATCTCTGCCAGTAATTTATCTGTTGGTAATTTCTACAACCAAATAACTCATTTATAAAAAAAAAGGGCTTTTGTAGGATCCTGGGCATACATCTCCTCACCTGAACTGTATTAGGGACGAGTGTCTTTTCACAGCTACTTGAAGTTTGTTTGTGTCAGAAAAGAAAAAACACATCCCGATCATGTTGCAGAGGATGACCTATGACCCCACCACTGATTACCATTTGAGGACAGAGTTCCTCTGCTCATCTCCAATTCCTCTTCTGTGGCTTTTCTCCACTTTTCAGAAGGATATTTCTGCTCCTCACAGTCTCCACTTCACCTCCATCCTTATCGGCTGCTATTGTCTAAGCCCTCAGTCCTACCTCGCCACAGGAACCCATCACATGCAAATATTTCCCCTTGATTTCACTTTGGAGAGACGATGAGTGGATTGGTGAAGTGTCCTGCCCTCTGACCCCCCACACACTCACCTCCCCTCTCTGTCTGTGAAAGGCCTAGGTTTGAGTTTAATTAATGAAATGTATGATAATGTGATTTCTTTAATAGAATGACATAGTCTAATGGTGTTGTGTGATTATGATTAATAAGGTACTTTGATGGGAGAGAACATCAGCCAACAGCTAAATATGGACTTCCTCTCTCCACCACCGGTGCTGGACATGTTTCACATCTGCCCCTTGGGCAACACATGCATTGGTCTCTTATCTCAGACAGTGGCTGTGAAGTTTTCTGTACATCATGAACTGTATTTGTCCCCATTGTACTTTAAAGGATCTGTTTAAATCAGGATCAAAATGTTGGACCTACAGTTTTTAGAAGGAATGTTGAATTGTAATGGCATAAAGTCAATTACGTGGTCTACAACCACCCAAATTATGCAACTTATGCCAGAAGTGGTTGGAACATCAGCAAACTAACCAAAGTGGTTTAAGTATCTGATAAATTAACAACTGATACAGGTTGTTTTTTGTATTTTTTAAGAAAGGTGGCGACTGTAATCAATGAGGTCACAAATCAAGCATGAAAACTCGAATGGCGCCTGTGCTGATGTCGCAACAGGAATCACTCTTGAACATAAGATCAATGCAGATCCATAGCTGTTATGGACTACACCATAAGCTTTTCCAGCAGCCTTACAGGCTCCTCGTGAGATATGCAACATGTCGGTGCGGCTCACAACAACTCAACCACATAAACGCCTCTGAGGGGAAAAAAAAGTAAAATTTAACTGATCGTAACCAAATGAGATTGGCAAGCATTACTCATGAGAAGAACATTGTTCGGTTTGCAGCTATATGCTGTTTTCCTGGTTTCAAAGCACAGCCAGCTCGTCAGCTCAATCACTGTACAATAACCTATTTGCCAGGAAAAAACTATATCTTCTTACATTTCTGTTATTGACAAATATGAACAATATTTCGGTTTCTTCCCCAAATTTGAGGTTTGTGTCTTTGCTTTTGAACTTCCTTCATCAACCAGTTTCAAATCTTAGATGTCCTTAGTAATCTTACTCTGACTCAAGAATGCTTTGGCGTCACCAGTTTATGTTTCCCTTTACTCAATGTTCACTCCCTTCACAATTGCTAGTCAGTGCAGATCTAACAGTTTTCAAAGTAAGGGCCCATCAAAAGCCTGTATTTCTTTATTTGAATATTATTACACACTAGGAAGTTACAAGAGCTTAGCCATTGGCCGACTGGACTGTCAATCAATCATATTAAAAATAAATGTATTGCTTTATATAAACCCTCATGGCATCATACAAAAAAATTCACCCCTCTCAGAGTTGTCATGGGTGTGCAATCAAATGATTGAGACCATAATGGATTTTTGAACCATACTGTAAATATGTGTATTTCTGCTCTAAAGATTGACATTTTAACATGGGAGTCAATGGAGACTGTCTCACTTTTAATAGCCAGTTGAGGAACTGCAACAAATATTACTGAGATTCAACCTGGAAATTAGATGGTTGGCCCTTGGTCGCACCATTTCATTGCAATACGTCATGCTAGAAAGGTTCTTTTTTTTTTCTTTTTTTGACTGTTGATGTTCCTATTTGGAAACTAACTAGGTATGAAACTGCATCCACATATAAATCTGGTCTTCGTTCTCAGACAAAGGACAAAAAAGAGACAGGATGGGGTCACTTCATGAGCCCAATCATGATTTCAGCTGAGGCCAATCCCCACTGGAGCCCTTCCCCCTGAACTGTAATCGTCCCTGGAAGTATTATAAGGTTGAAGTTTATTATCCCTGAAATGTATATGACATTTGGAGTGAACGATGACAGAACTGTACACATTTTACTTGACACAATAACTGAATGTAAAATGAAAACAGTGTATTCAAGTCGCACAAAGGACTTTTGTTTCTGGTAAAATATAATTTTCAATTCGGGATATTTTACTTGCTTTTTGGAAGCGTTGTCTCCCTGTAGCAGATTCCTGCTTTTAGGAGAAACTGACCAAAGTAACTATGGGCTCCTAGTGAGACAACTGGATATTATTTCAAAGCATAATGTACAGCACTAGCATCAATGAAATTAGCTCACAGAGGTGCAGTTGGATATCAGGAAGCAACTGACTCAAGACAATATTCAATTACGGTAAGAGAAAATGAAAGAACAACCAAGCTAACGTAAATCAAAGCAGCAAAAAAGTGAGTTAACCGCCACATGTACAGAAAGTCTCAAAGAGCCATAACCTGCAAAAATCCCTCTCCGCTGCTTTAACTTTGTATTTGATGGTGGTACGTTAACTCTGGTTAGTAGCCCCTCTTGGATGTGTGAGATGTTGTACTTAAACGATTTCCTCTCGTGCATCAATTTTCCGCCTAAATCAATTTTTATAGCAATGTAAGGAAACTACAAAGTTGTCTACAGCTGGCATGGTCTAGACGGCATTGCCCGGCAGATCCAGTGGTATAAAATACTCGTCACAGCAGCCTTTAACCTTTAAATCCTAATCTAAACGGTTTTGTTTGAAACAGAATTATGCTTGTAGATATTTATGAGCACAAATGTAAAACTACATACGCTCATGATGTTCTTCCTCGTTAGGAAAATCAATATTTATTATTTATATGAAATCAAAATCACTGCAGCCACTTCACAAAGCTGCCAGTGTTTCCATCGCTGCTTTGGGGACTATAAAGTCAAGTGAACATGAAGATTAATGTGTCAAATTTATCGCTTATACAATCCTCTATTTGCAATGATCCCACAGGTCAAAGGTCACTATTTCCTCTTTCAGATACAGACTGATGAGGCACAGTCAAACACAAATCATGTTATCCTTGAGGAGATTAATGAGTGATTGAAGAAGGCAACGATGTGCACATAGGACACCTATTGTCTTTTATAGTACCAGTAACTATTTTGTTTTCTGTTTTTTTCCCAGGTTTTTAGTTTCCTTTTACCATGTGGCAATAAAAGTTCAGGCGTGACATCCTTGGTAGTTAATTGAAGATGGAAAATCAGAGTAAACGCTTGTCTTTCAGAAATCTTTCATAATATCCAACCTGTCTGAAGGTTGCCTGAAGGACAAGAGTGGGGCCATTGTCTGGAGAAACAGGAGGCTCGAGAAAAGTGCTTCACCACAACCGTTTGTCACTCTGATATCTGGTAAATGTGATAATTAATACTGTAATTTCACTAAACCCACTCTGTGAGGTCTTTAATTAAAACTGATGCACCTACTTAGCACACCAAGCATCACAGGTGGGCCCAAATTAATCTGCAAATAGAGCTAAATTACCCGTGTTTAGCATTTTCGTCAACGTCACTCACTTTGGGGAGAAATATCTGTAATTAATTCTGATATAACAAAGCCATAAATTTGAGGTTAAACGCAGCCTTGACAACAGACGCTATGACAGCAAGAGACCTCATCTAGATGTCCCAGATGGGATCCGAGACTCTTTCTCACAAGAACTTGGCCGATGCTGCCTCTGACAACTGTTTGCTACATTAAATACATGACCAAATATTCAGAGAAAGATTCTTTTTATTGCTTTCAAATCAGTCTCTTTGACTAAATTGAAAATTTCCTGGAGTGAAACAGGCTTCCAGGCAACACAATGGAAATCAAAATGATTAGTTCTGGATGGGAGCCAGATGAATGAATGCATTTTTGATTTTGACATGCAATGAAATTAAGCTGCATCTACACAATAACTTACAATCTTTTGTGGGTCCAATGTTTTTGCTCTTTTTGAACATTTATGACTATTACTGACTCAGTGAAAGTGTTTAACTACATGCATAGGAACGCTTTCAACTCAAACTATTCACATGGTTATTTCAACTCGCATTTTAAGAGATTTTCCTTTTGAACATTCAGCATTCAAAATAGATCAGTTTACATGAACCGAGACATCAAAAAAGTTCAAGTCAATCATCAGATAAAATAATAACCAACAGATATGTACAATGTAAAATAGAAGTTGAAGCGAATCATCGTTATCATACACATCATTTGTGTTTCATTGTCGAGGACTATTGTTTAGTAAAACTATCAGATCAATCTAAGTAACAGTCAAATTGAAGAAATAATCACATATTTATGAATATTTAATATAGTCATGGTAAATGAGGCAAGTAATTAGGAGTTTCCATAAATTAGAAAACTGTTATTTCATGTTAATTAGAGATCTTCAGCTTTTTTCTCATCAGTAATTTATGAAAGCTAAATGGTTTGGGAAGAAATTAGGCTGTTTTGTTGATCAGACAAATGCCCATGTGTGAACAGCGCAAATGTACAGATTTGCTGCACATTTTTTTCTTGTTTTTTTTTTTGTCGCTCTATTTCGCTGTAAATGACAGGTTTTTGTAGTTTTATAGTTGGAGTTGCAGGGCAGCTGGTGTCTCTGCAGAAGAAATGATACGAGTAGCTGCCATTATGTGCAAAAAGTAGAGTCAACGCTAACCCACCTTTTTGCTATAAACGAGGAAAGTTGGCTCCGTTTATAAAAAAATAGACAGATTTTTCATCTGTTTTCAATTGTGTAAAAAATATGAGGATTTAGGAAATATGAAAAAGTGAACTCTCCCAGACATGCAGGAGGAGAGTTGCTTAAAATGAAAGTGTGTGTGTGTCTGTATGTGTGTATGTGGGGGGGTGAGTGGGTGGGGCAGGAAGGGCAGCGAGTCAGAAAACAAGAGCAAAACAAATCTGTGATCTGGAACTCAGAGAGCAGCCACTCAGGAGGGATTAATGAGAAGTAGGAGGCTGTGAAATTATGTGGCCTTTGAGTGAGGAAAATGGTCCTAGCAGAGCATGGCCCTGAAATGAGGTGAGACAAACTTCACCTGATCCACAATTAACAGCATCATGCGGATGGGTGACACAGAGTCACAGCAAGGGTGGGAAAGAGGAGGAGGGGCAGGCAAAAAAGCACAATTCACTTTGTGGAAATTATCACCCCTCAAAAAGGAGCAGCCATCGGAAAGTGGGAATCAATGAAGAGAGGAAAGGATTTTACACACCAGTCTTTTTTTTTATCATTTCTTTCTTTTTTTTTCAAGAGAGTGGCAACGAAGTGTAGAAAGATTTACTCTTAACAAGGATAGACCATAGCTGGGGATGGAGATAATTAACAGAATGGAAAAATATAAATAAAGAGTGAAAGAGTGAGAGACAGAGGAGGAAAATGGGGTAGAGTTGATTGCACACAGGGTGAGGAGCAATAACAGGAGCACAAATGATTAAGTGGTGTTAGGGACTGGGAACACTTGTTTGCAAGGACAATCTTTGTGTGCTTTTGTTGTCTGCCGGCCGCCTTTATCTTTGTGTAATTCTCCGCCTGATGAAATGTGTTTAAAGAGATGAATTGGGATCGGAGGAGCCGTCCTGACATGATTATGAGGGATTCATCTGCAGCCATCTGCCACCCTTATGAAGCAGGGTGGGGTGGGGGGGTGGGGGCGGCGGTGGGACGGGGGGGCTTACAGAGAGATAGAAAGGGAGGGAGTGTAGTGTAGACCTTCTGTTCGGCAGTCCTGCCACAGATCCACCATTACACAGGCCTCTGGCTTTCAGTTTAACATAAAGATTTGCTTTATTCCCGTGCGAGAAGGTGAGCTTTGGATCCATAAAAGGATAGGTCGTAAAACTCTTTCTTTAACAGGATTCAAGTGCACATTAAACTACGAGCTTGGATATGCAGAGGCATGATAAGGCCCTCGTTGTCAGATACCACAAAAACCAATGTTGTTTTTTTTCTCTCTGCAATACTGTCCGTGTTGGTTTAACTTTTTATATTCCAGTTTTAAAATGGCACCTACAGAATAAATCATATTCACACACCATTTGGAGGAGAGGGCACAGCAGATGGATCCATTGCTCATCACAATGTCCACTTGTTCTAAAAGCAGGGAGGGCTCAAACAGTCTTAAGTTGTGTAATACGCTTGTAATGTCACACATTTGCTCTTTTTTTTTTGCAGGTTGTTTTTTTTCCCTCTTTTTCTCTGGACTCAGAGAATTGCTCACATGGTTGAATCTTACAGCCATAAAATATAGATTTTTAAGCTACATTTTACATTATAAATTATATGATTTCATCTTGAAGTCTGACTACAGTTGCCATGGCATCTGGCATGTTGTTTCTTCTGGAATCATATTCTGTGTTATTTGCCTCAATAATTGACAGCTTTCCTGTTTTTATTATTACTTCGCTCCACGTTAGAAAAATCAAGCAGTTCCTCCGTGTTTTAACAAAGCACCCATTTCATTCTCGCCCACTATACATCTGAGCCATCGCTTCATATTACAGGTCAGCGTGGTGGTGCTTAATTATGTGCAGGCTGCTTGGGGCCTTAATAACCTGTCATTGAGGGGGGATTTGAATGTCACACCATTTTGTTGGGCCCTAATGGCAGCAGGCAGATCCACTGATGAGCCGTTTTGGGAAAATTACAGCGGATATTCAAATCAGAGATCTGGGTGTGCACGGCCTGACAGAGGTTTGACCCACGGTGTACATGCGCGTGAAAGCCCACACTTGTTGTATCTTGACCCTGCAATCCACCTCTCTTGACACGGAGAAGCTGCTTCACCCCCGCTGCTGCTGCTCAAACAGTTTCACTGGAGCCTGAAAGCTTTTTATTATCCGTCTAATCCAGATATCAGCGATTTCATCAAGTGGCGAAGATCTGCATATCATGAATTATTTTGACACTGGGACCTTTTAATTTTCGCCGGCAATATTTCATCCCACCAATCAGTGCCTGGAGTGGTTGTCGCGGTGCGGACGCGGTGGTGTCAGAGGACGAGGCAGCCCCCCGCTCTGCTCCTCTCCTCTCCTCCTCCTCCTCCTCCTCCTCCTCTCCTCCTCCTCCTCTCCTCCACCTCCTCCTCCTCCTCACCCCCCCGGCGGATCCAAATCATCCCGAGGACTATAATGAGCTATAGCCACAATTATGAGCCGCCTGTGTGCGCATGCATCTCATCAAGGCCCTTGGATGCAAGCTGCCGCAGGAGGGGGATGCACGCAGAGATGCAAAATGCAAAGAATATACATCAGACTTTATGGGCTGCATATTTAATATTACAGATTTGACGTAATATGTCAGGAAGAGGGTAGGTCTACTTATTGTATCAGTCACATATTACACTTTTACAGAAAATATTTTACTTTTGATGCATTAGTATAATTTGACAGATGCAGAAAGAGATTAAATAATGCTGGAAAGTTGAACACTTTACACAAGTTTGATTGCATGTTGTTTTATAAAGCTCTTCTACAGCTTTACATTTAGGCTTGAACATTAATTTCATGGCTTTGATTATTATTTGAATTATATAAAGCCCATAATACATTTATGATATGCACTTCATATTATCTCACAGTGAGCTATGTAAGACTTTAAAACTTGATTAACACCTAATAGTGCATTCAAATTAGTGCAGTATAATAAAGTATTATAATTTCTGATACTGTAACAACTCCCGGGGCTTGTCCATTTTGTGATAATTAGCTTCACTTGTTGTGCTTAAAGTTGATGTGGGATGTATACTTGCAATTTATAATTCTGTTTTTCTGTGTTTATATTTTATTGGCTCCTGATTATTTATAAAGTATAGCTGCAAATGAAAGCATGGAAAACATAGGATGGCCATATACGTTCATGTTTTGCAAAATATGGCTGCTTAGCCATAAATTCACCAATATAATATGCTGTTTAAATTGATTACATTTGATTATTCACTAAAACTAACATTGGCAGAAGTCAAACACTAGTTTGACTTTAATTTTAGCAAATTTTAAGATGTTATAATTTATGTTATATGTTGATGTACAAGATGATATAAGGAGTTGTAATTTTGCTTTAGTGAAGAATAAAAATAACATGCCATTTATCTAGCAAAGGAACATAAAGAAACTAGAAGATGTAACAGGTTTACTATTGTGTATTATAGCTTATATGAATACTTTATGGCAATGATAATCCATGCCAGGTTGCTGTTGTAGTCTAAGTCTACATATGCAATCTCTTATTAGAGAATGAAAACCTAAACTCCTAAAAAATCTATTCATCTCAGAAGGACAATACTATATAGCTAAGGACAAAAGCATTCAATAATGATTTTTTTTTTAATAGTCACGCTAGGTGTCTACTGTAAAGTGGATTCAGCAACTGCACATTGTTTGGACATTTTGTGCCAAATTTCCAAAGGCTACGTGTGAACCCACACAGGTGCATTAAAGTCCCAGAGTGCACTGGGCCCACCGGTCTGTCTGCTCGGGGAGCTCTGTCCTATAACTTATACTCTTTCGCCAGCTCCCTGTAGAGCGAGCATTACGTGAGTAAATTGGCTGCTCAAACAGTCAGTCTGTGACCTTCCCTCATCCTGGATGTTGACCCCTGTATAAAGAGAGACATTACATCTCGTTACACAACAACACGGCCCGGCGCTTTGCTCCAGATAAAGAAAAATGTCTCAATTAAATCTTCACTGGGGCCCCCCACCGAAGAGTTATCGCCGCCCCGGTAGCGCTGATCGCTACACTCACACATCCTCCAAAGTTATTTGACATAAATTGCCGGAGTCACATCATTTCCTGCCACACTCTGAGCGGGATTTACAGCTGATCCCATTGACTGGGAGCTGAACCTCCAATAAAGTTCCCCTGGAGCCAGTGGGGCCGCATTGAGATGCACCTATCTACTCCCATCAGGCCATCTTCTCCAGCTGAGATTAACCATGCAAATATGCACAGGTGGGAGGGTGATACCACGAATACGTTTATGCACATGTATGCAACTGGCTGATATGGGGAAGAGGACTGCGTACAAGACAGTCTGATTGTGTTTTATCAGATGGGGGGAGGGAGGGGTTGCATCATGGTTTATCCCAGAACTGAGGAGAGTAAAATTATAGGTCCAAACATCTCCGAGGGGAGTAATACCATAATAAGGCAGCATATGAACCCTTGAAGAAAATAATTTGAAAGTGAAAACTGCAGAGCATCAGCGATCAGATACTGTGGAGAAACGTGGGCACTATATTAACCACTAAAAACAACCTTATGGCTATATTAGTCCCGTTAGGGCTGACTGGGGTGTAGAAAGCATGTTAACGGCTGCAGTCTGTTAATGGTTATGATAATTTTTCCTCAAGTTCAAACCCAACAGATGGAAATGTAGTTTCAGCATGGGCCTCTCAATAATCATCTTGGGTCATCTAATTAAAAACAAGTGTTTTCAGATGTGATGAGATTATAGTGCGTGGACCACACATTTTCTCTTTTGGTGTCTCTGTCAGGCTTACTGACTCACTCTAGTGGTAATGTGTTGAAACAGGAGTTTGAGCACTCAGGCTATTTACACTGACAAACTGCAGATCCACACATCATGTGTTTGATCAGTGTGAATGCACTTCAGCATTCGTGCAAGCATGAAGGCCACAGACTTAACTAGTAAGTGGTTCACTTGAGTGTGCAGTTGTACATTTCAGTGGACTTTGATGGTTACTGAAAGCCAGCAGGTTAAACAAAGGTGCACCCAGCTTGTACAGCTTTATTTGTCACATGATATCTTATAAAAATGAGTATTTCAATTGTATTTCCATAGATTTGCCACATTTAATGATCTGTGTCTTATATTATTGACTGTAATTAGAAGAAAAAATGATGGAAGTATGCTCAGGGTTATGAAGGCCAGTTTACAATAAGTGAGTTAAAATTACTAATGAAAAAATATCTAATTCAACTTTGAAATACAAATGTTATTAAAAAAAACATTCATGAATTGACATTCATGTCAGTGTAGACACCAACTCTACCCAGAGTCACAAATGGATTCATTCTGAACTTTGTCATGGAAATTTCCCAGCATATCCAAAGATTTGATATTAAAGCGGCCTTGGGGAATTCAAAGCGTTTTCTCAGCATTAACATTAAACATTATTTCTCATCACAATCCATGTGGATGATTGTAGCAGATAAGTGAAGACCATGTCCACACTTTGGCAAAGCATTTCATTGAAGGCTCGGCATCAGCAGCATCAGCAGCATCAGTGGCTCCAGGGCTTCCAGCTGGGGCTGGCTGCTGCCTCTGCCTACCAGCCCCAGCGCAGGGGGAAATGGTGGGCAGGCCACAGGATCGCCCCGAGGCACCTTGCTTATGCACCAGTAAAGAAGATGGACTCTTGCCTCTCTTTCTGGGCTAAGAATGTTTGCTGCCCTCAGCAATCTGATGTGTCAAAGTAAGATCTGGATCAGTGATGTGAGGGCGCTGCATGCCATGAGGATGAAAGATACACAGTACCAAGAAATGAAAGGTCAACACTTACAACTGAGAGAAAAATATGGTAAAAATAACAAGCAAAAGACCAAATTAGTTTTTCAAATTTATCATTTGCATCCACAGTGCATGGGAATCTACAATTTTAAGATCTACACACATTATATTACATCTGCCGAGGGTTGATGTCTGTACACAAGATGTTACACTTTTGAGGACTTTGTGACATTTTGTTTTTTCTTAGTGTTGCTGTAAATGACTAACTGTGAACACAAAAAAAAGCTTTTTTGATCAATGTTCAAGTATTTCTTTGCCGTATGAGGAAAGACTACATGATGCAAGACTAACTGTAAAAAAAAAAAATGGACAAGGAAAAAAATTGTAATACTGCTGACATTTCCGACTTTCAACTCAAAACATTTTAACAAAAACATTATTCTAAAGGCTGCTGAGCCACGATGACTACAATTAATGCATTAATTATTGCTTTTCTAGAAGATATTGACCATCAGTTCAGGCTATTCTTTACCATTCCCTCTGTTTGACTTCAACCAAGTGTGACATCTCTACACCACAAAAGAATAAGTTGCCTGGTCAGCCATATATGCAATAACTGTTAATGACACACATCAGAATAATGAAACCTGCAGAGACTCAAGGTTGTAGGAATTTGAAAAACTAAATAAAAAAATCTGTAAAAACCTCACTAAAAGATTTAACAGCTACAACCTCCTGTCAAAAAATTGCGACTTAAAATGTAAAAATAACCATTACTGTACTAAAATTGGGAGAAAAAAAAATCCTTCACATCGGGTCTTAGATTTTAGGGAATGAGGCACCATTTACAAACTCTACATAGCTGTTCCTCTACTGCTTTTAGAAAAGAGTGACTCGTCCGCAGTGTGTGTCAATGTGATCATTGCTTTAAGGACACTGCTGGCTTCACTGAAATTTAAATTGAACAGAAGCTGAAACAATACTGCAAAAATGTCAGTGGAATTCCATGTAACACTGGGAAGTATTTGACAAGCTACAAACAGGTTTGTCTTCACCATGCTGATGTTTCACTAACTTTACCACACAGCTAATGTGAGATAGGAGGCTGAAAACAGAGGTAGCCTTAATTCTGTGCAGTTAACACAAAGAGCTGTCGTTGCCTCTTACCAACCACAGGGCTCACACTTTGCCTCTTTTTTTTCTGCATTATTATAAATCACAGGGGCCCTGATTTTTTTTTTGACAAAACAACCTAACACATTGACTGTCACTCTATCAATCAGCCAACAAGGCCCAACAAGTGGGCCTTGTTGGTTGACTGGGACAAATTGTGACCTCTTTCAGGTCACAATTCGGTCTGAGCCAGTAGCTGAACAAGCTGCAGTGTCTTGCTGGTGTCTAGTATTCCTACTGAAGGGAAGTCTCTCAGCGAGCTTTTAGCTCGCTGAGGCCAGCTGCTACTAGGAAAGGACACAAACATTACACATGCTCACAGCTCTCAAACCATTTGAATGAATGACTAATAAATAATTACAACAAAATCACAGAAAGGCACACACATTAATCATGGATGTCGGCAACAGGCAAGATTGGCACAAAAAAAAAGTTATAGCATGCTTTAAAAATAACTAAGGAGGAAGGTAAACCACATACAGTTTGGAGATTAATTAATGGGAAAAAGATATATATACATATATATATATATATTATATAAATACATACATGTACATATATAGGTTGGGAACAAATGAGGAGAAGCAGCAACCAAAGATGTGTACAAAAAAATTAAATTCCCAATTTTCACTCATAAGAATTAAATGCTGGACTCAGTCAAAGTAGTGATACAGATTTCCAGAAAGCTATTTGGTTCTGTTTGCTGTTAAGTCCTCTGGCTATGTCTTTTTAATACATATTCAGCGTGTATATAGATGTGCACAAATAGCCAGAAGTGGGACTTGAAGCTCATTATATACACAAGTTAAAGTTACTGTAGGTTCCACTTTGCAGTCCAGCAAATTGCACACCTCAGGCCGACCTCTGTGTGCTCTGGAGAGAGAGGAGACTAGACTAGTGAGGCAGGGCTTAGTCCGGGACAAGGCTGAGAGGTGCTAAACCTGCAGCTGGAAGGTACTTTGACATTATTAGCAAGCAAACAGAGACACGCAGGAAGCTGTCACCAGTAGAAAGAGCGTGTCAGAAAGTTGGCGGCCGTGCTGAGCCAGCCCATGCCGTCTGTGATAGACCCCACGCGTGTGACAGCCTTGTCCTGCTCCTGGGACGGACTCTCGTCTTCAGGCAGATAATCTGGGATGTCTGTGTTCTCCTCTACCTCCACTGTTGAGTCCTCCTGGAATGGTACAATCAGCTGCACAAAGACAAGAAAAAAAAAAAAGGAGTTGAGTATACACATATCACTTTTTAAACCACATATTTGAGTAATTTACGTAATAATGATTCTTTGTTTTAAACAAAAGCTTGGATGTTTCTCAGAGCTAAATAAATGACAATACATGACTGAGGTAGGTCTGACCCCTGCTGGTCATATCATATATTACTACTAGTGTTGCCTTTGTTTCTCTCAATTATACAGGCAACAGTGTTTACTTATTCACGACTCAAATCTCATTTGTTGTTTAAATCAGGATATGTAAGTGATGGGCTGCTATAATGTTTGCAGCATCTTTTTCACATGGGTCATGTGGTAAAAAAAAATAAATGTGCAACTAGGACTTATGTTTCTGGCAAAAAGCAGCTAGCCTACAGGCTGAGGCAGAGATGTGACTAGCTAATCACGTCATTGTGAATAAGTATCAGCCACAGGCGGGGGTGGGGGGACACTTCCTGTTCACAGATACAAAACACAGCACGCACAAAGACCTCACCCTACTTTCTCTGAGGGAAATGTTGCTTTATGTACAGCAGTTTAAGGTATATTTTGCAATACCAATAATTATTTCTTTCTTTAAAATGTCTTTACCTCTCCTCCATTCTCTGTCTTCACCACCTGCTGAGCAGTCATTACTTTGGTGGAGTTGATTGCTGTTCCCAAAGCCTGGGGGAAGAAATTCGTTTTCATTTGAAGAAATGTAATGTTAATGCTACATACAACCACTTGTCATTAATTGTAAGTGTAAGTGATAATTTTATCAATATCAAAAAATGTAATGAATATTTCAATACATAAAGCTCAATGTATACCACAATGTGAAAACAGAGTCAAGTTGTTTTCAGTTTTGAGTCGAGATGCTAACCTCTGCTTTAAGGTCTGATCGGATCCTGACGACACATCGCTTAACGGCCATCTGGAAGGTGAAACTGATGACTCCTCGAATCTTTAACAAGGCCTCCTCGCACAGACTCCTTCGAGTCTGACAACAGGAAAGTAGGAAGCAAAAGACATCAGAACAGATACATAAAAATGACATGGCTGTTAGAATTCAAAAGCAATAGCAACCAAAAGTTCAACTAAACGTTAGTAAATATGAATGATGTAATCTCAAGAGCAGTCTAAATTCTGTTAAATCTGCACCTAAAATATAAACAATATGAGTGCTACATGAAAGTACTTTTATTCTTTCTTGTTTTAAAAAAAAATCCAGTTTCTACATCTATGGTTCCTATCTGCCACAGTATTGAGAGTTCCTGCAGCTTATCACAGGTCATCTGTCTGCAGTAATGTAATCTGGCTAGGTACTGGCTTCCTGCAGAGCAGCACTCAGGTTCAATCTCAACACCCTGCTGTTCAATGGCTGACATTTACAACATGAACCCTGCACCCTCCTATCAGGCGCTAGATAGACACCCCTGAAATGCTTTGGTAACACTCTGTGGTTATGACGGCATCAAACATGTTAGTGAGATTTTTGCTTATCATTAGATGTCTGGAGTGTGTGTTCAGACAGGACAGATGTGTGCCAATATGCCATGTAAAGGTCTGAATGTTCTCATAGGCACTTACTGAGTCGTCCAGGCCGTCAATGTGCAACACTACAGTTTTGGCCCTCTTGTTGTTGGAGCCGAGGAAGAACTGGGCTTTACGCCGGCAGGAGGCAGCAGCTGCCTCGGCCTGCTCAGCTTCTTCTTTACCAGCTGCCTGCAAAATCTCATAGATCTCAGAGGCTAGCAGTTTGGTTTCCCCAGGTGATGTACTCCTTCAGGGTGGGAGAAAGCAAAAGTAAATAACAGCCAAAGATGTGGACATTTATTGGGGGGGGGGGGGAATGGTAAAGCTTAAAGCTTAAAATAATTATTCAAGCTCTTTTTTAAGTTTAAATGTACAGTATGTGACATGAATAGTTTCATATATGTCGTCAATCATTGCATTTGTCTATTTCAGTTTCTATTGTTAAACTATTTAGTCTAACCAAAATCCACCCTCAAATTCTGCATTTTAGTAAAAGCAACAGCAGGGCAGAATTTTTTTTAAGAGTGCAGCAGCTTTTCTAGGGGCAAACATGCAGTCAGTTACAGCAGTAAAGCAACAATTTATATTTTATGAGGGATACTGGGATACCCCTGCAGGCTAGCCTGCTTCATCTGTCACCAAGACATCATTACCTCTACAGTAACCGCATACGACATTAGCTGTCTGCCACAGCTGCCCTCTGGCAGCCTGGTGATGACCAGCGCTGCACACCACATTCCCACTACAGCTATATGGAAGCATGTCAGCCTCACGGCAAAACAAATATTCTGCTCAGTAGATGCGTCTATTTAACACTCCCTGCACAGAAGAGGCGACATATTTTCAAATACTGCATCTTGAGGAGGTGATGGATTAATAATTATATTCACACCTGTTTTGTGAAGTTATGCTTGACACTGGCCCTTAGCCATGTGTTCCCACTATGCAAAGCTACAATCGACCTCTATCCAAAGTCAAACAGACAGGACTCTGGGTATTAAAAGTTGCTGCTGCTCCTGCAGGCCTCCTCTTATTGCCAAACCCTGACTAACAGAAGTGACTGATTTATTTCAGGGCCTGTATCACCACAGGGTAGGAGATCTTCAATCAGACTGGGTAAAACTGGTTAGCTCTGTGAAGTATGAAGCCTCCTCACACTAGACTACGCTGCAGCATGAGATTTGATCATCTTTTTTACAAAAACACTCATCACAATATGAATCAGATCTTTTGAAATGCTTGCAAATTAAAATAAATGCCTTTAAATGTATACATGTCAACCTCCATTAAAACAAGCTGAAAAGATGAGCTAATGTTGATACCATGCACAAACAGCATTTCAAGTTATTGCCATCCTATGCTAATTCAACTTTAATCACATTCACTCTGACATGGCAAAGTGGAAGTATGCTGTCTTGCCAGGAAAATTTTGCAGACCACCAAACATTGTCCATGCGATACAAACTAACAACAAAAAAAGGTTGAGGTATTGTAAAAATGAAAGTGCAATGGGAGCATGGGTATGATATGATGTGATGTGATGGTGGGGACTTGCTTCTGCATGACATTCTGCAAGCTCAGCATCATGCCCAGCTCGCCCTTCATCTTCTCCCTGTTGGCTCGACATTCTGCCAGGTATCGCACGGCCTGCAAGGAGAAGAGCCACCATTATCTCTTTGTGATATTAGAGCACAGAGGCCTTTTAAAACAGGCGTGCATGTGTATGGGTAAACACATTATGTAAGCACTAAAAATACACATGCACTGGCTTTGTGTTTACACTTCACAGGTTTTTGGTAAGGAGCAACTATTACATAAAGCCCCTTAAAAGTGTACTCACAGAACAAGTTAAGTACTGATCAAAAGGGGGTGGAGAAAGTGGGGAGGGGAAGCCTTATCAAGAGCCTGTATTGTGCTTACACCGTGACAGACAGCAGATGTCACTATTGTAAAACTCTATAGCTGTTGTAATGCCACCACGTTATGCTGTGGCAGCGCAGGGCAGACACAGTGACCAAAGACTGCTGCCTTCACTGAAATCTGCTCTGACGTTTGTGGACAATAGAGTGGTGAACAATCAAACTATCTACTCTTTGAATCACCAGGTGTTCTTTTTGTAAGAGAAAAGAAAAAAAATGGATGTTGCTTACCAATAGCGCAGAGTAGACAACCTGAGGGTTGGGATGGTCAAAGAAGAGGATGAGACCTGGTAAACAGCCTTGATCTTCGACTATGGCTCTTCGGTTCAGCGGGTCCGCGGCCAAATCTCTCAGCTGGTTCACCACAGTCAGTGCATCCAACTCCGCACTCATGGCGCCTCTTGTTCTGATGACATGTGCATCAACCCAACCTGTTGTCCAGACTGGAAATACAAGACGGTAATAAATCAAGATGTTTACATTATTTAAGAAAGTCTAGAATTATTATATTAAACAATATCAATTAGTAGGTTGATTTTCAGGTCAATGCTGACAGTTACTATAACATAAATACAACCTGAAGAGAAAAAAAATGTGGTTTTCATTCCTCATATGTCATTTGAATGTTAATTGTTAGATTGACTTAAGTGTATTTATGTGAAACTTACTTTATACCAGAGTAGTGCAGGAAAAGTATTGACCACGTATGAACATTACACGTCATAAGCTGCAAACTGGTATATCATATTACATGTTATTATACAGGGGTGGGATTTATATCATCTTCAACCTATGACAATGTGGTACAAAACTACATCACTGGTAAATGATTAGATTACTGGTTTGATTGACAAACATTGATAAAAACTAGTTTCAAATGAAACGTATAGCAGCTTGAGATCCCATTGTAATTATATCTTACAATAATGACGTTTGTACAGGTATGCTATTACGTAGTCCGTAGAGTAAGGTTTGTTTAACTGTAATCTTTTAGGTTTAGGATGAAACATTGTCACGACCCCCAGCTTCACCTCAATCACGCCCTGCTAGGCTAGGCGACACAATGTTACTGTAGCATACCTTTGTGTCAGCTCTCAAGAAAACGTCAAGCCAAAACCTGCTCTCTTTTTTAGTCGCAACGGCTTCAAAATGGTGTGAGAACCACTAATGTGGTTCGTGTGCCACGTTAATAAGGACAGATATGACAGAAAGGATCCCGCAGGAGCTGGGCCCGGGCCTCTTTCTTCCCTGCGTTTCCCTGAGCTAGCAACTGTGCACGGTGTTTTGGGTTTAAGGGTGCGCCTGTTTTGTTATCAAGGACATCCCAGTCTTTCACCGACATCGCGGCAAACCGTGCGCGAGTTCGCTGTCGGGGAACGCCGGATAGTATAACAAACGCACCACCGGTTCCTGGCTTATGATTGGACAGTAGATCCTGATTGACGGCAGTAAGGACCAATCAGTAGACGGCTCTTGTTTAAGGGAGGAACACGTGTTGGACACTCTGGCCGTCAATTAATTTAAAGAGCCAATAGTATTGTTACATAGGCATGCCTTATGCGCTGTAATTCCTATAATCCAATTGGCTCAAAATGCTTTCCAAAGCTCTTCCCACACAACTGTTCACATGGTTCGTGGCTAAACTCTGGAAAAGTGTCATCTTGCGTGAGTGTGGTGAGTTGGACTCTGTGGTGAGGGATGTTTACTCGATTTTCAACTACGAATGTAACAAATACTGTTAGAGGGACGTGATTATATTCCGAGCTACCACCATTCCCCCCCGAATATAAATCCTAAAACATGTATTTGTGTACATTTGCATCGAGCTAGCATCAGTTAGCTTCTTTCTCCAATGACCCCAGATGATAAAAGTCACGATTGAAGTCGTTTCAGACAATAAAGTCGTTTGTATCCAGTGGGATGCAAGTAATGGTTGGCGGGACCAGGACTTTTGGAGTTAGAGCTTGGTTATAAAAAGTAATCGTGGCTAGAAAACATGGTGCAATGATACATTTATGCGGAGGAATAGTTATATTGGAAAATAAACTCTGTGACAGCACTGAAGTTACAAAAAACGCAGATCAAGCTTCAATGGTAACGTTAAAGTTACCTATTTAAAAAAATACTACGATAAATTTTATGTTGGTTTCGGTTTTCAATGTCTACCAACTTCTGTAGACCATACACTGCATAAAGAGACTGTAAGGCAAAGGCAAGTTTATTTGTATAGCACAATCCAAAGCAAGGTAATTCAAAGTGCTTTACATCAACATTAAAAGCAGCATGACACAATTAAACAGTGAATAACAAATAAAATGATAAGAAAAGGGGTCAAATAATAAACAGCACAAGTTGTTAAAAGTAAGGGCAGTAGAGTACAGCAGGTAAGTATTTAATTTAAGAGTACGCTTCAGTAAACAGTAATGTTTTTAGGCCTGATTTAAAGGATCTACAGTTGGAGCAGACCTCAGGTCTACAGGAAGTTTGTTCCACCGGTGAGGAGCAGAATAACTGAACGCTGCCTCACCTTGCTTGGTTCTGGTTCTGGAACCACAACAAACCAGATCCAGATGAACCTCAGGGGTCTGGGAGCTTCATAGGAACTAACAGATCCAGCATGTATTTTGGTCCAAGACCATTCAGGTCTTTGTAGACCAGCAGTAAGATTTTAAACTCTATCCTTTGACTCACTGGAAGCCAGTGTAGTGATTTCATGACCGGTGTAATAAGGCATGACCTGTATAAGGTAGACGGCCTATACCTCAACTTTAAGAAGAAATTACAGAGAAATTGTGCTTTCTTACTTCAAATATGTACATTTAGGACAATATTGCAGTTGCATCGTGTTGCTTGTTAAAGTGAATATTGGTTATCATAGCCTAGGACTGATGCAATATCCAAGTGAGTGTATTTTTGAGACTATAGAGCTTTTGTGTGTCACATTATTTGGGTTTGTCTTTTTTTGTTTGTTAATCCTTTTGTTTTGTTCTAGATTTCATTTAATGGTCATGTTCCTCTTGGTGCATATGGCTATCTGTCCATGTGAATCTCGGTGACAGAAATGAATAAAGAACATGCAGAAAGTGAAATGGACATGGTATGTAACGATGGCTTTCAATATGTATTTCTTTGCATTTGATGATTCATACATTTAATATTCACATCTGAATTTCTATATTTTAAGTTTTACACAGATAATAGGATGCAACTTGATTTGAGTAATTATATGGTGCTCATGCATCCTGATTAAAATGCATTTACTGTAACTAAGCGGATGCATTTTTTTTTCTCACTATAAAGTAAATTTAGAGCCAAATCCTTTGTTTTTGCAGGCTTCTGGATCAACCAAGCCCTATGGTTCCTCAAGAAGCATTATAAGGAGAATTGGGACATGTCTTCCCATTAATCCCTGTCCAAGGGTCCATTTTCAGGTGAGTGACGGGTAACTTCATGGTAATAAAAGTGTGTATGTTAAGATAAATGCTGGGTGCATGGGTGATTTATTCTGGTGTCTTGATCTTTTCTTCTGCTCATCTCTCCTATCTTTTAAAATCAAAGCTATGTTTAAACAAATTGCGCACCCTCTTCAACATTAGTTTACCAATTCTTCTGTTTTCATTTTTGAAACATAAACACAGTGAGTACAGTCATAACAAAGGAGCTACAGTATTTTCTTATAAGAATGCTTTGTGTTGCTGTGTTCAGATTTTAGGCTCCCTCTTTGAAAGATTGCTGTTCACTCGCATCTGATGTGAAAAATCTGCTTTTTAAAAAAAAAAAAAAAATTCTCTTGTCTTCAACACTCTTTCTTCTGTTTTTCTCCTGTTTCCAGCTGCCCTCCCTCGCTATGAGGAACACAGTTTGTCTGCTTTAGGTCAGTTGGCTCAGCTGTCTTCAACAACCTTGAGCTGATTAAAGACTACCTGCACTAGATTAATTTAATTTGCAGTGTGTGTGTATCTTCCCTACACCTTCACCCCAGAGGCTTGAATTAAGACTAATGGATTTCCTTTACTTATATTCTTTAAAACAACTCATTGTCCTTCCAGGAGACATCCCAGTTTGATTTTGAAATGTCTTTAAAAACAAGAGAAAAGGAAGTCAAATTGCCTGTATTCAAGTCTTTGAGAGTTAATATGACCTGGATGACTGAGAGTCTAAACCGACACATTTCCTGCATGTTCTAACCTTTTTTTTTATTGTATCATATAACCCTCTCACCAAAAATATGTTTCCTTCAATTTTCAACAAATTAAGTAATTCAAACCCTGCAGATGCAGTTGAAAATAACAGAGACAACAAAAATGTTGAAATTGATAGGGCTTGTTCTTGTTTGTTTTTGAAACATTTATGATCACTTTGAATGTTATCCAAACTACACATTGAACAAAAACTTTCATTTTTCTTACCCATGTGTTGCATTGCTTCTTTAACAATGCTCAGTACATGCTGGGAACTGAGGAGTATTGAATTTCATTAGCTCAGCACCTTACCAGTATATTACCCAGGCTCTTGAATAAAGATATACTGGTGTTGTGTAAGTCATGCAAAATGTAGTTTGATATGTCTTGGTGACATAAATAAGGGTTTCAAAAAAATAATTTGTGTGGATAGCAACATATAGTCGTTAATAGAGCCATTTCAGATGTCCACACTTGATTTCATGTGGACAAACATGTTCCAGCATCAGATATGCTGCTGTTTGAAAACTGTGAGCTGCTGCCAAACTGGATTGCATCTGTCAATGCAGTGATAATGTTCACTAATAATTGTTTCCAGATTTGTTCCTGGGTGCTATAAATGATTTTCACTACATCTGCAGAATCCTTCTCTTATACAAATGAACGTTACTGATTGATCTACCATTTAGTCTGTCGAGTTTGCTGGTTTTGCCATTATCGAATTCCACGTTGTCATATGTGGTTCAATGAAAAATGTAGTTTCAACGTTTTATTATGTTGTCTTTGTACAATTTTCATCCAAGATTAGGGTATAAATTAGTTTCAGATATTTACATTGTGTTTTCATGTATGTCCCTGTATTTTTATTTTTTTAGATTGTAGTTGAACTCTTGTCGTCATGTGAATTGGTGTATATGTGCTCGGTTCTCAAAATTTCATCAAAATATTTAATGTGTTTTTCTTTTCTCCTTGTCTGACAGCTTTACCCTTACACAGATAATGCGGGTGTCTTAATCGGCGCTAGGAGGCCGAGTGGCCTGGTGGCCTCTCTGGCCGATGTTGCCTGGATTGACGGGGATGAGAAGGAGGATGATGATGGCTACTCTGACAGATCCGGGTGAGAACACAAACCAAATGCTCCTATGTGAAGTGTTTTGAAAGAGACAACACATCTGTAACACCCATGTGTTCCTCATTTAAGGTCAAGGATCCCACCAGGGTTCATGTTTCGAGCCCAACAGCCTCATCCTCAGAGAAGGCCCTTAACGCGTCAGAGATCACTACCCAGCCTGCACCAGGAGGCTCCGGACCCACAGGGGCCAGCAGTCGCTAATAATGAAGCCATTCAGAAGATCAGTGCACTGGAGACTGAACTTTCCAAACTCAGACTTCAGATAGCTCAAATTGTCCTGGCGCAGGAAAAGGCTGCACAGTCGGGTACCAGATTCATTCAGTTCATTTAGACTTTTTTCTCTTTTTTGTTTTGATGTTATGCCACAACATCTCCTCTAGATGGAAGCAGAGCTTTACATGACATGTCTTCTATGCTTTTTCTTGCCTTTGTTTCACACCAGCTGCTACCACAGGAGCACCTCCTCCTCCTCCTCCACCTCCTGGCATCCTGGCTCCTCCCCCGCCACCCCCACCCCCACCACCACCACCCCCAGGTCTACAGCGGACATTTTCAGCCATTGATTTGATAAAAGAGCGCAGAGGAAAGAAGACAGACGGGCAAACGGGTCTAGATTCACGACCGGCCGAAATCCCCAGCATGCTGGACGTCCTGAAGGACATAAACAAAGTAAAGCTCCGTTCTGTGAGAAGGTTCGTCTCGACTTAAAAAGAATCGGTCAGATACAGTCCAAAGCATTTTCTTTCTTTCTTCTCATCAATTCCTAAGAGTTTGTAAATACTCTTATTACATCTTCATAGTCGTCCAGTGGAAGACGATGCCAAAATGAAGTCCAAGGAGCCAGTGGATGCTGCTACTCTCATCGCTGAAGCCCTGAAACGCAAGTTTGCCCATCGCTATCGAACCAACAGTATACAGGAGGACAAGGAAGAATTCAACCTTCCTGTTCCTGAAGTGCAGCCTCCAACAGAATCACCCATGGTGAGGAAAATAAAATCTACCCGCTGTATTTATGGACATAAATTAATTACTCTTTTTCTTTTTAATTTCGTTTTTAAATATAACATTTATTGTAGCAGGTTCATGATCTCTTGTCTTCACAGTTTGGGCAGCACATGTTGAAATCAACTGGAAGAAGATTCCTCTGATCAGGGGAACCTGGGACGCACGTGTTTTGTGGACACTTGGAAGTGTTTTCACATTTTAACATCAGAAGTCTTTATGGGATGAGGAGGGATCTTGCCCATCAGCCATGTTGAAGCATTGCATGTTGTGATCATCCTGACTGTGTTTTTGCACTTTTATAACTTATCAGCTTTAATGTTTTAAGAGTATGATTCCCCCTCCCCCCTCTGAGTATGATGTAAGTTAATGACAACACTAAGGTAGTATTAACTATTAGTTTTGTTTTTCAATCATCAATTAATGCTCGACTTGTTGCACATGGTACGGCTGTTCAGTTGTACATCCGCGTTTTGAAGGATGACAGCTCTTCTACCATTTTATGCTCTAATGTTTAAATCTAGAAATTGTAGACCAATGTATGATTGGGATGCTTTATTTATGTTTGCGTTGAATTACAGCATTTCGTTTTTAACATTTGAATAGTGTCATCGAGTTGCCCGCTTCTAATTCCAGGGGGTCTCGGTCAAGTCTTAAAGCTGACATTTGAAAATATTTTATCCGTACAAGTTGAGTTCTAGTTGCCAGTCTTGCTCTGTTTTAGATAACTCTTGGTGTGATTTGCCCATAAAGAGTCAAAAACATTCCACTAATGCCTTGTAAATTTCTGTTTTCCAATTGAAATCATTCCTGAATATTGAGGAAAAACAACTCTTTTGGAAAACCTGTAATTCTTTAAAGATAGTGTTTAGTTGATTTACCAGTACCTACCTCTGCTCGAGTTAGCTTTTGCCTTCCATATCATAATGGACATTGACAAATCCACTGTCATCAGTATCCTTCACATGTTCATGTCACTACAATCCATCCGGAATCAAGTCATGTTGAGGCATTTGTTGTTCAAATTGATTGGCTGCACATTTGTACCTTGTGTGATTTAGTTGCTGCTTCAAGTTAACACAGTTGCCTTTTTTTTTTTAAAAGGGAAGAGGGACTGGGTGTGTCAGTAATGGCAATCTTGATTTTAACTTAGAGTTGTTAAACTTGATGTCTTACAGTCTTAATAAAAGTCTATTTGTCATTCTGGAATTCTTTTTTTTTTTTTGTGAGATTTAGTTTAACACCTTTTTATAGCTTCAAATATGCCATTTCAATATTTGGTGTTGCTGGGAAGAAATGAGAATTAATCAACTTGAAGGGAAGAAAAACCCAACCCAATAAAAACTCAAATCTAATCAAAGGTAAAAGTCCCCCAAATTATTCATATACCATCACTAGAATTGAAGTGTGTAACATGCTACCATTTTCATAATTTCTATCAATCGTAGTTCAGGTATTACACTGCATACTCATTCATGAAAGTCAACAGGTTTTATTATCCAAATTTTATCTGCAACAGGCATGTATCAAAAAGTTCAATACAGCAAAGCCTTTACAAAACCTGGCTCGACACTTAAGTCTTCCCAAAAATGGCTGTCGCAACAAATTGTAAACAGTTTTATCAACAGTCTTACAGCACTTACAGCAAAATACAAATCAGCTAAAGTAAGAAAAGCACCTGTTATCGTTCAAAATGTTTCAACACCAACACAATCTGTGTCACTATACAGAATCGGATCAGACGAACCAAACGAAGAAGTGGAATGTTCATTTTCACTCGACCATTTTGTTTCCATACAAAAAAAAAAAAAGAAAACAGCTGGAGTTGTTCCTTAACAAAAAGGCAAAGAGATTGGACAGTGCATTCAAAGACAAGCACACCATGCACTTGATGGGAACAGGAGTTGGTTTGGTCACTTAGCATAGTTTGTGCATAGTTATAAGGCATCGGTCGAGCAGTCCTTTAGTTTTCTTGTGGCTGTAGAAACATTCTATGGAGTGGGAGGCTCCTTCAGTTGATCTGAGCCAACAACAAAACAAAACAAAAGCAACCTTGCATCCTCCGTAGTCACCTCCTCCCCCTCTCCTAAGAAGAGACTGGCAGAACCCTGAGCGAGTTGAATTGCATGGAGTGGAGTTCCAGGTGAGGTGCAGTTGCAGTGACTGACCAGTCTCCCGTCTGCAAGGGAAGCTCCCCAAGCGCAACCAGAACTGGATGATGCAGAAACATCGTTGGAAAAAAGGACTGATTTTCTCTAATAATACCCTTCACAGGATGTCTTTGAGAGGCCATGGAGACAAAGCCGCACGTCCAACATCATCATTTGGAGTGCAAGAACAAATGGTAGCACAGGTGGAGTCATTTATGGCATCTGCTGTGTTTGAATAAGGTTCCGCTCATGGCTTCATCAGTGGGATGAGAGTTCAAACAAGTGGTTCTTCACATCTGTGCTTCGAAGGCAAACTGTGGAGCCGACATAATTCAGTTCAGTTCAAGGAAAGAAAGATACAACAAACAGATGTGTAAACAGTCTTCAGAGAGGCAGCAGAACGACTGGGCTTGTCACATTTTTTTTTTTTTCTGCGGTTATCGTTTTTACATGAGGAAGAATCTTCAATATCAATGCAACACGGCATTACTCACAAGTCTCCGGAGGGTTTCATGTCTGAATACTCCAGTTGTCAAAGCTCAACTCAGTTGAAATCATTCTTCAAATCTTTGTTTTCAAATGGCACTTCAAAATACCAGAAAAAAAAATTGTCTTTCAGTTTTTATCCTGCTTCCCCTTTAAGGTTCACCAAAAAAAAAAAAAAAGAAAAAAGTGGCTTGTTTAGTCAGTAATGGCAAATCTACAGTGGAACAAATAAATAGAACAAGAGCAAATCAAAGAAAATACAGCAGTAGCCAAATGAGGTATCTATGTATTGCTCTATGCCAAAAAAAGGAATTAAAAATTAAATAAATTAAATAGAATCAGTGGTTTATCAAGATGGGAGGCCGAAGCAACGAAAAAAAAAAAAGTGTTAGGGTGAGGTGGGGCAGGGCCGCAGACCCGTCCCCTCACGGTGTGGTGAAGCCCTGGCGCGTGGATCAGGGGTACAGGAGGCTGAGGTGAAAGGGCACACGAGGAGTGTCAGGATTCTTTGCTTCCCTGAGGTATTTCTTTGGAGCTGGTTCCTCCTGCGGCGACATCTTTCGTGTCCGTGCCGGCTGCGGCGGGCTCTGCCTCCTCGGAGATGGGGCTTTGTTCCTGCAGCAAGCTGCCCCAGCTGGCTTTGTTCAGCCCCATGTGGCCTAACATGGTCTGGGACAGACGTGTGTCGGAGAAACGGGCCCACTCTCCAAACAGCGGCTCTGCCACATACGTCATAAAGCCTGGAGGGGGGGGGGGGGGGGGGGGGGGTGAGATGCAGTAGACATAGATTGGGTGAAGTATTAGTTAGAAGCTATAAATAACAGCAGACGTCTATCCTACCATACTTACCTATCTGAATGTTGCCGACCGTGTTCTTCTCTCTGTCACAAAATGGGCTAACTTCAAGCTTGTGCTCCTTCTCAATATCTCCTGCATGAATAAAGGAAACCACAAATAAAAAAAGGTGCAACACAAATAACCAAACATTAAATTAACAAGCAGAAGACAGACAACCTTGTTGGAAGAACTCCGCCGTCACTTTCTCACTCCACTGTTTGCTCAGCTCCCAGGGTCTGCAGGGGTTGCAGATGTCTGCACACTTTAGCGTCATCTGTACAGGGTGGAGACAAAACCAAAATCAGACTCCAACTGTTTTACTGACATGCTGGAGTTTAGTGGGTTTTTTTGTGTGAATGGGAGAAGAGGAAGTGCCTGACCTGCAGGATGAAGTGACGGTGGCTGGCGTTCCTCAAGCACAGGCTGTCCTTGTCCAGGTGCGTGCGAAACCTGGACAGGTAGTCATTCTGTCTGCTGATGTCCGTGGCCAGAATCAAGGAGCCCAATTCCCTCTCCATGTTCAGACTAATGTGTCATGAAACAAAATTGACCAAAATGACCAGGAGAAAGCAAAGACAGATCGCTTTGTGTGTGGTTTCTGTGTAGAGATGAGTGAATGTGCAGGTAGCACGGTTTTAAGCGTTTTATTTCCTTACCTGTCCTCAGGAGGCAAATGGGAGAACAGTCCAGTCTCTCTGAGGAGACCCACTGCTGACTTCCAGTGGTGGTTTTCCAAAACTGAGGTATTCTGGGTGTTTGGAAAAAATGGAAAATTGCATTTAATACATACCATGATGCCATACACCACAGCAGACCATTATGTTGTCTTACTTTATAGAGTTTGGCTAGATAGTGATCAGTCTTTATGAGGAAAGGCTGGTTGACACCAGGATGGCCCAGGTCATGTGTGGCAGCTGCTAGGATACCCAGGAGGATGTCGAAGGAGGTCAAAGACTTTGCAAGCTGCATTCACAACAACAGGAGACAGAGATCATGAGGACTGGATATTCCAAAACATCTTCTGTAAACCCGTTGCACTTTTTCAAGTTACATATTAACACACACAATAGTTGCAAAGATCTTCTTAGATATACTCGGACCGGATATAGGTGTGACTTAGGGCTGGGCGATATATCGAGATTTTAATATATATCGATATATTTTCAAACACGATATGGTACGAGACAATATCGTTTATATCGATTTAAAAAAAAAATATATATATATTTTTTTTAAATGATTTTGATATAGCTTATTTTGTGACAAATTGACTTGAATGTTTTATTTGAGATTTGCACAAATGTTTTGTTATTTGCACAACTGTCAACCTCAGTGGAAAAGTCTGCCTGTTACTGTCTACATTGTATTAATTGCACAGTGTATTTTTATTGAATTGTTATGCAGGAAAGGGATATTTGTTTTATTTTATTCAAGAAGCATTTTTATTCTATATATGCAGGCAGTTTATTTTTATTTCATTTGTTTTATACATTTTGATGTATGTTTTTTTTAAGGGTTTGCCTCAGAAAAAAATGAAGCTAACAGAGATGCTATGCTATAATGCTTTGGGGGAAATCCCAATTAAGGCACAGAAAAAATATCGAGATATATATCGAGTATCGCCATTTAGCTAGAAAATATCGAGATATGACTTTTGGTCCATATCGCCCAGCCCTAGTGTGACTAAACCTGCATCTTCACATTAGTATTCATCGGTTAAGCTGAATGTAAAAACAATTCCCACTACAGTAAACTTTGCAGTGTGGACTACTAACACAAGACCTTTTCCAAGAGATGACACAGAAGGTTTTAGAAAAACCCCAACAGCCAGTATCCGGGCCTCTCTCACCATGGGCTCCTGCAGGTAGCAGTGCATGGCCTGCGTGACATCTGCAGCGTGGACAGCGTTGTGGTACGGGTTGTCATTGTGGTAATCCTCCTGAACCAGGACCAGAAACCTCCACAGTTTGACCATATCCAGCTGGAAGAGCTCCACCAGGTCATAGTGGTTCAACAGATGGAAAGTCAGGGTGACCAGACTGTTGCCTAAAGCAGGAATCATTTGAGAATTAGACCCTTTCACGTTGTCTCTAATGCACATAAGAGTAATTACCGCATCATGTTGGCTATAAACTGCTGCTAGAAAGAGCTGCAGCTCTTTATGTGGTCAAGTGTTTACGTTTCCCCCACAGTAAAGGCTCTCAGAGAGGCCGACTGCCCAAAAAGTTGTGCAAACAAACAGCACAACAGATTTTCTTCAGTAATTTAGAGTTTGTTTTTTTAAACCCTAACACAGATGGCTCAAATTACTTGAACTTCTAAGCACAAATTTGAAAAGAAAACAGATCAAATCTCAAAGGATTGTTCCATTATCATACTGCTGGTTACGTAAAGACAGAGTTTCATGATTGTTGTTTTTTCCATCACAGAACGCATCAATATAGCGTATTGCATAACTTAAACAGGCTGATGAAATGCCACGATCTTGGAGCGAGCAAGTTTTCAATCTAAAACATATTGATCTTTTTGATAGCTATTAGCTTGTCGGTTATTAACCCTGCTCTTTCTGTTTCTATAGAAAAAGAAAAAAAAAATCTAAATCAAAATATAGACATATGTGCATATATATCTTATTACATCAACACGAGGAACTCCCCCCAAAACTACACTTTTATCAGCCCTTGACTTTATCTACTCCATCAGGTCTGATCCTTGGAATATTTGCTCTGTGAGCTATATGTCGTTATGTCGCATCGACTCATTCACGGAATAACCTTTATTCTGTTGGGACGTCTAACAGTCGGCACCAGCAGCAACCCTTCAACTCGAGAGCGCAGTTGATGAGTTTTCTGCATAAATTAAACTGTTGCGACATTTAAAACAGCTGCTGAACAGCAAGTCACTCATTTCTTACCTACCGTTTGTCAACTTATCAAAGAGGAAAACATCAAAATTCCAGTTGCCAACTTTTTCCAGCATGCACTAGAAGAGAGAAAGCAGACATAGTTATAAATATGAAATCAAATGTTAAAAAAAGGAACATTTCTGTGCATTTTAATGTGTTGTTTCACTAAATGTGGCCGTCTTACTCTAGCCTGTCCAGTGTAGTCTTCATCGAGGATGTGGAGGGGGATCTGCTGGGGGATTCCCCGCAGCAGGCGGGACGAGTGCAGGTATCTCTGGAAGCTGAGAAGTCTGTGAACCCTCTTTTCAGTCTTTTCAGAGCTGGTAGCCGAGGCGCCACAACCCAGTCGTGCTGCGAACACAAACACAGATGAAAGAATTTACAAAAACGATGCGACAAACGAAATATAGGATCATTTTGAGGGCATGTTTATCCTAGACGCTCATTAGGCTTGGAGAATAATTTGGCTCGGTCAAGCTCGGCGGGGATCCGACACCAACGCAGCCGTGTACAAACAGCCGCTGCTGACACAGCCGCCCACTCAGGAGCTTGTCGTCTGGGATCACACAGCAGACATGCTTTGTCAGTGGTCTCTTTTGCCCAAAAACACACGCATGCACACACGCACACACACACACACACATAGAGACACACACACATACATACATATAGACACACGCACACACACTGTTGCTGCATAAACTTTAACTGCAATCTGGAATATGAGGCAAAGATTACTTTTAGGTCAAAAAGTCAACACAAAGTACTTTTCTGCAGTCGATTGTTTCCATAAACCTTTCATTGAGTATAAAAGCAGTCATTTTTAATCGCCCACCTTTTCGTAAAGCTTAGATAAAAGCTCGACACAAAGATATACTTCAGCCTTCAGGAGAATGAGCAACAGTGTAAAAAGCAGTGGATAAAAATCTGCGACATCTCCAGAACAGGAACAAAATGTCAGATTGTCATCAAAAAGGCTGTTGAGTTTAGTCATCAAGTCTGGCTGCAACATATTTGAGCATATCCCCTTTAAGACGAGTTGAAATTGTTGCATTTTTCCCCTCTTAAAACCAGATTTCTACTTTTAATAAAATTCATGTTTTATATTACAACTGATGAAATGCGACAGGATGATCTCAAGAGGTCTTAAAAGGATGTAAAGACATACCTCCTCAAGCAAAAAACCAGGATTCAATTAAAAGTTTTATAAGAGTAGAGGGTGCCGGCCCTCAATACAGGCCCCGCATGTTAACGTTAAGCATTTTTTAATTTTTACTACTTTTAACTAATCAAATAAATCAAATTATTATGGAGTATTTTAACATTTAGTTGTACTGGATTAAGTATTTGTCAGAGTGACAGGATCCTGTAAGAACACATGGGTTTCTATCCAATTAAATTGAGAAAGGATTTCAATTTGATACACTGCAGGAAGCACACAGTAAAATCTTCCTGTAGGAGCAACACAAAGAGAGAAGCTCATTAGGAGGTTTTATCCATCTGGTGAATGGTCACTTTTTGTTTTTTTATATAATGATACTGTAAAAAAAAAAAAGATATATGGAGCACTTTGCACAATACACAACTTCCTTGTAGCTTGTTAGCCTGGTCGCTAATTCATTTATCCAACGTTGGCAAAGTGCAGCCTCTCTGAAATCCACCGGAGTTTTGCACATCTGTTGGAGATTACAGGGATTTCCATAGCGATGAATGGACAGCGAGCTGATTCGCATGCAATCGCACATTATCTTCATGGGCAACACTCCACATTTTGTTTTGAGGTATCAAAATAAATTCAAAAGAATGAGAAGTAATCCTAATAAAAATAAAAATTACAAATGAAGGTCTGTGTCTTATAAAGTCCTGGTACCCGAAGCAGCATGAACAAAGGCCACGGCTTTTATGAGAAGAAAAACGCTGTGCTGAACTGGCTCTGAATGCATTAAAGAGTAATTAGTCATCATACTTACTATGAAGTGTTCGGAAATCAATGCAATGGTACGGGTGGGAGCTTCTTCGTTCTGGTTCAAATCCAACCTGACTTCTCACTCTCACATCTCCTAGAAAAACAAATCGACACTTATTTCCTCAAGATTCACACGACACAAAGAGAAAAATGTGTGACTGTTCTCGAACAAATAATACATAGCTGTTTTTGATTTAACGGGCTACGCTGATATCCATCCCGCTGTAAGTGCTGAGAGGATGGGCTTTACCATACGGCGATGAGCAGGAAAACAAGCAAGCCTCCTCTATGCGAGCTACTTCGCTACAACAGCTAAAACTGGTTGAGTTTTAGCCAATGTGCAAATCCATTTTGGCCTTTTCTTCTTTTTTACTCATTTTTACTTATTTTAAATGTTCTTAATGAACTGGATTTTGTCGCCTCTGTGCATGTTGCCATTTGACCCGTTTTATATTTGTCGTTAAATCCTTTTAAAGAGCATGCATTCACTTGTAAGTTCCTGATTTCATTCAGTGAAGGGCATCTAAAATACTCTTATACTGCACGTCTCCTTTTATCTGAAACCTTCCCATCCCTGAAGCCAGCGCCAGCTCCTACGCATCAGATTGTTTTTCATAAATGGTGGAGTGCAAGAGCTGTCCGTTGTTTGTTTAAGATGTGCCAAACTGAGAACAATGCAAATTTAGCTCGCGGTGAAGTTGTAAACTTCGGGTAGAGAAGAAATGAGACGTTTCAGGGCGGTTTATGAGCAGTGTTTCCTGTGGGAGACCATTACACCCTCAGGTGAGGACTGTGGGCTTTGTGAGCTCTCAGACACTTTACATGCAAAAAAAAAAAAAAGCATGATCTTTCCTCTTTAATGCAGTATCGCTTTGTAAAAGTTGAAAGAGCATCTAAAAGTCAACAGCAAAACATCCTGTGTTTTAAAGAGAACATTGCTCTCACTGCCTCTTGGCAGCTGTAGACAATGAATCCAAACAAAACTGTAGTTCATGCAGATTTGTTGTACTTTGGGGCAGTGACAAAAAATAATCCATCTTAAACTAAGCACCGTAATAAATCTAAACAAGTAGTAAACTCTCTAATATGGTAAAACCCATCACTTTAGTATCGCCAGCAAACTAAAACAAGCAAAAAGCTGCAATTTTGAAAACAGAATTTGACCCAGGCCTGGTGTGTACTATCCATGTGCAGGAACAAACACACACTTTTACGTCCCAGAAGAGGAAACGGACAAAGAAGTGAACAGCTGAGCATGCAATGCCATGTCAGGACAGTCTGCTCTACTATTAGTACTCAGAGCCACGAAGAATGATTTAGAGTAGATCTATGACGGTTTTTAGTAGTCAGGCAGAATGATGGATCTCTTGGACCCCCCCCAGACGGCGGCCGGCTTGGTTGCAGAGTGCAGTCGGGAGCAGTGTCATAGCGTGGTGAAGTGACAGAATGATGCTGCAAAATGCTAGAAAGTGTGTAGTTTCAGGCAAACTTGATGGAAATATACATATATAAAAAATAAAAAAAAAGGTGCTAAATAGTGCAACAGCAATTTCCAGCATGGCACCTCAGATCGTGCCATCTGTGCATCAGGTCTAAAAGCAAAAACCACCCAGGTGTGGTCTCCATCACCAGCATGTTACTTACTTGCAAACAGCTGTTTGAATACTACACAAGCTCCTATCAAAAACACCAAAAACTAAGAATTACAATACAAGAAAATAAAAATTTAAACCAAAAAGCTGCTAAACATTATTTTGAAAAGCAGTTTGTAAAGTTTTGACAATGTGGAGTGAAACCATGCAACAACAAAAAAAACATTACATAAACAACGCATACAATTCTGGGTAGTGAGTTTTTGCCCTCATGTATCCACACATCTGTCACATCTGCCGATACATGTGCTCGGGCTAAGCACGTGTGTTCATGATTAGTGTGTTTTTAAAGAGTCACAGGGTCCATGTTTCCCCTGGTGCATTAGTGCTGGCGCTCTGGGTTGGATGTAGGTCATGTCATTATAACTGATGTGGCAAAAGCTCAGAGTCCTGCTAGTTGAAAGCACATCAGCATTAAGTTGGCAGACTGAAGCCTGGCCCTGCAAAAACCCGTCAGCATTAGCGTCCCTCCCCTCCTCACACTCAATTTGTTATAAAACGTACAGACACAGATGGTTTATGCCAGTGACGTATGAGACTGCCATCATACTTAGCTAACTAAAATGATTAAAGCGCTAAAGCTCCTTCAGTCGGCTCAACAAAACTCTGTTGCTGTGATGAGACACACGCAGCCTGCTCATGGTCAAGCTGGGAATAAAACAAAAGTATAACCGTTATATGAAACTCAAATAACAAAAGTCATAAAGCTCAAATGTACCTCATGAACTTTAAACCAACCCCCACTGATTGATACCTATGCAAACCATGTTGAAGGAATGACATCTCTCGATAAAAATGATAAAACTATTGCACTAAATGACAAAAGCTGCAGGCAAGGGCTTATCCACATAAGTAGATAGATCTCAGGGGTCTTACCAAACTCTAATAACATCTATCCCCAATAACCTTATTGATCAGGAAGCCACGGCCAAACTGACTGCTTCCCGGATGCGACTGACTCCGTCTGACTGGCATGGCAATGAGCCCTTCATCCTCTCATCCATTTTCTAAACTGCTTACTCTCTTTGGAGTTGCTGAGGGCAAATGGAAACACAAACACAAACACACACATGCGTGTGCGTGCGGTATGTACACAAAGACACAAGGGCATGAACACAGAAATGAACTCTGCACATCAGCCTTCATTCTGTTTAGGATTTAAATGAAATCTGGTACAAATCCGACCAAACTTCAAAGGCTCATAATTCTTTCAGATACACGCAGTCTTAAGCCTGCTGCGATTCAATGATTAGAAAAAGGACCGGGGATTGAGAACATTTAACATGTGCACCTCACTTCTTCTCTTCATAATCTCTGAATCCAGTTTTCATCTCACTGGTTGTTTTGTTTTTTTTTAATCCGTTGCATATTAAGAAATGGACATGATCGTGGAGGGGATGACCCTGATGTCTGAAGAGTGTTCATGTGCGTTTACTGATGTTGCATGGTGGTATGCACTGAGAGCAGGGAAACACTTACCGAGCATACGAATGTAGAGGGCAGTCTGATCAGAGCTGTCATAGGAGATGGCCCCTCGTCTCTAAAAAAGAAAGATAACAACTGTTTCAGATTTGCATCACTTTAATGTTGTCATTTAATCCCGATACAGATGGTTTTATTACCTAATCTCCCCCAAACACAAATACAGGCATAATTTCTTTGAATCTGAATGTGAATTGAATGTATACGCAGTCTTTGACAAGTAGAGGGTGGCATAATACTGCGACTGCTGACTCTAATCTGCAACGAGTCTTAGCGAGTGTGCACAGACTTCTGTTACACTGATAAACATGTTCCAGCTCCGTATCGCCGGCCCGATACAGCGCCACTATCAGTCATGTGGGACACACATGTACAATGTTGACACAAACACGCGTACAAGTACGCACACGAACGCACTCGATGATTCCCACAATAGAGGCTATCATGTCCGATCCAAATCTGACCCCACCCAAGACAATTGTTTCTGATGTTTACGTCCCTTAAAACGTTAAGTCAGAAGAGCAGAAAGATCAAAAAGTATAGATAAAAAAAAAAAAAAAAAACTTCCCTGTGCTGACGTCAGTTGGTTATGTTATTTGAATGCATTTGAATTTGTATTTAAATATACTCTGGAGGAACTGACAACTGACAGTTACAATAGAGAAGTTTACTCTTATAATTTACACTTTAAAATGTCTGGTAGCTGAATAACAAGAAGATCTTGTCCAAAAGTAAAACTCCACCTGGCTTATTGACCATCTGCTGGCTGTTTATTTAATAAAAGCTGATCTAAATCCTGAGTTGGACGTTTTAGATTTGTTTTTTTTCCCCCCTCAAATCTTCTCAGCCATCACATACGAGGCAACTGCAGAATGAGCAGAATGAGCAGATATTATTAAGCTCTGAAGGCGGGCATCCAAGTCGTGCTTATTCTGTTTTAGGACTCGTTCTGGGGCTTCACCAGTCTGAAAACAAGTTTGCACTCATTTGGTGGACTGTGATGGGCCACAACCGGGAGGGATGTGAGCGAGCCAAGTCACCAAGGCAACACACTACAACATCTAAAAAACAAGAAATCTCAGAGGCAATACTGTAGTTAGGGTACTTTTTTTAATCTAATAAAACATAATTTGAAATAAATAAAAGGCAATTTGTGCTGTCTTGCAATTTTATATAGTAAAATCATATGAATATTTAACATTTAATGTGGCTGTTTTGGATTTTATTAAATATTAAGGCCTTAAACTGGCAAATAGTGCACAAAGATCTCCATTGCTTTTGATATATCCACAATATATATGGTTTTAAAAAAGGTACCAGCAATTGAAAAAAAAAAAAAATATTACAGATACACCAGTTCAGACCACTGGCATTTTTTCTTCCCAATGATTCCTGAAGATCAAAGTTAAACCAGACACCCACATAAAAACCATTACACCCAGCATCACAGTTTTTTTTTTTTTTTCCCCCATAACACTCTGTTCTCGTCTGTGTGTCTGCACCAACTGTTTCTCGTAGACCGTATCTGAGCTCTTCAGAAATGCACGAGTGACGTCACCGTCTCCCCTTATCAGGCACCTGATCGTACAGGAAGAACTGGCCACTGTAGTAATGTAGAAAATGGAAGAAGAGCAGTTCTGGCTGCATCTCTTCATCCTCACACGCATTTATAACTTATCACAGAAACCTTTACAACAAAACGCACTTAAGCAGGCAATTTAACGCGGACATTGTGTGACTTTAATCACTGTCCCCCACCTGCAAGCTTTAAGTTAGTCATGGACCTGAATACCTAGTGCAGAATCTACCCTTTTCTGCCAGAGATAAAAATGATCCCAACATTTTTTTTTTTTTAACTGATATTTAATGATTTAAATAAGAGCAGGTGTAGTGGTTAGACAACTGTTGCCTTACAACATGAAAGTTCCTGGTTTTTATCCCGTCTCTTTGTAGTTCTCATGTTTTCCCCTCTCCTGCATGGGTGTGTTCCATGTTACCTTGAATTTGTGACTGTAAATTAGGGTGCAGCTATCAAATATTTTGGTACTTCAAACTTAACATTTCCTTAGACGGAAAAAATAAGTGGGAAACAATTGTTCGTTTGTTTATCTAATAAAATAAAAAAATATTCTTAAACGCTGCCTTTAAATTGTGCAACATTTAAACGGCAGTGCTTGGTTGTGTACCGGGACCTTCATTTTTAATTTAAAATGACGCCGCACCTTCATCATCTTCTGTCTCTTCATCTCTTATTACTCTCGCTTTGATGCGTTTGCTCATCGTCGCTGTCACTGTTTTCGGTCCCGGGCTGGCGTCTGTAGCCTACAGCTAAACTGTTCACACACATCACGAAAAGCCCGCCGTCTTTGAGTCACACTTAAAAGGAATCCGTGCAAAATGTGAACTTTAAATTTAAATTTTTAATTAAAACGAGGCTTCGACGCAGAGAAAATTCCTCGATTATTTTTTGTAATCAAGTTAGTCGAGGAATCGTTGCAGCCATAGTGTAAATCGTCCGTCGGTTTGAGCGTGAGCATCCCCACCCCACAACCCAGAACAGAAGCAAGCAGGTATAGAATATGGGGTGATGGATTATTTGAATAAATGATTAGCGCCTTGGGGAAACCTTGGAAAGAGGCACAAAACTATAGATATAGATAAGAGGAAATCCAGCAAAACACTTACTGCATTTCTGCAGCAATAACCCGAGCGAGCGGCAGCTGCAGCAGCGTCTCTCCCCCAGTCCAGGCTCCACTGTGATAACTGCATATTTGCTCTGTCGACAGACAGCTGCTCAGGTGTTGGCTCTCCCCACTATGTACTCTACACATCCAGGCCACCCTCCAGGCCATCTCTCCACGCTGCTTTCTGGGGCTTCCCTCGTCTAGGATTACCCATTCCAGAGTGAGGACGGAGGCTGACAGGAAAGACTTACAGGGAATACCTTTTTTTTTCCAATTAATGATCACACTTTTGACTGTTTGATGGACTAAATATTAAGGGTCTGTTGAGCTTATTCATTCTTTTTTTAATTCTAGCTGAAAGGCTCTGTTAACATCCCTTCTTGAATAAAAATTAAATACAATTTAAATCCTCTACAAGTAGAAAAAAAACTCTGAAACCTCAGCTCCAATGAAGTGCAGTGATGCCTTGATAAATCGGGGATTATTTAATGACAACCATCTGGTTACACCACAAATACGTGCACATGCAAACACAAAAGTAGTAGCTAATGTAGGTATTACTTCATATCTTCAGGATTACCATGAATCTACTTCACACAGTAAGCATACACACCTGACAATTTCTGTCCCCTAAGCCGATGACAGCCGCCAATCCCAGGCTAATATTTTACCAGCTAGCAAACAGCTTGACTCAGGGTGGGTAGTGTGCAGAGCTGTATTTTAGTGTCAACAGGACTCCGTGTTTACACATGGCACCGGTGTTTAGTGTGAGCATTATAGATTGTGTGCTTGTATGCTTGGGCTGCATGTGTGTGTGTGAATGTGTAAGGGTGTGGTATTAGCTGGAAGATGCATGAGAGCTGTATAACGCCGGCTGCACTGCCAGGAATGAAGAGTGACCAGCCCTGCAAATACTGAAGCAACTTTATGGGCCAGAGTAAGCTGGAAATACGCTCACTCACATATAAAAAGGCGGCAACCACCACTTGGCTCTTCAAGGCGTTGGTTTTTTCCTTGTAACCTGGTAAAAAGTTGGCGTTTTCTCTCCGTGTGTCCGTGAACGCGGAGAGAAAGCCCTGTTTTTCCCTGGAAATGGGCACCAAACCGCACACGCCCCTGCCACACCTCGCAGCTCATAAACAAACGAAACCATTCACCCAAGTTCTTCTGTCACAGTCCAGCAAGAACTTGAATGTCGTCGAGCATTGTGTTTCTGCCAATCACGCTTCACAGCGTTAGGCGACGAGTTATGGAGGCTGTCAGAAGCAGAACTTGAGCTCAAGGTCACGGATGTACAATCCATCTATTGGAAATATAAACATTTGTTAAAAAGAATTTGCAGTTGTTTTCTGAATTGGCAGATCTCAGTCATTTGAAAGCAAATGTGGCAAAGAGGTGCTGCCCGACTGTTTAAAACACTGCATTTTACACGTTTGCATCACTTAGCAAGTAAGATCATGTTTTGCCCTCTAAGTCAGAGAGCTCTCTTGAGTTACATAAATGGTGGTTTTGTGGGGTTAGAGCATTTTCATTAAGGCTAAACAGTAATGTATTATGCAAGAAACTAAGGAGAGCTTAACACTTTGTACAACTGCTTAACAGGAAAAGCCGTCCAAGGGCCAAATAAATACTGAAACTTCCAACTATTTGCTCACTTTTTGTTTGATAAAGCTACGTTTATAAGAGATCTGGGACTTTCCCTCTTAAAGCTGTTCAACCTCCAAACTAAAAACACGGGTTGTAGCGTATCTATTTCAGATGTTTTGATCAATGACGCTCTCAGGTGCGTCATAGCGAAGGTATCCAGCTTCATGGAGATCTGCCAGATGACCAGAGGTCAAAGGACGATGACAGAAAAGAGAGATAAAATATACATGTTTTTCTAAGAGAAATGTGACAACTTCTTTGTCATTTTTTATAAATACTACAACCATGCCTTTGATTAATGCATGTTTGCAAGACTTGAATCTGTTGTCCATTTCTGTATAAAGAGACATAAAAGCACCAGATTAAAATTGTGACATTTGAGTTCAGATAGAAGCTGATATCTTTTCTTTTTTTTTTTTTTTTTTTTTTAAATAGGATCAACATTTTCCCATGTATTATGAAGACTAAATTGGTGTTTTTTTTCTTTTGTGGACCTTTTATATTTTTTAATTTGTCTTATGCTAACCAGAGGTGTGAAGAAAGAAATGTCACTGGGCGGTGAGCTCTGAAGCAATGATTTTTCATCCATCTCTGATGTAATAATGACAATAATCTTGAAGAAGCAACTTCAGAAATACAGCAAGTCTTCTTGGGGGACATAAAGACACTAAAAGCTTCACTTTATAATTAGTCCAGTCAAATTCAATCAATATTATCGTCCACCTAATATACCTGTCAAGATGAACAGCAGAAAAAGTAAGAAAATTGGTAAAATTTCTAAATATACCTCCTGTTAAATATTATGAAGATTATTTTGTAAAACTAACTAATATCTTAATTGTAGATAAATTACTGGAATTAAAACCACAAAATGTGGAAACCAAGAGTTCAACCAGCCTGTCAAGACACGTACACTTTTGTTGCATTTAAAAGTAGCAAACAGTTTTTCCAAATCGAGCCAATCCTGAGAAGTTTAAATAGAAATCTAAAATTTCTCTAGAAAGAAGAAGACATCAAATATATAGCCAACTAGATTTCTTCTTATCAGCATAATCTAAATACTTTCTTTTAAATAATTGTTTACATACAATAAGCCCCAGCAGGGATCCTTTGTTGTGGTTATCAGAACAAGGAATGAGGTGGCTTATCCTGAGCAACGGAAACGATTCAATGGGAGAGCTTCTTGTGTAGAAGAGTAAATCAAACTTTTGCCGTAGCTTGTGAGCAAAATAGAAAATACATCAACCTGGCAAAAGACTGATTTTAGTACAGTCTTCTGTTCAATTTTCAAAGAAAAGGCCTGAATAAAAACCACCTTTAATCCTCAGCTGTGCTCATCTATAGGGCTGCAACTAACAATTATTCTGATTAGTCATCTAGTCGACTATCAGGATGTTTTAATTAAAAATAAAATAGAAGAAAGATGGACACTTCATTTAAAAATACTTATTTTAATGAACTTTGCTGTCAGTTGCCATGGTGTTGCATCGGCTGCAGCCATATTGTTTACCTGGTGCTGTACTCTATTGCGCATGTGCAACTCTTAACAGAGATAGGAAGGAGGAAGATGCCTCACTCTTTTCAAAAACCCTTGTGGTGACAATAGCACCTGAACACTATTGTGCATAATTCTCAGCAGAGATAGGAAGGAAGCTGCTTCACTCTGATGACATTTTTTGGGGCCAACAAAGTTGATAATTAAATTTGTTAACAACTATTTTTAATTATTTATTTTTGACGACAACATTGACTAATCATTGCACCCCTAATCATCTACCCTGTTTACATCCAGATTACATTGTCGCTCTGTTATCGTTTGGGCCCACCCAGAGACTCTCTCCACAAAGATAGGGTGATTTAATCAGCTCCCCATGACTTTTGAGCATAATTAATGAGCTCCAACAGATGGTAGCTAGACGCATCTGCAAAGCAAATTTACTTTGTCAGTGTAGATTTCTAAGTTAACATCCACTACTTTTAAGGCAGGACTGTCACACCAATATTCTGCTTTTGACCCCGAGGCGGGGGAGATCAGGGATCTCAGGGAGATCACTTGGGCTCCACAATATAATAAAAAAAATGTGTCATTACTGCATTATCAATATTGCAAAGACAAAACAAAAACAATTGCAATAAAACAGTAGCCTTATTTTCCAAATTCTATGCATTTACCCTCAATTTCACACTCAAAACTATGAATTCACACAGTTTACATGAAAATAGCTTTTAAATTAGTATAAGTATACATTTTTTGGTGTTGCAACTGTTGCAGGGAGCAGTTTTCTACTCATTCATTTACTTTTAAGAAAACCATTTTACTGTTATGGAAACAATACAATTTATTTTTTTGTCTTCATCGCCTATTTACCATCAATTTTAGCTACAAAGCAAAAAGACTGACTCTTTACACTTTTCTATAGCACAAGTCATATCGATATCACATTTTTCAACTATAAAGTTGTGTATTGCGTGTCTTCCCAACGAAGTGCAGCTGTGGCAGTAACAGCAACAAAACAAAGCAGAGAAAAGCACTATGTAGAAAGGTCAGAAGGGTATCGTTTTGGCTTACTAAATAACAGCACAGTTTATGTGGCAGTTAACAGAAAGCAATGTCGTGTTACCAACTAGTGTGGAACGCTGGCTTCCAATTGAGCCACTTTGAGGTTCACTTTAGTTTCAGATCTTGTAGTAAATACAGCTTCAGTTTAGCAGTAAATAAATAAGGGACAGCTGGGAAGCGATCCAGCCCTTCACAAACCTGAACTGGATGAAGCAGGTGCAGATAATGGATGAATAAATTGTTTAAAGAAATCATGGAAAAATATGGGATTGGACATAAGATTTATGTACTATTTCTGCTTTCGAGCACTTTTAGTCATGAATCTACAATTTTATGCATTTGACCAAACGGTTTGCCCCTAGTTGGTGTTTGCTTGCAGCTTTCCAAAAACAAGCCAAATTCTGTTTTGTTTGGAATTTGCTGCGAGCGCAACAGCCTGCTTTTTGTGTTTCGTGCAATTGCATGTAAGCTCGTTTACATATGGCTTTGTGTCTTATCTGAGCTTAATCTCGCTGCCTCAGGTCGTACCACTCAGGTTTCTGAGGTCAGGACCTGATGACAAAATTCTTGACTGAGTGAGTATCCCCCCCAGGGCTTGTGTGTTTATCACTTTCTGTAGTTTTATTTAGCACAGTGGATACTAATAATATCTCAAGGATTCACAAACATGGACTTCAAAGACCTTTACGGAGCTGGGTTGGATTCTGCCTGTGAAGGTGGATGGAAAATCTTTATTTCTACTCCTATATTCCCATATATTTTCTTTAAAAGAAAAGGATATCAATGAAGTCATGTTCAAACCATAAAACCCTTGCATGAAAACAGTTTTGTGGGTTTTTCTGTCATCACAGGATTGTGATTAACATTCTAATAACAGCAAAAGTGCCCTTTGAACAGCATTCAACAGCCTAGTGAACTCCGCTGCATTCTTACGCTCATTTGTTTCAAACACAGGTGTAAAACTTGGCTGTTTACGAGTAATTGCGTTCTTAAAATGGGGTTTAATCAATAACAGGCCCAAAGCTGCGTGCAAGTCAGCTGGGGTTAAGCAAACGAGCGCCAGCGGTATTCCAACAAACTGCCGTTATCAGGAACCAAACCCAGCGCTCGCGTACATGTAAATTCTGGAGATAAAAGCAGCTGGATCCAGTGCCATTTCATAAACTGAAAGCTTCCTCCTGAGTTATGACCCCTTGCAGCACTCTGCTGTGTGGGTTGCCACATTCCAGTAACTGAGTGCTAAGCCATAAACACAAGCGGGTTTGGAGTGAGTGAGTGGCTCTGTGTGTTTGAGAACCAGCCGTTGCATACACAAAAGCACTACATAGAGTGTACCTGTTGGAGGAGTGTTTTATGAGCACACTGTCCGCTGTGACACACTCGAGCTGCAGTGAATTGTGAGCGAAGGCTGCTGGTTTGAAAAGAGGACTGTGAGGAGGGATGGAAGGGGGAACTGGCCCGATGCCTCAGCGAGCAAATGACAATGAGACTTATCAATGAGCAACTACTACATGCCTGTCAGGCAGAGCTATATCTGCAACCTGTGTACTGTTTTTATAGTATCATAAAATGATAAAGGGCCTTTTTTAAGTGGGCATTGTATGCATGAGCTTTTAGCAACTACTGTATCAACTAAGCATTGCTTCATATTCTCACAGCATTCCGTCTACCCAGTGCAGGAATTTCCTTCATCTCAAACATCATCCCCAGGCTCTAATTGCTTCCTGGAGCTTCCTTGGAATCTTCTGAGGAGGGCAAAACAAAACCCAGGTCACCAACTTGTCTGCTCTATGAATTAAAAACGAGACAGGTGGGTTGGAAAAATAAATAAAATATAGACGGATGTGTGATTCAGACAAAGCAGCTGCAGATGCGTCTGGCAGTGTGTTGACATGTGGAGCCACATTCTTACGGCTGACTGCACTCGATACTGCAGCACAAAAAGCATCACGGTCATGTGATAAGAGGGGCCCCTTACTGAGACGGGCAGAACGTGCAGAGAAACATGGGGAGCTCATACACTGCAGGGAAGACAGGGTGGTTTTTATCTAATAAATGCTGAATATTACCCTATAGCAACAAACAAAAAAAAACAACAACTTTTTGTGGCATAGTGCTTAAAGTTTTTGCAAAAGGTTGCAAAACACTTTGCAATGCGTCATAAAGGCTCCTTCAGTATTCTTACCACATCCTGACACAACGTCAATCTGATGGCAGTTCAAAAATCAACAAAGTTACTCCCACAGAGAAGCGTGGTGCTTTATTCCCTTATCCGACTGTGCAAAGGATCATCAATGGTGTGGCTGGAACAAGCACTGAAATGATCCACCCTAATGCAGACGCTTATCATCATCTCTCCTAAACATCTCAAATTTTAAAAAGGGTTGATCTAGGATCAGTGTTGTATACATTATACTTTTGATGGTATGTCCGTCTGCGGACTAAAAGACCGAGGTGATTGCAGATCAGTGTTTTTAATCTAAGCTGCTTTCCACCCATTATCACTAAAAAGGCACGCGACCGTGCAGGTCACATCAATATAAGGCATTTGCTTATTGACATTTTTATGTCTGCCTCTTTCTTCGCTCCTATTTTGGAGAGGCGTAAACTGCATAACCACATCACAACCATGTGACTGTGCGAGTGTGTGTGTGTGTTTTACTGGTGCCAAACTATGATCACCAACCACAAGGCATCATCTCTAAAACAGTGTGCAGCCATGCCAAGCTGTGCAAATCCATGTGTATTTTATGGCTTAGGCGAGAACCACATGACTGGTCTCTACGTCCTGTCCTGTCCCTTGTCTGCTGCTCCTGCGGTCCTTTCAAATCGCACCAGTCAAATCCGTCCGACTCCTGCGTTTACCCTTCAATTCTTCAAGAAGCACAAGACGTGGCTGGCATCCTTCAAAGCATTCCAACAACTGTCTAACTCAACCTCCAGATCAATTTGGGAATCAGTCAATACTAAAAAACACATTGGGCATTGTAATGGATAAGAGAGCCCATTTGTTTGATGCAGTTTTGAACGCCTCTTTAGCAGCATATTTACACCCAGCCAGAGAAGCATTCCACAACCACAGAGTGACATATTCTTCTGAGACTCACTCACGTCTTCAAGCCTACTCTTTCGTCCTCTGTTTACCAGAGGAAATGTCGTTATCTGTGAGGCAAGGGGTGGAGGAGGGGGATAGAAGAGAAAGAGAAAGAAAAGAGAGGGAGCTTGTGAGTGAGTGGAACAAGATAGCCAGAGAGAAAAAAAGAAAAAGACTGAGACTCCGGCCATCTGTGAGTCTGGCTGCGGGCCAAACCACTGCCCACAGAGCCCGGCACATGCCTAACTGCCTCTTTCTGCAATGGCAGTCCAGCCCAGCCTCCACAACAAGGGGCTTGTGGAACCACGCGCAAACACACAGCAGCCACCAAGGACAAACGCACCCATATGGTCAGAAATAAGGGCAGGAACACAATATTTGGATAGTCTAAATGCTGGGCAAAATCACGCTGAGGGACGCTGATGAATACTCAGATGCATATTCCTGCAAATCTGCCAAAGTTCAGACTGAAGAAAAGTGAAATTACTGCAAGTATCTCATCCCAAATACTGCCTCGCTGCCTATGTTCAATTTCTACACTGTGCATGAAGCACGTGCCAACTTATGATTATATGAGTTCACCACAAAGTTGACAGGTATTTTTTTATCTTTTTTTAACACTATATGTTGCCCTGCTGATTGCAAACGAACCTGTTCTTTCATAGAGACTGTGACGCCATCACTCTACACTACTTCTGTTTATATGCATCAGATGAACAATTCTGAATCATGATGCGGTAGATTTGCTCATGGAGGGAGACTTCCTCTCCTTTGGCTTCGCTCTGACAGTCAGGTTTCAGGAACCAGGACACTTACACTTACACTTCTCCTAGCTGAGACGGAGAGTTACGATCGAGTCTTATTGAAAGTTTTAAAATCATGACGGATGAACGCACAGGAGAGGGTCCGACCAACTCATCAGTACTAAACAAAATAAAATCTGCTTGTTAGGGCCTGCTTATGACCAGGGGTGACAAATTCAAAGCAGACACACATGGATGGTTACGTGGAGCAGGGGCCAGCACGAAACACTACGGGACATCCAGTTGAAGAGGACGCTCATACGAAATACAGTGACTTAATAGTTAGGAGGAAGAAAAGAGATGGTTTAAAGATATCATCCAACGCTGTTCTCTTCATGAGCAGCAAGGAGGATGTGACACAAGATTACAGTCAGCTGCTTTTAACCAAAAACACTGCAGCTGAAGTGAGGATGCCTAAAAAAGTTGTAAGACTCTGGGGAAGAATATACTTGGCCCATGACTTGATGAGCAACTTCTCCCTGAGCAACTATTGCAGGCACACATTTTACAGTCTGAGAAACTGTTTCATGGATAGTAAATCAGATAAATGCTCCAAAAAAATGACTCAATAGGCTAATGCATTGTAAATGCACTACACTGCCGTGCTAGTATTTCCGTGTGCATGAAAGTCAAGCAGAAATGTGACCTCACAGCATGAAGACTCTTGTTGCTGCCCACCTTTTATCCTTCACACAGCAGCTGAAACAAATAAAGCCAATGCTCACCAGAGGGATATTTTTCAAGAGATTACAAGAAAGCAGGAAGTTCAAGTATGACTCAGTGCTTTATGTTGTGCTAGTGTGTCAATGGATGTTAACATAAATAACAGAGCGGTGGGTTCCTTTCTGACAAATCCCAGGAGAAGACCAAGGTGCTAAAGTGTAAACCAGCAGAGCCTTTATCTGAGGGCAACATACACAAACACAAAGTTGGCTGATTACTTGTTGTGAGTGCTTTAGGTCAACGAGATAAGGATACGGTTAGGGCTTCTGTGCAAGTGAGTGGTCCGCTGTGTGTGTTTGTGATGGGGCCTAAATAGGGCTGTTCGATTAATCGATTTTAAATCGTAATCGCGATTATGTAATTAGAACGATGTTAAAACGTGAAAATCGATTTTTTTTTTTTACCTTGTCTGCACACATATTAATGATTGATGGAAATACCTCTCAATACCTGCGACAAGTGCCCCATCGGAGAGGCTCTTTAGTGTAGGAGGGGGCGTTGTAACATGCCACCGGGCATCCCTCAAGCCAGATGCGCTAGACCGGCTCGTGTTCCTTGCAAAAAACTTGCAAATGTGAATAGCAAATGTAATGACTGACATTACACACCTCTACCTCCTTCATGGGTTGCATTATTATTTATCATGCAAAGACCCAGTTTAGTTTAATTAGAAAATGTCTTGTTTTATTTAATTGGAAATATAACTTACTGTATGTTTGCAAGTGCTGATTTGCTGATTTTTTTTTTCCCAGAGATAAAACTTTATATTTTATTATATTTTTTAAAACTTTTTTTCAACTTATTTTACAGAGTTTTGCACTTTATTCATTCATTTTTGGTTTAATAAGAGCAAAGTTTGCACTTAAAGCCCGATGGGGCAAATGTTCAATAAAAAAACAGCATATTTGAAATCATTTCTTTGCCTTTTGTCAATTCACAAAATAATCGTAATCGTAATCGAAAATCGGATTTTGAGAGAAAAAAAATCGAGATTTTATTTTTGGGCAAAATCGAACAGCCCTAGGCCTAAATATCAGTAACCACCTGCAAGATTCCTCTGGATTATTTCATGTATCACACAGTTTAAGACTTGTGTGATCACCAAAAGCATAAAAAACACAGAGTTTTAGCAGGTTAAAGACACAGAGGTGGATGTAAAGCATTGTGAGTTACCTGTGACAGCTGCCTGGGATCAGGAGCCCCGAACAGAGAAGAGCTGGAGCTGAAACTGATGGCCCCTCTGCGGCTGAGGACATGCTTGGGAACCGGCCTGTCCAGAGGCAACACCGGCAGCTGATAACATACTTCCATTGAACAGCCAGGGCAGGATCCGGATCAAAAATAAAAAATAAAAAAAAATAATAATAGTAGTAGTAGTTATAGTAGTAGTAGATGCAATGCGAAAAACAATGACTGGTGAATTAGGACCCCCCCCACCCACCCCCAAAAAAAGGCGAAAATATTTTTCAATATAGTGAAAACGATCTGATACGAAGCTGTAAAGTATTTCTATTCATTATGAGCGACTCCAAAACTTGTCCAGATCGCTCCTCATCGATGCAGCGTCTCTTCTGCCTCCAGTGTCATTGTGGGGGAACGGTTTTCACGCCGCGGTCGCGTTTGCATTTGCCCCTTTCCTTCTCATTTTGCTCAAATCCGGGCCCACGGACAACGAGACCTTCTTGCCATTTTCTGGGTCTTTATGAAATCGCTTCCTCATTTTCAAAAGCACACACACACAGAGAGGGAGAGAGAGAGGTGGGGGGAGAGAAAGAGAGAGAGAGAGGGAGAAAAAAACCCGTCCCCTCGTTTAGGTTTCGTGGCGTTTGCGGCTCCGCATATGAAAACAAAAGGCAGGAGCGCATCAGCGGCGGATGGAGCCAGCAGGCTCCAGGATGTGGAGACCTTATTCAGGCTTCAGCATAATCAACATGTAGGGCTTTCTCTCTCTCTCTCTCTGTGTCTCTTTCTCCCCCCTCCCCAGTCTTTTCGTGCAGCTAAATGAAGAAGGAGCAGTTTGTCTAATTCACCGCTGGTCGTATAAAACAGAGAGGGGAACCCCGACGCTTATCTCATTATAGCCGCGACTCCAGAGGCTTTGTTGGGGAAAAAAACTGCATGCACGCAACGCAACACTATGAACCACAAAACAAAAACAAAAAAAAACACAAAAATAAAGTCCTAAAGTGTGTATTTCCCCCTACAGCTACCTGCGTATGGTCCTAAACATTAGCCTATGTATGCTTTTAAAGCGCTCACCACCTGCCAGAGATGGTGCTGTTGGAGCGACAGGGGGAGAAAAAACGCTGTTGTCTACGATCAACCAATGAGGGGGAGGCTGCGAATGTGAGCTGCGATTTGATTGGACGACACGCTTAACCGGTTTGAAAGGAGACGTGTGATTGGTTGAGGGGGCCAGGACGACCCATAGACGTTTGCAGGCGTTTTGCAGGCGTTTGCAGACGGCGTGGACTTTCTCAAGGGTATTCCTTCACAACGGGGCTTGCCCTGCAGCGGTCCACATCACTGCCTGTGATTACCTTCCTCTCATGACTCATACAACTCTGGAGCTCAGACTTACCCGCAGTTTGAAATTTAGCACAGGAAGCACTTCGAAATGTTGCATTTCTGCTAAGCACTGATCATTTTTCCATTTGTTTGCACGTTGTGAGTAATGATCAGGGGCGAAAATCCCGTTTCATAGTTGGGGGGGACAATAAACAGTAAAATTTTAGAGTTCAAATCCAGTGGGGGACAAGGAATAAAAGTTTTAGCCTTCCTATAATACAGCATTTTGACATTTTCATCTCTATCTCGCAAACAGGCAGAAGACCTTTCTTAGAGCAATACAAAACAATGGTATTAGGTGGAAGGTGGCAATAATATGGCACATCTGACATAATACACTGCAAAAACCCCAAATTTAACAAGAATATTTGTCTTATTTCTAGTTAAAATCAAGTAATTTTTAGTTAAAAAAATCTCATTACACTTAAAACAAGACTCATCACTGGAAAAAAAACAACAATTTTCACTTGTTTCAAGTAGATTTTCACTTAAAATAGGTAGAAAAATCTGCCAATGGAACAAGATTTTTTTGCTTGTAATGAGAAGATAAATCTTGTTCCACTGGCAGATTTTTCCTGTTTTAAGTTTAATGAGATTTTACTGTTTTATTATTTTCGATTTCGGTTTCGGCCACAAATTTTCATTTTGGTGCATCACTACTAAATACTACTGCATTGTTCCAAAATTATTAATTCTGTCTCAAATTATTCTATGGGGGGGACAGCTTTACTAATGGGGGGGACTTGTCCCCCCTGTCCCCCCCGGGATTTTCGCCCCTGGTAATGATACAACAGTAGAATTCAACCGTTGTTACTCACTTTACTAGCTTTTTTTTCTCTTTTTCATTTTCATTTTTTTTGTTTGTTTGTCAGTAGGCCAAAACGACAGCTGCTTCAGCTGAGTGCCACTGAAACTACTCCAGGCATGCAGATTATGAACATTTTCAGTGGAGGTTTCTCATTCCATCCCCATGTGTTGGGGGACAGAGAGTGAACCATGGCAACAGTCAGCCCTGGACCAATGGCACGGTTAATCCCCTCACTCCCCATTTCTATGGGCTTGAATGTGGTTCCCCGTCATGACAGCCGCACAACAAGAGGCCCTTTGTCTATTAGACATTTTTTCTAATAACTATATTTATGGGAGCCCAAATGAACCATTTTTTATGTTTAACATAAACAGTGAACAGATACAGTGTTTAATCTGATGATAATTCACAACTCCATACCAGGCAAACCTGAACTAATTTACTGATATCTCCCAAAGTACTAAATCTTCTGAGGATTTGCTCTGAAGGAAGAGAGGATATGTAAAGCTTCCACTTAATATCCTCCTGAATTCCCCACAACTCCAGCTTCCACACCAACCCTGCCCTTTGGAAACCTGAAGATGCTCAGTGAAAACACACAATCTTTGCAATGTTATGAACGTTGATCGTTCATAACGTTTTATTTAAAACCCTACAGAAAATACCTGCACTTTTACCCGATTAGTTTACAGTGTTGAAGGTGGACCACCATAGGGTTGAGGAAGAAGATAAAATTAGACAATTAAATGTAAACTGATGGTATTTCATGTGGTATTAAACTTGGTGAAAATAATGAACACAACAGGGATTGGTTCTTACACACTGAATTTACAAACGTGTGTTGCTGCCTGAGAGTTACAAGACCTGGCTTTTGGCACATCAGTTGTGTGCTCATGGCAGTCTATATTTCACACTGACTAGTTTAAGTGTTTGTGCATGTGGAGCAGGGATTCAGGAAGCTGCATTTCCTCTAATTAATTTCTTTCTCTTTTTTTTCAAGCCACACAGTCTACATGTAAACTAACACAAACAAGCTTATTGAGACACACCTTTGAAGCAAGCGTCTGAGTGCTCTAATGTCAGTCTCAAGGGTAGACAGTTGAGCTGCATACCTGCTTATTTCCCTTAGGCTTACAGGTGTAGAACATGATCGTGAGATCCCCTTGTGTCTCACTCCTCTGGGCTCTATTGCTGCTGTAAACTCACTGGAGACAGATTGCAATGCACACTAATTGATTTACCGTGCACTCTATGACGACACTGTGAGCGTCACTGGAGTAATTATTATTTTTCCTTCATTAACTATGCAGCAGTTTTACACATATAGTTCTCCCCTGGGGAATTATCTTTGTGTATATCAGTAAACAGTGTGCATGTACACATGCATGTTTTAATATATCTACAATTCGTGACAAGTACATGCAAAACATTTGTGCTGCTGAAGAAAAAAAAACAACTTTTAGTATGATAAAATATTTCAACCGACAGCAGTATTCCTCCACGAATATAGCGCCATCTTGTGGAGAAGACGAGCTCTTACAATGCCAGTGTGCTTGTCGATTGAGAAACTTTGAAATAGTAGTGCTTTTGCAAGGTTTGAGAAAAGAAGGCACTATTTGTGTAGAATGATAGTATTATGCTCTGAAACTACTCTTAACTCACAACAAAACTGCTTGATGACATGTGTATTATATCATTGCTGCAAGGTGAAATACAGAACTCAAGTCAACCAGTGATATATATATATATATATATATATATATATATATATATATATATATATATATATATATATATATATATATATATATATATATATATATATATATTCTCATGCCTAACACTGAGTCGAAAGCATCTTCCAATTTGACATCTGCAGTGATGTTGATGTGAAGCTTGACATAGATTGCCCTTTTTCTGCCACTAGATAGCACCCTTTTGCTGTGTAACAGGCTACCGACTTTTGCAGAATCGGAAAGCTTGTACACAAAATGGACCAGTGGATAAATTGGCACTAAGGATTGTAAAGATATGTATGTGGAGAATATCTAGTTTGTTGTAAACTATGAATTTCTAACACTTATGGAGACAAAAAGACAAAAAGTCAGTCACTGTCACAGATTTTCATGGTAGAAAACTGGTTCTGTTGTAGAAATCTTCAACATTGTGAATGGTAGCATCAGTGTATCTACTGTGTTCATAAGTTACACAGTTAATCATGTATTAAAGTTAACTTCAAATGTGCAACTATTTGGACGAATTGTTTACTACGCCTGAGGCCTTATCTGGTCTTTGCAGGCATATTTCCCTATAAGAACATCCAGTACTGTATGTTCAAAACCACCCTGCCTCACTTGACTCTGAAATAAAGAAAGCGGACTGCACTTTTTTGTGGTTCAGAGGGTTTGAGATTTTAATCCAGGCTAAGGCGTACGCTTGAATACTGAGTGCATCTCAGTTTCTCATAATCACAAGCAGCACAGAGGCTTGTTAAGACAGACTGACGTCTCTTTTACGTCATTGTAAGGGAGACAACGCTACATAAATTTGCATATGGAAATCTGACAATGCAAGTTTGTCTCCGTTTTATTTATGAATCTAGCAAGTAGATGTGAAATGTGATGTTCATTATTCACAAAAAGTCGGTCAACTCGTGTTACATCCATCATGCAAATCAATCTTTGCATCCTTTTATACTTAAACCGGGTTATCGCAGAAACAATGGATTTTCACAGCCACTCTTCTGTCATGCTCTTTGGATAATAGGATTGTAAGATTTCTGTTTAGTTATGTCATCATATTATTTCTTTTCTATCTTTGCTGAAATTAACAGCATTAATTCTTGGTTTTGTATGATGTGTATGATATAGATTACTTTGCAGATTTATATCCCTATCCTGTCTATAATAAACATGCACTGCTTGATTTTTCTCTTGCTATATATCTATGTATATATGAAAAGCTGACACAAAGAAAAACTTTCAAATCTAGACTAATAAAACTAATCTAGACTAATAAACTGACGATAAACTGGTGAACTGAACATTGTGGCGCTTGATGAACGGCAAAAAAAAGTCCATGTGATAAATTTAACAGTCCAGAGAAACAGCAAAATCAAGAAAGAAGAGATATAAAAGAGGTGGAAAGTAATGATAACAGCCATGCCAGCAGTATTAAGAGTACTTGGGGTTGTGAGCCCAAAACTGGGAGAAAACTTTAGCAGTTTAACAGAAGCCCTCTGATGCTGACCTCTGATATACCTCCAAGGATGAGCCAAAATACTACCTTATTAATACTGGAACTGATCAGATGCTTTTTCATACACTGATTTAATTGTATGTGATGTTTTGAGATGAAAACTTCTACTTCCGGGGTACAATTAATGGCTTACATACTGTATATAGTAGAGGCTGAGCTACACATTTTATATTTTTGTAGGTTTTCTTTCAATTCACAGGGACTACCTTCCATTTGACTTCCACCTAAATGAAATACCCATACAAGTGAACAGATGGCACCCTTTGTTCTGCTCACTTATACACTTTTATTTTGCTTCTGAAATTGTAGAGCCACATGCATGCATAAACTTCCTCTTGTGAATCTTGGATGTGCCTCCAGACTCTTTCACTGTACATAAACTAAGTGCTGCATACCAGCACTAAGAAACTAGTTTGATACGTGCTGTTTAAAGTGGTATCTTTTAACCTCAAAGGCAGGATGACCTTGCATTAATACTGGCCTTTTATCTCTTAATAAAAGCAATGCTCATAATTTTTCAGTCTCTATTGGGTTTTTGAAAAGTTGCTGCAATGTTATGAGTCAGTTGGTAATAGAGTTAAAATTATGTATTCAGTTACAGAAACATAAAGCAGAACCTCTTAATTGATCTAATTTGAATTCACTTTTAGGCGTCATCTAAATGGTGAGCATCAGAGAAGTCCTCACTTGTTAATGAATATGTAATCATCTTAATTCGTCTATTTTTAAAAACGAATCATAAAGCTGAATTAAGTGGCTGTTTCACAACATCATGAAATCACCCAAAAAATAAAATAAAATATTCGTAATGCATTACAGGAAAAGCACTTAAGCAGAAGCAGGGTTATGTGAAACACACATGCGTATACTTAAAGACAAAAATTAAAATGTCTGATATTCTGCATTTCTAGAGTCGCAATTTATGCGCGGAAGCAGCTTTATACTAATAAGTAGGATCTAAAGATGTTGATGTTTTTTATTTTTCAAGTTTTTATTTTGCAGCTGTGGTTCAAAACCGGCTTTCTGGTGTCCGTGGAAGGACTAATGACAACAAAGAGAGACAAATTACACAGGGGCAGGAGAACATTCATTATTTTCAGCAGCAACATCTGTCTAAAATGTTTAAACATGACTCACTGACTCTGATGTGCCTGTGTGAAAAGCACCGCATGCATTTCCATGTGGCCGTGCTATAAAGGGAACAGAGGTGCAAGATAGAGATGTCATCTTGTATAAGTCAGATGCAAAGATGGGTCAGGGCTACTCTGTCATTTTGGCTTTGATATTATTCATTTACTGTTTTGTTAATCATACTTTAGAAGGCATTGAATATTAGACTTTGTTTGAATATTTGAAGAATATAAAAAGTTTATCGCCAAAAGAAACATACATATGTAATCAAATTATGTTTAATACATTAACAGGCTGAGAGGCTCATTACTGGAAAACTGTATGTAAATATAACCATGGGCATTAAATAATTGTGGTTGCTTTGTTGCGTTATCTTCCACAAATCTAGTGAAATACATTTACAATAAACTAGGAATGCTGGTATAGGCTACATGTCCATGAGTTCATAAAGATTCATATTGCTGAGCACTACAGGCATTTTAATTTATAATTTAAATTGATTTATGGCCAAATAAAAGGTCTGCAACAACAGAAAGAACTATATTGGGTTTATGAACAAAGATTGTGACAGTATAAGCTTGTTTCAGTCCCCTGAATAACTGCTAATTATCAACACTGAATCATCCATCATTTAATGCCTCTTTTCATCACTGGTATTAAGCAAATCAGATACTAAATTATCACCTTTTGACTTAGCAAAAACATTTAATTAGTATTAAAATATAATATAAAAGTCTGCAGAAAGTAGAAATCAAAAGCCTGGCAGTAAGTATAATTATTAAAATGGTTATGAGAGTAAACCACGTTTTCTAAAGGCAGATTATGTATATTGTCAAGATAGTAAAGTAACACTCCGTTACGAATGAATATAAAGTTGTAGAGAAAAATAAAGGAGGCCGGAAGAAAAAAAACCATATCTCCTTCGAGCCGGATTCGAACCAGCGACCTAAGGATGCCTGTTAAGACCACTACAGTCCTCCGCTCTACCAACTGAGCTATCGAAGGGACGTACTCCCACCGCCGGATGTGGCCTTTTTAAAACTAAACAAGGAACCGATCACTGTTTCAAAATATTGTTGATTTCATTGGTATACTTTTATGTAATTCACCTCACAGGGATATGAAGAAACGTCTTATTTGGCGTGTGAATCACACCCATTTTATTGCATATAATGTAATGTTGAAGTAGGTTAGCTTCAGATGAACTACTTCACGAAAGAGGAAAGATAAATTGACGCTATGCTCTTTATTGTATAAGTTATTTCAAGCCTAATAATGACACGCTATAGCTGACTTTGCCCATTACATGATTTAATTTGTCCCTACGAACGTATTTCAAGGGGAATTCGCTCAGGCAATGACTTGTATGATGATTAGTTTGTGTTAATATAATGATAATAACAATAAAATGTGTCTTAAAGACTATTGGACCATATGGAGATTTTTTTAAAAGATTCACATGCTGAGACTTAAATGTTTATTTTTTTTATCTGAACATCCATCTCTGATTTGTTGTTGCTCCCGTGTCGCCGCTAACCTCGCGAGAACTGCCACCCAGGGTACAGCAGGGGGCAGTTCTCGCGAGGCTTGTGGCAATTCAGTTTGCAGTTTAAAAATTATTATATTATAAAACGGGAAATTTACAGGAAAATTTTAATACGGGAGGACGGCGAGGAAGAGGGGTAAAATACGGTTGTTTCCCGGCCAAAACGGGAGATTTGACAGGTATGTTGTAGTGCCATTTTTGCACAGTAGGTGGTACATGGAGTTTGGGGGGATAGGGTTCATAAAGGTGAGGCTCATCATGGGGAGGTGTGCTGGGCACACAGTTTTTTGAACGTCTTAACTTTGGCGTCGCATTGTTTTTGGTCTTACAGTTTTACTGGTTTCATGAAAGTTATAGCTTCATAAGTGCATGTAGTTCGTTGTATAGAAAGGAGCTCCTGTGTACAAATAAATACCCTTTTTGAGCATCACAGAGGATGTTTATGGACAATCATTCGCTGACATGCTGCCCAAGGAGACGCGTCATCTGTTACCGGTGGGACTTGTAGCTTTTTTTCTTGTTTGCTTGAGTCAAATCAAGTAAAGTCACAACACCAGTTGATGTGATATTTCAGTATTGTGAATGAAAAATATATTTAAAACATATAAATCTTCCACAAAGTGATACTTTTTAATGTTGTCACTTAACATTCTCACAATATTTGCATTTGTGTCATCTTCCACACCTGTATTTAGCTGTGCTTTACATTGCGATGCAGCAGATGCCAGTTCCTCATCATCATCCTCAGAAGTGCCCGGAGAACAAAAGTTAAAATTATTAGCCGGAGCCTACTGTTAACAACACACGGAGACAAATGTGCTCAAGATGGTGCAAACATACCAGAAGGGGAAAGCTGCTGTTCGGCCAGGCTTACCTGCCAGCACTGTGGTGCTGGAGCTGAAAAAAAGTGGACAAGTCTGTGTGGTCAGGTAAAGTGATGAAGTTATAAATGTTAACTGCTGACAAATGTTTTTCACACGCCAACGGTGCTTTCATGCGCCAGTTTGGATTCTTAGTGAAGGTGCAGAGATGCTGGAGGCTGCAGATGGAGCTGCAGATGGAACCGCTGGAGCTGCAGATGGAGACGCTGGAGCTGCAGATGGAGCTGCTGGAGCTGCAGATGGAGCTGCAGATGGAGACGCTGGAGCTGCAGATGGAGACGCTCTAGGCTGCAGATGGAGAAGTTGGAAGATGCAGATGGAGCTGCAGATGGAGACGCTGGAGGCTGCAGATGGAGACGCTGGAGGAAACTACAAAGTCCACCATCAAACATCCCGGGTCTCCAGTTTCCCACGCTTTAGCCTCTATTTCCTTCTTCTTCCTAAACTTATTTGTCCGTCACTCTCTGATGTGGGGAAGTGCACTGCACCAACAGCTGTTCATTTTTCTGACGGAGGGGTTGCCTGTGCTCTTTCCTCTGAAATATTATGTGCTAACTATAGTGCATAGCCAAAACTTTTCCTCAAGGAACCATCTAAATCTCTGCGCATCATGAGCCAGTAATACGGGCTTGGCAGCTTGGCCAGTGATAAAAGTACTGGCCTCTGCCAACACCTCCTCTTCCGGTTTAGCTTTCCAGACCCAACATTTTTAAGACTCTTTGCCTCCTCCGACAGTGTCTGGTTGACTGGCCATAAAAAACTGCATAGGCATACATTTTCTGAATGGAAATAAGAAACGTACTGTTACTTATAGTCATCTGAAAGGTACCTGTAAGAGCCATTTGTGTTGGGTTTGAATGATTTATCTTATGTTTTGGGTTAGCCTTCTACCACTTGGAGTGGTAGGAAGCTAATCCAAAACAAAACATATCCAAACCTAAATCATTTAAACCCAACACACATAACACAAAAAGGCAGTTTTGCTGTCACAAGTTTTGAGACATCCTTAGCAGAGTCATCTTTCATTTTTTGAGATAGGATATTTGAGTTTTCTTAAACTGTAAGCCATGATCAGCAATACTAAAATAATAAAAGGCTGGCAATATTTCAGTTGATTTGTAATGAATCCAGAATGTATGACATTTTTGCATTACAGAAAATAAAGGACTTTATCACAATATTCAAAATTTCTGAGACAGTCCTGTATGTATGTGTGTGTATATATATACAGTGGGGAGAACAAGTATTTGATACACTGCCGATTTTGCAGGTTTTCCCACTTGAAAAGCATGTAGAAGTCTAATTTTTTATCATAGGTACTCTTCAACTGTGAGTGACAGAATCTAAAAAAAAAAAAAAAAAAATCCAGAAAATCACATTGTATGTTTTTTAAGTAATTAATTTGCATTTTATTGCATGACATAAGTATTTGATACATCAGAAAAACAGAACTTAATATTTGGTACAGAAACCTTTGTTTGCAATTACAGAGATCAGACGTTTCCTGTAGTTCTTGACCAGGTTTGCACACACTGCAGCAGGGATTTTGGCCCACTCCTCCATACAGATCTTCTCCAGATCCTTCAGGTTTCGGGGCTGTCGCTGGGCAATACGGACTTTCAGCTCCCTCCAAAGATGTTCTATTGGGTTCAGGTCTGGAGACTGGCTAGGCCACTCCAGGACCTTGAAATGCTTCTTACGGAGCCACTCCTTAGTTGCCCTGGCTGTGTGTTTCGGGTCGTTGTCATGCTGGAAGACCCAGCCACGACCCATCTTCAATGCTCTTACTGAGGGAAGGAGGTTGTTGGCCAAGATCTCGCGATACATGGCCCCATCCATCCTCCCCTCAATACGTGCAGTCGTCCTGTCCCCTTTGCAGAAAAGCATCGCCAAAGAATGATGTTTCCACCTCCATGCTTCACGGTTGGGATGGTGTTCTTGGGGTTGTACTCATCCTTCTTCTTCCTCCAAACACGGCGAATGGAGTTTAGACCAAAAAGCTCTATTTTAGTGTCATCAGACCACATGACCTTCTCCCATTCCTCCTCTGGATCATCCAGATGGTCATTGGCAAACTTCAGACGGGCCTTGACATGCACTGGCTTGAGCAGGGGGACCTTGCGTGCGCTGCAGGATTTTAATCCATGACGGCGTAGTGTGTTACTAATGGTTTTCTTTGAGACTGTGGTCCCAGCTCTCTTCAGGTCATTGACCAGGTCCTGCCATGTAGTTCTGGGCTGATCCCTCACCTTCCTCATGATCATTGATGCCCCACCAGGTGAGATTTTGCATGGAGCCCCAGACCGAGGGAGATTGACCGTCATCTTGAACTTCTTCCATTTTCTAATAATTGTGCCAACAGTTGTTGCCTTCTCACCAAGCCGCTTGCCTATTGTCCTGTAGCCCATCCCAGCCTTGTGCAGGTCTACAATTTTATCCCTGATGTCCTTACACAGCTCTCTGGTCTTGGCCATTGTGGAGAGGTTGGAGTTTGTTTGATTGAGTGTGTGGACAGGTGTCTTTTATACAGGTAACGAGTTCAAACAGGTGCAGTTAATACAGGTAATGAGTGGAGAACAGGAGGGCTTCTTAAAGAAGAACTAACAGGTCTGTGAGAGCCGGAAGTCTTACTGGTTGACAGGTGATCAAATACTTAAGTCATGCAATAAAATGCAAATTAATTACTTAAAAATCATACAATGTGATTTTCTGGATTTTTTTTTTTAGATTCTGTCACTCACAGTTGAAGAGTACCTATGATAAAAATTACAGACTTCTAATCGGCAGTGTATCAAATACTTGTTCTCCCCACTGTGTGTGTGTGTATATATATATATATATATATATATATATACGTATATGTGTATATATATATATATATATATATATATATATATATATATATATATATATATATATATATATATATATATATATATATTCTAGCACTGGTATGGCAGCACCTGTGTCCAACTGGACTCACAGCAGTCTGACCAGCACTGATCCAGCTGTACCCTGCTATGTGATTTTGTGCTTGTGTTGTTCTCTCAGATGTAAGTCGCTTTAGATAGTACCTAGTTACATTTTTAAAAACATGAAATGCCAATATTTGAATGTCTATCATGACACTACTCCAGCTAACAGCAATGCTTCGCTCAAAATGTGCACATAATTATTGCATGTCAGGTGATATTTTTAAATGTTTATATGTCACATATGATTGGTCAAAAGTAAGCCCCAGGTCAAAGTAAGGGCATATAGCCTACTGTATTATTGTAATGTATTACTGTAATATTATAATTAAGGAGCATATTTGAGCACTTTTCTTTCTTTCTTTTTTTAACAATGAAGCCAATATAAATTGACTTGAAATTGAACTGACTTGATGTTATAATCTAAATCTAAATATTTTTAAGCAGGTGTTGCTCATAGATTTTACTTCTTAGTGGTTGAGCAACGCTATTGATATCAATTCACATTTTAAAATGTACATTTTAGAGGAGCTGAAAGAAAGTTTACGTAAATTCAGATATCTTAGCCCTTTGTCACCCCCTGGAGGACATAGATAGTGGTCTGGAGGCCAGTAGGCAGCTGTTATGTATAGCCTTGCTCAATTTCAAATAAGGGCAAGGTAAAAATGGCAGTCTTTGACGTGACGGTGGTAGCTGCTAAAAAAAGAACTGACAAACAAGATAGGACCCTACACCCTCAGACTAAGAGCTGCGAGCCTACTCTTTACCTCGTGACTGTAGACCCACTGTGTGCTACTTTCACAAACCGAGTCCTCACTAAAGCTTCAGCTTTACGTGTCTTATCATATAAAGTTTTGGTGGAGTTTAAAGTTGCTTGTTCAAATCTAGAACCATGGAAAACCTGGAGAAGCAGCTGATTTGTCCTATATGCCTGGAAATATTTACAAAGCCGGTTGTCATTCTACCCTGTCAACACAACCTCTGCAGAAAATGTGCCAATGATGTTTTCCAGGTAAGTAACCTAACAGATATTATTGATTTCTCTCATAACAAGCGAAGACCATCCACAATTTCAAGGAACACAGATGTTTATCTGTATCTCAAATTCACTCTTTGTTATTTGAATTAATATTTTCATCTAATGTTGTATTTGGGAGAGGATAAACAAACAATTTACAGGTTCTGTTGCAAAATATGTATTAATGAATTAATTCACATTTGGATTGAACTATTCTTTACTTTTAGGCCCTCTATTTACACCCATCCAAACTACTGAGAACAAATTTAGAGTTTCAAAAATGGGGTCCATCTGTTGTGTTATGGACAGTTAATCCGTTGGATTAATATTTCATAATTGCTGAGTGAAACCATTTCATCAATTTGTGCTGGAGATCAGTCTATCATCACAATCATGTCATCAGACCACATTTCCTCTGAATTGTTTTTGCTTTCAGTCTTCAAACCCATACCTTACGACAAGAAGTGGCTCGCTGACATCCGGTGGCCGTTTCCGATGCCCGTCCTGCCGACATGAGGTGGTCCTGGACAGGCATGGCGTTTACGGCCTGCAGAGGAACCTGCTGGTTGAGAATATCATTGATATGTTCAAGGAGTCCACTAGGTGAGGCTGATCGGAAGTATGGTCATGTAAAAAAGAAAACATCCTTTAAACATCCTGGGTCCATCAGGATATAATAAATATGGTCCCTACCATGTCTTATAATTAAGTTATTACAACATCAGAGCAACAAAAACAGGTGCCTTATTACACTGTTATTATTCATGGCATAAAAGAGAAAATGCAGAAACAGCTTAAAGTAATAACTCATTGGACAGGATCTTTAAAATCGCTTAATATTCTTCAGGTTTCACATTTCAATTTTTCAGCATTTTGGATTTTCACTAGATCATCGCTACTCCCTGATTTATTAATGGTTTTCTCCGACATTCTGTTGCACTATAGATATGATGCCCTGTATTGATCTGAGTGTCCTGCGGCTGCAAAACAAGCCCACAAAACAATCACACCTGCATCCCAATGCTTGGTAGTTGAAGTTTATGTGCTGGTTTGGTTTTGTATAACTGTACTGTCCATTATGGCCAAACATCTCCACGCTGGTCTCATCTGTTCAAAAGACATTTTCAGGGAGTGTCGTGGTTTCTTGAGCTGCAACTCCACAAATATTACCTGACAATTAAAAACCTTGGACATTTGATGTAAAATGGCAGCACTCACGTGTTCCACTTTGTATTGATCGACTGTTACGTCTATTGAACAGAGATAGTAAATGACAAGAGGGGATGAACGGTGGCTTCTGAATCAATCGCTGGAACGGATGACAGGGTGTTTGTAGTACCAGACACAGTACAAATGATTTATCCAGTGAATGACTGGATGGCCAAAAGACTTGTTTGGCTTAAACTATAAGCTGCATGCACTCAAGAAGTTTAAGAAGACTTTGTGGCCTTGTTTTATTAAAAATGTACTTGAGTAATGCTGGCTTTGCCTGTTATGGTAAGTATTAGACCATAACAAAATTAACTTATGGCAATTGAAAAAAACAACTTGTATCCCTATGTATGTATTTGGCGTAATGTTGATGTATTGATTGCCATGCTCATCATACATGTGTGTAGCGAGGCGAGTCTGGTAGACTATCAATACATTACTGAGGTGTATAACAGTGACATTATCAAACAGATAATGTTACATGTCACATCAGTATGCACTGAAATGACGAGGAGGACACTTCTGCTTTCAGCAACAAGCCAGCACCAGAGAAAAAGGAGGAAACGCCCATCTGTGATGTCCACAAGGAGGAGAAGCTCAACATTTTCTGTGTGACCCACAGCGTGCCCACTTGCTCCATGTGTAAGGTTTTCGGAGCCCACAAAGACTGTCAGGTGGAGCCCATCAGCAGCATCTACCAGACAAAGAAGGTGAAGGCCTGAAAACCTCATGGAGATCGTAAAAACTATTATTGATAAGTGATAATATAATCCGTCAGTAGGTAAACATATTTCATCACAGTTACGACTGGATTTATAAGACTCTCCTGTACCTTTGTCTCCAGACGGAGCTGAGTGATGGGATTGCCATGATCGTCGGCAGCAATGACAGGATACAAGGCATAATCAGTCAGCTAGATGAAGCCTGTCGTGTCATAGAGGTCAGTGTCCGGCTGAAACGGTGCCTGGCTCCTTCCTCACATGGCAAGAACCGTTTCTACATGTTAACCCACCTGTACAGTTACAAACTGCTCTAATGTGTCCTTGCCACGACCACTCTCTCTGCTTTCTTCATTTCAGTCTGCAATGCTTACATAGAGAAAAAAAAATAGGCAACTGGATTGTTTGCAACAGTTAAGTCCCTCTCTTTTTTTAGTTTCTTTAGTCTTTAATCACTTGTACGAGTCTCTCACTGGCCTCCACAGGCTGAAAGAAGCTTTTCAGAATCCTGCTGCAGATGCTGAACAATTTGAGTCTCGTCAGGAAGAACAGCCTGCTCTGTCCTGTCCTCAAGAGGTCACCTGTGTTGTGAGATCAGTCCAGTTTATTGTTGATATGGAGCACGAGATACTTGTATAAGTCCACCCTCTCCGTTTCCTCCTCCTGGATGATGACTAGGGCAGGAGGTGGTCCACCAAAACCTCTCAGGTCTTGCTGATCCTGAGCTTCAGGTGCTGGTTGAGCTTTCTCTCAGCCCTATGAAGAGTTGCTCATTATCTTTGCTGATGCTCTCAGTCAAAGAAGAATTGCCTTGGAACTTCTGGAAGTGATGCGAGCCAGAGTTTAAAGGAGCCGTCTGTAAGAAATGGCCAAAACTGGTACTGCAGTCACTTTAAAAATATTGTTGAGCGGCGTGTACCCTCCCCCTCCTCCCCCCGACCAGAGGTTGCCAGGTAGGCTGCAGAATGCAGCAGGAACGTAGGCTGCCATGGCTGCGATAATTAGAGCCGAGCTGGCAACCCGGATGCCGAAACATTACTGACCCTCGTGATTGGGAGATAGGTGGAGGGTGGAGCTTCAGAAACAATACTGACTTGGTGATTGGGAGATAGGTGGAGGGTGGAGCTTCAGGCCAAAACAAAAAATGACAACATAAACATCAGTTGAGGGCTGCAACTCCTCTTTTTAAACTGGAATATCCTGGCTTGAGTGCTGTTGTCAGTGACATAAGTATTTGAAATGAACATGATTTTTAAATGTCTGTTGACATATCGGGGTCATTTTATGATTCGTTTTATTATTGCTCTTACATACAGCTCCTTTAAGTCTGAAGTGTAGCGAGTGAAGAGAAATGGAACCAGAGCAGTTCGCTGGGATGCTCTGGCATCTGGTTGCAACCACCTCATAGACGCAGCCTTTCACTCTGCTGTGCTGGTCCAGGATCTAGGCGGTGATGTCAGGGCGCCGCGGCACATCCATCAGGAGTCTTGGCTGGATAAGTGCTGGCGAAATCAAAAACTCTCACAGTGTTTCCCTGCCTCCCCAGGTGTAAGAGGACCCAATTCATCATTTGTTTTTTGCTTAGAAAGTTTAGGCATTATGTAATCAGAAAACAACTTCCTCTACAGCAAATTATACGCTTACACACACACACACACACACACTCTCACACACACACACACACATATATATATATATATATCTTCCTTGATTACAAAAAAAGGGGGAGGCAATAAGGAGCATTACTTGCTTCCTTGCTGTAATAGCAATTGTGGAAGAAGACAGACCAACGGCAGCATTTGTAGGTTAAGTTACAAAAACAACCATTGTCTTTTCTTGTGGAGACTGCTAACTCCTCATTAGGAATGGCTCTCACCCCGAGACCTCCATTGTAAATCATTAATGCGGACTGCCTTTCTAAATTTACCATCTTCTGCACGTACAGGAGAATAGCCGGAGACAGAAGACTGTGGTGTGCGAGAAGTTTGACCAGCTGTACTCCGTCCTGGAGGAGAAGAAAAGGGCAATGAGTCAGAAGGTGACAGCCGAACAAGAAGAAAAGGTGAACTATATCCGAAGCCTGACAAGGAAATACGGCGACCATCTGGAGGAGAGCTGCAAGATTGTGGAGATGGGGATTCAGACTATGGAGGAGCCAGAAATGGCTTTATTCCTTCAGGTCACAGTTAATGCTGAATGGAGTTTCAAATTATAATGTAGGGTTTAAAAATAAACCCCCCCAAATCTGACTATCTTCCTCACACAAATTGGTCTTTTTTCTTGTCTCTTTCAGAACACAAAGCCACTCTTAAAAAAGTGAGTACATGTTTTTATTAATCCTTAGTACATTTATAAAGACATTGAAATAAAGACACTGAAAAACAGAGATAACTGTAGGGTCACAATCCTCTCTCGCTTATCAGTGTTAAAGAAAATGGACATAGCTATACTCATTTTTGATTTCTTTTGCAGTTTTCTGGATTTTTTTCCCCTCTTTTAATATTCTTGTGAATTATTTAACAAATTAACCAGCATACATAAGGCCACAACTCTGACACAGCAAGATCGCACCTTTTCTGGTGGCTGTGAGAAGTGTCTTTGAAACGTTGCAAATCACTGTCTTCAGCTGAGGAATCCTGAAATAACTTGTGGAATGTGCTCAGCAACACAGATGTATAAATATATTTACGAAGTGTTATCTTGACTATGTGAGACTTGATTTCCCTCACAAATATGCTATTTTTACATCCTGTACTCAGGATTGCAGAAGCATCCAGTACAGCACACTTGGATAAAGTTGAACTTGGCTATGAGAGTATGGATCACTACAGCGTGGAATTCAAGAAAGAGAGCCAGGCCCTTTGCAGCATCGACTTCATGCAAGGTGGAGATTTGAAATGGCTTAAATGTGCTGCTAATACATGACTTCTATAGCTGTCTGACTTTTATGTCCCTGCGACTGTTTTCATTAGATGAGGAGGAGGATGGAGAGGATGAGGATGCAGAGGCAGGTGCTGAGGAGACGGAAGGGGCACAGACTGTTTCTGCTGGCAGTGAAGTGTTAGCCAGCCCCAACCAGCCTCCTGCACCCCTGAACGTAAGCTCCTCACCTGATGCAACCAGGATCACTCCCTCCAGCTAGACATCATCTGCTGTTCAAGACGATGCCCAAACCAAGGGCAGTAGAACTGTTGCTCTTTGATATTGAGTTCAGATCTCTTCTGATGCATTTTCACACAGAGAACCGAAAGAAACGTAGGCTAAGTGAAATGTAGATATGCACAGAACTGGATGGAAGGTAGATCTGAAAGAAGACAGCGATACCTATTGTTGTTATTTCTTTTCATTTGACTGAATATTGTTTGATTCCTCCTTTTCATTTTAGATATAATCAGTGGCAAAAAGACTGCCGTTAATGTCTTGTGGTTTTCTTCCAGAATTCAGTTGTACTCATACATTTTTCATGGCACTGACCTTTTGCAACTCACTGCTTAAACTACATCATTAGACTGCGTAAAAAGTGGACGTCGTGGACTTTTTTGAGTGCGGTACCCTTTTCTAACTATCTGTATAATGTGTTGTTTCCTATCGTGTTAAACAAGTATATTTTCCTATTACGACCCATTTTTTAGATATTTTTTTTGCCATTTGAGGGCATATTTTCTTTGTTATGTGACTTTAAAAACATTTGAATAAACCCTAACTCTATCCTTTTTCCAGAAGTCTTTCAACTTCGCTGCTGAGTTCTTTGCAATTTCACTCAATCCAGAATTACACCTCAAGTTGAATATGTGAGAAAAGGGAAAAGGATGACTCACTGCCACAGTTCTTGTTTCATACACCTTGATATTATAAGTCAGAGATCAACATAAACAGACACGGTATGTCACTCTCAGTTATTTGTGGAGCATCTTAGAACTGACTTAGGGTGTCTCTTCCAGGTATAATGAGAACTGCCTTTTAAACATTAAAGTTGCAGAAGAAACGGATGCTGTTTGACCCTTCACCTGAACAGTTGCAGGTGCTCCTGCAACATGCTCATATCGGCAAAGTTTTCCTAGCATTTGTCTTTGTGCATGTGTGTTGTTGATACATACAATCTGCAGAACAATGGGCTTATATATGTTGCATTATCCATAAACCAGTATTTTTGTCACAGGGGGAACTTTGTGGCTTCTATAGTCAAAATTTTTCTTTAGTTTTTTTGCCTAAAAGTATCTTTACTTTTTTTTAAAAATGTGCATATCAAGTAACATAAGGGATTTAAAGTAATTTAAATTACTAAAAAAAAAAAGTTATTGAGTCATAAGGATATCAACAGAAAAGTGTAAGCATTGCTTTTAGTCTGTTTTTATTAAAAATTATAGATATAAGACGTCCTGCTGCACAACAGAAAATGACTGGTTGCTCATGATTTTATTAACAAACATAAATATCATAAATACAATGATTCATAATTTAAAACAAAATACAAATTATTTCAGTGAAATCCATGTGTTAACCAAAAGTGTGTCATCTCAAATATGAAGAAACTGCGTAAAACTACAGATCTGACACCAACAATAAAATGGCAAAGGTACAATCGGCTCATACAAGCCCGTTTACGCTCCATAATTTGAGGTTAAAGCTCTAAATAATAGAGTGATAAAGCAGCACTATCGCACAGAGCATATTTGTGCTGATGGTTAAAAATGCTGAAGAAAAAGAAAAAAACAAAGAGAACTGAGATCTTTGGCGGGTGGAGAGAGGTTTTCATTTCCCAAAGAGCTCCATCATTCTTCTGTTATTTTGCGCCTGCTGGGCCAGCTGTTCCGCCTTGGACATCTCCATCATCTCACGGAGCAGGTGGAAGGTCAGATCCAGAGATATCGGCGGGTCCTCGGACCTCCTTCCCCGCTCCATCGACTCGTCCCCGCGGTCTCCGAAGCCGTCCAGCAGCGCCCTGATGTTCCCAACTTTCCCCTGTAAGAGACGCCGCGTCAGCTGCAGCGCTCTGTTGTAGAGGGCAGGCGATCCGACGGAGTACAAGGGCGCTGATGGGAAAGAGTTCGAGTCCCCGTTTCCCAGTCGGATGAAATACTCCTCCCCGAGTCGCTCCAGAATGGGGCCAGAATGCTGCTGCTGCTGCTGGGAGTTTTGGGTTTGGGGAGCGGGGACGCGCAGGGGACCGCCGGGGCTCTCAATAGCCCGACATTCTAGGCGCGGCAAAAAGGCAACAAGCAGAATCACGGTGGTACCAAGTAAATTGAGCTTCATGTCAAGATATCAGCTGGAATCTGAGGAAAAAAAGGAGCAACATTTCAGATCAATATTTCCCTTTCCCAAGTGTGAAATATAGTGCGTAAACAGGCATTTACGCACAGACAAAAACGCGTTGCACCGTCGTAACTGACTTGTATGTATTGGCGTTATCGTTTATTTAGTATTTTAAGATATTTTCTTAATCCATTATTTTCTTATTGATAATTTCAATGAGTACACTGGGATTGGACCAATATCAGCGCGTAATTACAAACTCGGACTTGTATCTCTATATGGATGCATTGTTTTCTCCCTTACTACAAAATAAGATCAGCACAAAGAGAAGAATATGATTGCAGAAATAAAAACAAATAAACATTAGTTTATCTTTTAAAATCTCATTTTAGTAAAGTTTTGCAAAAAAAAAACCAAACGTTTTTTTGTTGTTCTTTTTCTTTAGAAAAAGTAGAAAATCGGACCGAAATGATGAGAGTTGGAACCATGGCAAACTCTAAACATGGATAAACTACATGAAGCATTTCATACCTTTAGTGCAGGAAGTCCAGGACAGCCGTGTAAGTTGCCAGGTAGTTGGCGAGATGCCGCCCTCCTTCACCTCTTTGGAGAAATGAGTATTGTTACTTAAAGGCTGGACGCTGAATGGACTTATATAGCCAGCCTCACTATGAGCGCCCGCTTCAAGCTGAGAATGAGTCTGCGCGTTCTTGCATGGGTGTAACGTGAATGGACGCCTCTGACAAAGTGCTTTAGTTTAGATGAGATGAGTCATATGTGAGCGTGCGTGCGGGTGCACAAGCGTCCACTTGGGTGCTCTCTGAATAGGCCTATTGCCACACCTGCCGGCATTTTTCACATGAATGAGTTACTTGGATACAATGGCAGGGCTCCTGGATTCTAAGGAGCCTTCCTTTATTTCTTTTAAGTGTGCATTCACAGCTCAATTTACAAATGATATGTCCAAGTATTTGCTTTTCCTTAACAGATGTTTTATAAAAATTGGCTACATATTGGGAATGGATACCTGCAGGGAAGCAGGTGCATTTTAATGCAATCCACAGAACTGACCTTATTTACACACATATAATCAGTCATGACTGAGAAGCAGCACTGCATTTGATCTTAAATGTCAATTTGCAAACACCTCAGGCTCAGGATGAGAGGCAATGTCTCCCAGTGATTCATTGGTGCTGCGCATTTGCCCACGGGTTACTTTGGTCACCTTGTTTCACATGGGCTCGCCTCCAGCTCATGCTTTGTGATGGAGATAATAACCCACTGTCAGATAGTCCATTACAATTTAAATCAGTTTGAATCTTTAACTTTTCAGTTTCTGTCCGTTCCACCCTCACTCCAATTACTGTGTAATACCATAAAGTGATGTCTGATTCCTAATAGGGATGACTGTCAGCTCACATGTTGATGAAAAGAAAAAGTTGGTACTTTTCTCACTTCAGCAAAACCTCAGCATATTTGTTAAATCACTTTCTTAACAGGGTGAAATAACCCCTCCCATTAATCCTAATCAGTTAATGCATTTTACCAACACTTGGGAAGTAGAAAAAGTATGTTCCAGACGTGCAATATGCAGAAATTAAAGGGACTCTGTGCACTCAAGTAAAAACAACCAATCTGAGTAAGGAGCAGAAATGAAAGTTTGATTTTATAAATGTAGTCATAGAGTACAAGGCGAGACTTTTTTCCCCCCAGAATAAGTACCATCTTCAAGAAGTCACATATAAGGAATCTGTGTGGATTAGAGCGTAATTTGGAGTCAGGGGAAAACTGCTTCTCCTACGACCTCTTCACTTTGTTGCTCCTAATGCTCCGTGCTGCTGCAGGGGAGGTGTCAGGTCCCATCATGAGAAACACATGTTGCCTGACACAAATAGAAAAACCCACCAGATGAGATGAGTGACTGCTCGTGGACAATGCACGTCACCTCATTTTCAAATCACTGTCTCCAAAGAGATCACTGTGGGAGAAATCCACTCCTGTGACGCCACACCGGAAATTTGGGCTTAATTTTAATTTTCATTTTTATATCCCCGTGTTTCCTCAATTAAAGTAGGTTGTTTAGATGATTAAAATAAAGATTTAATGATTCTGTGACCTCTCTTTCTGAAATGCAGGTGGAAAAAAGTCAAAAGTCAAATTTTCACAACAGACACAGCAGCTTGCTTTAAATGTATCGAGACAAATACAACAAGAACACGTTTTCTGCAGCGGGACGTTCATTAATTGATCTGTTCCTATTTCACAAGCAGGGAACAAGTGGCTTTCACATGAAGTCACATGGAAATCACTGAGTTATGTGTGTGTGCATGTGCATGCATGCATGAGTGCGTGCGTGTGTGCGTGTGTGTGCGTGCGTGTGTGCGTGTGTGTGTTTTTTGGGTTGTTTTTTATCATTTTCCGATGTTCGAGTAAGACCAGCACCTGTGCTCAGCGTCCTAGCTCAGGTGTCCTTCTGGTTTATGGCCCAGTGATATAAGCTGCTGTAAAAACAGCTCGAAGATGTCAGAGTCTGGTCTTTTAATCCTACAAAAAAAGAAAAGAAAAAGCAAGAAATTGCATTTTCTGTTTTAAATGTGGCTGCTTGATGTTATAAGTTCCCTAATGCTTTGCGTTAACATACAGGGGTTGTAAAATTAAAGGATCATACAAACTATGACTGAAAGTCTAATTTCAATGTTTGAATCCTTTTATATATAAATAAAAAAAACACGTTGGTTTTTCTACTTTTATTTAAATGCAGGTGCATTGAAAGAAAACAAAATTAAGGAGAACATGTCAGTAACAACAGAATACCAACAGGAAGTTTAAATGAAAGGTTTTAACAATGATGTTATGTAAAAATAAGATAAGGAGAACAGCCAAGGTTCGACACCTGAGCTTACATACCAGACTTGCCTATTTCTTTTTAATTTCTTTCAATTCTTCTTCTTTCTATTTTTCCTACAAGAAATTCCTGTTTTTAAATGTGAATTAGAAATGAAGCCACTATTTTCAACAAAAAGTGATAAAACATAATTTGTATCTGAGTCTAAAGTGGTGCTTAAATCTAACAACGTGTTATTTGAGGTATACTATTTTGAAGTTGTGTCAAAATCTTTCTTCTTTTACAGTAAATCACATGAAAACATCAATAAATCCACCCATGTACGTGTTGTTTCCTGTCTGACATCACTATCTGCCACCCTGTCTGTGTCATCAGTCCAACGTGTGCCTGTTTGTTCCTATGAGGATGAAAATCCTTTAAAACATCTCTGAAATAGATGGTTTCATTTTTTATAAAGGCCTCAGTGATTTTCTACAGCAGCTGGGTACTGTAATTTTGATCAAAGGTTACTTAAACTTGAGCAAATGTTGCTTTTGTTGGAGATTTTATTTGATTTGATGGTTGCTGGTTTACAGCATCACGACGGTGACTGTGGTAAATGCCAGGTTTGATTTTAGGAGAGAGCGCGTTAGGGAAGTGCAAAAGTGAGGCTTTATGGTTTTCTACAAGACAAACAGCAGCAGTTTTAGAAAAATAAGGGGCATTTGTGAGGATGACTGGTTTATTGTTGGCCTTTCACAAAATAATTGAAGATGAGGAAAATATAGAATATCATCAGCCTCATCCTTGGGTCTGAACGGGAGAAACTGTTGTCATGGCAATTTTAAATTTGAATTTAGGTTTGTCTCACCAGAATATATAATTTTTTCCCCCCTGATTTTCAGAAACAGATCTCTTGTTTGTGTGGAATTTGTATGTTTTCTCCATGATTAGGTTGGTTTCCTTTGGGAAATCTGGTCTCCTCCAGCAGTCCAAACTCATGTATGTCACCTGGTGATTCAGATTTGCCCGCAGGTCTGACTGGGATAGGCTCGAGTAGATCCTAAACAGGAGGAAGCAGGTACAGATCATGGATGGATGGCTGTTTAACCATTCCTTTTCCTAATCCCATTGGGCAGCAACTTTGTATCACGGTGTCTGAATGTGATATTTCCAGTTATGTCTGTTTGGATCATTTATTCTCTCTACCTCACCTGATTAATCTATATTGAAGATCTTTGGTCCTCTGTGGGGCCAAGTTCATTTTCTCTACTTTATCCTTATTATGCGATGCCCAAAAAATTATAAATATTTAAAGGGGCTTCCTCTCTATTAGGAAGCACTAAATGTTGTGCTTCTGTGCATTACTTCATGTGATTAAGGGATATTTAATTCCAGCTGTGCATAACCTTCAGGCAGAAAAATGCACAATTTTAGACTGGTTCATTGTGATTTACAAAAAAAAAAAAAAAGTCTCCAGAGAAATCTAGGCCAAAGCTTTTCTACAAAGATTGTAACCCAGTTTGCTACTGTTTGATAATGCATTTTCCACGTAACACTCTATTTGGAGCTCCGTAATCCCAACATATATTGCTGATACTGCTTTTCCATTGTACTCTCAAGACAACATTTGTTTAATTTATAAATAAAGTAATTTTATCAAATCTTTTTGCAGCAGTAAAGTGCTACCAGTGCTACAGAACATTGAAATTGAGTTGTTTCTCTATTCAGAATGACTGCTTTTGACATGCTACATGCTACAATATGAATCAAAGTGACAGAGGACAACCAGAGAAAATAGACGCTTAAGTCAACTCGGGGTTGTCTTTGAGCGTCAGCGGCTCTAAAAATTCTTCTTCCTAAAACAGCCTTGTAGTGTGTAACAATCAGACACACAAAGGCTGAAATGACTTAACAGGTTTCCTCCTGTCGTTGTGAATGTTTGTCACTCTGGTCTGTCTCACAGCGATCTGTGCTGAACTCAAGCACGTTTATATAAAAGGCAAGGAAAAGTTCAGCAGAGCAAGAAAGTTGCCAGTGTGCAGATTCAAAGGGACTGCCTGCTCCTTTTTATAAAGATATTATTGTGTTTCCTGAGGAACATTTAAGGAATATGGTTTTTAATTAAGTTTGTTTTTATTTTAAGACTAAATAATATATTGTAAATTATGGTTTAACGAGACAAAAGTCAGCACGTTTATCACAACACAATCAGAACTGCTTTAGTTGAAACTCTTCAAAACGACAATTGGATATCAATGAGTCTGCTTCTCAGCTTTTGTCTGCAAAAGATCAAAGTTTTTGCATTAATATTCTCGGTAGTTAAGGCTTCATCGAGCTGACTAAGTTTCCAAATGAGCCTTGTTCTCAGTGTATGTGAATGAACGCTAGCAGGGGGCGTCCTGCTTCCTCTTCATGTCGTGAGCACAAAGCCCCGGGGGCTCTCTGATCATCATGCTGTGTACTTGCCTTGTAGAACAAATAATAATGGATGTCCACCGTTACATTAGATGAGATGCAGGCCAGTGAAGATGCGATGAAGTCTGCGGTGATTGAATAAGACAAGATGCACTCTTGTGTGTCCAAGATTGTATTTAAAATAGTGTCAGGAGAAACTCAGCAAAGCTTTTGATTTGGATGTTTATTATTAAGTGTCTTTCCAAAGAAGGCCTGTTATACCGTACATAATTAACCTTCAAAATGCATTTCTTTTTTTTTACTCTTGAGTAAACTGAATGACTCATACTTTGTTTTTTCCTTTTATCTGGTTGAAATCTGAAGCTACAGCAACTTGTGAAGCCTACGTCTTGTGTTTGTGTAGATGTCACTGTTCCCCTTTTGGTTTCTCTCTGATCCTGAATGAGGCGCTAACAGGCTCTCATCACACAACGGCAGCAAACCAACGTCAAAGATGAGCAAATCACACCAGGCAAGCAACATTCGGAAGAAGATGTCCATCCAGTCTACACCAAACTGACGAGACCAGGAAATCAGCCTGAAAAATGCAAATTCATATTTATTCCTGTGTAATTAATTGCATGTTTTTAATAAACGCGCTGTTCTTTTGAGAGCATTAACTGTGTCAGGACATCATTGCAGGCATGAACTTTGTTCTTTGTGATTAATTCAGTTGAGTGGCCGTAATTTAAAAGCCTCCAGACTTCAGCATCAATCTGCAGTACCAGTTGAATACAACTAATGTAATGAATCAATCAACAGAGATATGCACATTAATCTGGAGAACACCCTTCAGCAACGGGGTTAAACGTCCTGAGGAAAGGTGAGTGAAAACACAGTGGGGGGGCCTTTGCGGTCAGAGATGAAGCGGGGACGTACGTGGGAGATGGAGAGCAGGAAGATGCGGGTACCGAGTGGTGGGCAGATCATCATGAAAGCTGATCCCATCTCGGAAATTCATCAGTTTGAGTGATTGCCAGCTTGAACCATTTCTTAGGATGAATATTGCAAAAGAGATTGTGAGGCCTGGGGAGATATTTCGAGACTGTCCTTCACTCTTTCCCCTTTATTCAGCACGGATGAGAGGTCATCCCAGCATTTAGCAATAGACAGGTCTTGTGTTGGGAGCAATGAATGAAGACAAACCCAAAAACCAGATGTATGTAGGATTTGTAATGTTTTCAACATTTTGAGCAACAGCCGCTTGGCATCATGGGAACTAACAAAGGCTGGCAGAATTAACACCAAAACGTACCAGCCAGTCACCAGACGAGTGGAGATTCATCTAGGGTTGCCACCCGTCCCGTAAAATACGGAATTGTCCTTTATTTGAGAAAAAAATGTTGCGTCCCGTATTGAACTAATATGGGACGCGATTTGTCCCGTATTTTCATTAATTTTTACACCATATTCTAGTTGAATTATTGAAATAAATGAACTTTTACACCATATTCTAGTTGAATTATTGAAATAAATTAACTTTTACACCATATTCTAGTTGAATTATTGAAATAAATTAACTTTTACACCATATTCTAGTTGAATTATTGAAATAAGTTAACTTTTACACCATATTCTAGTTGAATTATTGAAATAAATTAACTTTTACACCATATTCTAGTTGAATTATTGAAATAAGTTAACTTTTACACCATATTCTAGTTGAATTATTGAAATAAATTAACTTTTACACCATATTCTTCACCTGTATGTATATTATACATCTGGGCTGATGTGGACATACGTAGCATAGGAGGCTATTTCAGTTGCTATATGGTTGGCTGTCTCTACAGTCATGAAAGTTCAATGCTATTAAAGCATTTCAAACTTTAAATCAAAGCATTTTGTTTTTCATATAAAATAAACACATTTTTATTCAGTTTAGAAGTTTTAGGGCTTTTTTTTTGGCTCCTGCGCTGCTGAAATCAGGGCGTCCCTTATTTCTATTTCTGAAAGGTGGCAACCCTAGATTCATCCCCACCCATAGTTCAAAGCCAGGCTTGTCTAACATCTACTGCTTTGAAAATGTCACCAAAGATCTGCTAATCGTGAGATTTTATCACCAGTGGGTAAGCTATGCTAGCCTGCCGCTTGCAGAAGCTCACAACTTACTGTGCAGGTGCAATGATTCAACAAAATGTCAATATATTCTTTGAAGCTAGAAAGAACTGGGGCATCCAACTTTCCTTGTTGTTTATATTCCATATTACACAATAATTTGCAGAATTTGCAGGGGAGATAAAGGAAGGGTACATCAGACAGGTCACCAGTTCAGCGCGATCAGGCCAACCCGAGGCCCCCCATATCAACTCTTACAGTCAGTTAAGAGTTAACAAATAACCCTGGACACTGTGACGGTGCTGATCACCATGTCATCCTGCCTCTGGGACCGGAAGACTGAGGTCACAAATGCAAGCGACGGAAAGGAGCTTGTTCCAGAGGGTGGCTGGGATCACCCTTAGGGAAAGTGTGAGGTGCTCAGTCATCCAGGAGTGGCTCAAAGTAGTCACTGCCCGTCCACATTAAAGGCAGCCGGCTGAGGTGGTTTGAGCCGCTGATCTGGATGCCTTCCAGACGCCTTACGGGGGCGGTGTATTGGATGCGTTTCACCGGGAGGAGGCCTCAAGGCAGATCCACTTCCGGAGAAATGTTTACCGCATGGCTGGCTTGGGAACATCTCGGTGTCCCTCTGTCTGCGGGGGACAGCTGAAGGAGGAGAGTGGAGCTCTGGGGATCTCTGTTTCAGGCTGCTGCCCATGTGACCTTGTGCTGGAGAAATGGCAAAAAAAGGAATGAATGGATAGATGAACATTTAAATACTACTGTCTAATCCCAGACGCTGATCGTCACACAGATCAGTACAAGCTTGACAAGGTCTTCTCCTTGAAACCTCTGCCATCCCATTGTGATTAATTTAGTCCGTGCACTGAACCTTAATGCTAAGCTGGCTCTTTCAGGATCTATTTTTAATCACTGCACATCCTACTTTTTGCCTCATCTTAGACATCTTATGTACTTTTGAATCTTGTGGGAGAGTTAAGAAGCCTCTATCTTTAGATTTAGCATGTCAATTTGCTAGCTAACACTGCCCCCTGCATTTAGTCTAAGCCGCTTACCACAACTTGCTCCGACGCATAAATCTGCTGTTTTCTGAAAGATACCCAAAATATTGATTTCCTAATACTTGGGGGTGGGGGGGTACTTTGGAGCGTCCACAAAAATGTATGAGCCCTTACTTACTTACTTAAACATGTCATAGGTACAGCACATTTATCCACATGTTCAAAACAATATCGGGTTCAAGATTTAGGAGAAAAGATCATGGTGGCACCATACTGTATTTTGTAGGGTAGCGTTCACATGAGATCACAGTCACTGGGATTTATAAACAGTGAAATATGTGATCCCCTATGTATGCTTCTTTGTATAACCATGTTTATTTTTCTAACCCAAATCAATTTTAACCTTTAACATGGGATTTTACTCCTAATCAAAAAGAGGGGACAAAAAGATCAGTCTACAATTTGTGTAAGTGCCATAAAGTGAAAGTCACAGGTGAAGGTTGTTGTTGTGGTGCAGAAATACGTTACAGATAAATGTCACTGCATTTTCATCAGTTGGCAACGGAAAAAGGACGACATACAGTCATGCACAAAAGTTTGAACCCTTTCTTTTAATGTGTGAAGAACCTAATTAAACTCATCTGATTTTAATGAGGCCAAGTCTGTCAAGAGTGCAATCAGTCATCTGTTGGGGCAGCAGTATGAGAGCCGGTGACTTAAAGAAACCGAACACGCTGATAAAAAGATTGGCGCTGTTCTTGGGCCTCTGATGCTGATTGTGAAAAGAAGGATACTTCATAAAATGAAGAAGACCATTGACAACCCTGAGCTTCACTTTAGTGATTCAGCAACAGAGGCTTCTTCAGATCTGCTGCCACACAAACCGCTACAGGAGATCCTTTCTGCCCACAGCAATGCACCTCTATGATGAATCTCTGAAGAGACTTAAATCATGAATAATACTGCAAAAATAATTTTCCCTTCCAGGATTAAAGAAGTGTTTTTAAATTTGAATTTTGTATTCACCTGAGGAGAGATGAGATTCCAACAGATCGTTCCAACAGAACCCCGTAACTCCGAATAAGAATTAAAGGATGGAGATAATGCGTTGATGGATGATCGTAGTGGTCTTAGGTAAATGTAACTTCAGATAAACATCAAATATTTGTCTCATTTTCAAGTGCCATTATGTGTGCAATAAGTATATTAAAAAGTATTGAAAATATCTAAAGTCAAAATGGAAAAATTATGCAGGCAATACTAAGTATCCCCATAGTTCAGTAGCCTGTGGATCCACCCTTTACAGCAATAACTTGAAGTAGTAATTTCCAATAAGACTCTCAGTCTCTGAAATCTTTCTGGATGAATTCTGGCCATCTTAAAACATTCATGAGGATTTTATCCATCAATCAATCACTGCTGTCTTGTTTGCTACAACATTATATTGAGGTCTTTACTTTGACCTGGCCATTTCAAGTACCCCCTTCTTTAATTTTTCAGTCATTCTGTTATAGATTTGCTTGTGTGTTTCGAAAGACATAGTCCTTTTGCATGACTCAGTTTCAGTCAAGCTTTAGCTTAGGGTTTGGTTGTGCGAAATAAGGTGTAGGGAATAAACATAAAACATCTCCACTTTGGTCTCATCTTTTTCAAGGATGTTGTTCCAAAGGCTTGTGATTTGTTCGGATGCAGGTTTTGTCAGCCTCACTTTTGGGAGTGGCCAACCAGAGTGCGTGTCTAGCCACCATACTGGCCCCCCCGCATGCAATGACTTTCTTTTTCTTTTCGGGGAGGCAGAATCCTTTTGTTTTCAGCAGCAAGGTGCAAGCAAGACGTATTTTAAGGAAGCACACACTTATGCCCTGTCCTGTATCCCATGAAGGGTCTGCGGAGACGTTTTTCACATGGTAATATTATGGTAACACACATCTTCACTTCAATATGAAGGTGTTTCTTTGCCACCCTAAAATTTCGACTGGCCCCACCCTGGCCACCCCATTGAAAACTGCCTGGTTCTGCCACTGCTGAAAAGTGCGGAGAGACAATAGATGCTGTATAAATAAAATTGGTTTAAACTGAAATGAAATCATTTCATTTTAATTTCTAACTTTATCTTTCTCCTTTGGGAGAAATTTGTCTTGGACAAAGGGAATACTGCACATCGCAGTACACAACAAAAAATAACAAAGACAGAAAGAGACAACATGGTGTGCATAAAGTGCAGGTCACCAGTGTAAACTGATAAAGTGAAATGGACAATTGTATGATTTTTGTGCCTGGCCAGTGGGCTAATATCCCTGCTGTATGATTTGTTGTGAGATTAGGTCATGAGTAAGAATACAGGGGGGGGGGGGGGGGGGTATAGTCCCAAAAGTGTTTTTTTCTTTAACTTCATACTTTGATGTAGCACTATTCTCAAGTCAAATTAAAAGTGTTACTCTTATAAAATATTTTTCATTGATACTGTATGTGAATTTCTCATTATTATTATCCTTTAATTACTTCATATGAAGTGAAATAACATTCATTTAGATGGTGGAGACAATGTTTGCCTAATTGGTTTCCTTAAAAACAAAATGAAAATAACTCACGTCACAAGGGGTAAAGGTTGCCGTGCAATAGACAGCTAGTTGCGTGAGGTTTTCACGCAACTAGCTGTAAGGTCCCGTAAAAAGAAGAAAATTATTTAATCCTTGGATATTATATTTGAGCACCTTCATTTGAGATAATTGTTGTTTGGAATCACTAATGCTTGTTTAATTACTTAGCTTCAGGGTTTAAGTTGTTTTTTTATCATACTTATCTCAATGCAAATTAATTTTATTGCTAATTATATTAGAGTGGATGTGGCAAGCAAATATCCTCAATCCTTTCTAGAAGTTTTTAAGTATTTCACAAACTTTATAATAGTCTATTTGTTCACTATTATCCGTTTGACTACCACATTGCTCTCTGACCAGTGCTTTGTAATTAGGTTGTTTTTTGTTTGTTTTTTATTCTCCGTCCCTCCTGATGTGTCCAGTTCACTGGTCTGTGCACACGACGCCCACACAGCCCGACGACGGCAGCAACTCAGATGGGCTTCCCCGAGCTCCTTGAACCCTCTCAACATCAGCAGGCATGAATTGCATTACCTGCACTTATGTAACATTAATTAGATGAGGGATTTGAAAAGAGACGCAACACCAGTCTTTCACTTATGCTGAGCTGAAAGTTTTCACACTTCAGGATGCTCAAGTTTGTACAAATATTATTTTTCTGAAAAATAAACCTGAGGAATTTCAAAAATGTGAAAAATGAAATAAAATAGATAAATAATAATAATTCTTATAATAATTTAATCAATATACTGTAGCTTCATCTTACAATGATGCTGGGGATGAAATGGAAAAACCTAAATGTATTATGAATAGAAATATATAGAAAAAGGGGTCCCTGACTTCTTAAAAGCCTTTTGACACATTTTTGAATTTTTTTACTACATGTGCAGCCATATCTTTGTGTCATGTTGTGTCAAAAATACATAATTACACCAATACAGCAGGATGCAGCTCAAATGCTCAACTGAGACTCAACGTATGCAGAGATGTTCCTGACTGAGTCTTGTGGTATGGCACGTTTAGCGCTAAGCCTCTGGGTGGACAAAGTTGGCAGTGACTTTTTAGCAGGGCAGAAGGAACAGGAGACTAACTTACCATGAGCAGAGTGTGCATAGCCTGAGGTGATTCATACAATTGCGTCAAGATGCTGCTTTGTTACACTCCTACTCCCTGCACTCCCTGCCTGTACTGAAATGTAAAAAAAAAAAAATCATAAAATGGATCTGTAATCTGTTTGAAATCATGTGTCACTGACTCATCATGTTTTATTCTGGAGTCGAAGCCTTTGTGGCTACTCTACGTTATTCTCCATAGACGCTCTACAAACAGGCATCAAAGAAAAGAAACTGTACTGTAAATTATCTTTCAATAAGTCCTTTTTGAGAAAAAAAAAAGAAAAATATTTAAATCACCTTGAGGAAAAAACACAGCTGTTGCTATGCTTGTGTAGCTTTCCTTGTGGAAAGAGTGCAAAAGTTAAGGGTAACCACCCTCCCTGAGCTGCTGACTGTCATTATGATCACAGATCAGTTCAGTAGCTTTTCTCACTTCCTCGTGAATCCTAAACAGCAGCAGAACCTGCAGCCCCACAGTTCAAAACCTCCCCTCCAGCCATGGAGCCAGAGCGAGTGTGGACTGAATAATGGGAACACCAAACAAAATTGGGTACCTGAGAGGGCGCACCATCACACTTTGCTTTGAAAACAGATTCATGCCTCTTTTATTCCGTCTTTTTTTTATTTTAGATACCGCCTACACGTTGACTTCTGTTTATCCAATAAAAGAAATTTCATCTTTGAGGGCTGAAGGAGGTGGAAATCTGCTTTGCATGCCGAGATCCAAAACTCCCAAGAAAGAATTATTGCCATTCACAGATTTTGAGCTTCTTACGCCAAGTTTTTTTTTCTCTTCTTTGTGCACCGGCATCAGAGGCTGCTTCTGAAAGCTTCACCTCCATACATTTGAGCTTTGAATGCTGGGGGGTCACATCCTGCCTCGTTCTCTTGGGAACGAGTGAAAGAGAAGCCAGTTCAGGTTATTAGTGAAGGAAAAAACATTGAATACATTTTATGACCAACGCTCTTCTTTTCGAATGCATTTTAAATACCTGCTGCTCAAATGTGTGGACCTCTTGCTGTGCTGCAAACAAAAAAAGTATACAACATTAACAATCACATCAGAATGATGAAATGCAATTTAAGGAAACCATGGCATTTTGTGTCTTAAAAGATGCTTTGCTAAATTCTTCTAAACTGTTTCACTTAGGCCCCGTTTACACGGGGCAAAAACTGAGGCGTTTTAGTGCGTTTTGGCCGTTCGTTTACACGAAAACGAAGGTCAAAGCCCCCAAAAACGATCATTTCTGAAAACTCCGGCCAAAGTGGAGATTTTCAAAAACTCTGTTTTCACGTTTGCGTCTAAACAGAGAAAAACGGAGGAAAACAGAGATTTACGTCACATTATGCGACAGAAACGTCACCAGCAGCGTCATGAGTGCGACCTGTGTTTACAATTAGTTTGGCCACCGTCAATATTTTATTTTATTTTACCTGTTTTAAATTCTCTCAGACTCTCGTTCCGTCTTGGAAGTAAAGCCTGAATTATGGTCCCGCGTTAAATCGACGCAGAGCCTACGGCGTAAGGTACGCGGCGATGCACGCCGTACGGTGTGCGTCGCCGCGTACCCTACGCCGTAGGCTCTGCGTTGGTGTAACGCGGAACCATAAATCAGCCTTAACTGGAAGTTACACGTGTCATTTGTTGATGTTTTTTCCAGGATTCTGATTGGCTGGCATGACGTTAACAGCGTTTTCATGCGGGTCCGTGTAAACGAGGATATTTTTGAAAACGTAGATGGGAAAATATCCGTTTTTGTAAATACCCGGCTACGTGTAAACGTGGCCTTAGTCAAACTTTAGTGCACCCCAGGGAAAAAAACAACAACTGAGATTGCATTTGCATATCAAAGTAAGCATTCTGGACCCTGAGGGCCCCAACACAGATAAAAGTGATCCATATTATTTATAGCTCAGGAGTTTCCCCAGGGATCATTTTCCTGTTCGGCCATTCTAAAACACAGGACGGTTGGTTGAATCCAGCTTGCAATTGCAGACACGTCAAGTCAAACGGTTGAACACTGCGTGAGCAACATTTAATCAGGCACCGATCACTCAACTTTTCCAAGAACAAAGCAAAGAGGCTGACAGGAGTCACTAGGAGGGACACAGTTATAGGAACAAAAGAGGGACTTTATATTACTGTCACTGGCTCCCTGCTCTGACATGAATCTGATCATACGGGGATGTTTGGCATGTTAGCGACACACTGACACTCTTCTAGCAAGAAGTGACATGGCCCTGAGGCTGAGTGGGGCAAGGTGACTTCTGCCCTTTAGCTAATGAGCGCCTCTTGTCTGGTCCGTCCGGCAACATTGACTGATCTATGAGTTGTTCGGTTGAATGGTGCTGGAATGAAGTCAGAACTCCCTAGTGTATCTTTTTGCATCTATTCAGTACGCAAAGTCCAGCGGTGAATATATAATTCAAATCACTACATGTCACCGCAGCACCTCGTGCAGATAAAGTGAACAGACCAATAATGGACCAATGGATTGCCCAATTGGAGAGATAGAAATGTGGGGGGAAAGTATGACCTGACTTTAATCACTTAAAGTTTTCCATTTGCTTTCACAAAGCGTGCATGACGTACAGCCCACATGGGAGGAAACAACACTTCCACTACATCCTCAGGCCTCTTCAGAAGGGACAGTTGTTACCTTTCATAATCTGCTTGAAACTATTTCTTTCAATAGTGTTTTTTTCTGCTTTAGACTCCCCGTGGTCCATTTAATACACTGAACGGATTGACCTGTCTGTTCAGATCAGCTGGCTTCAACTTGAGTATAACTTGGGGACAGTAAAGTCTTCTTTGACAAAGTGTGTGACGAGTGCATCGTCAGGGCAGCTGGTTGTATAAGCTGGATTTCCCTGCACTTTGACCAAGTGTCATTAAGTTACATTAAAAATGCTGTTACATGCACATAAATACATCATTTTCTGTTCTTTTGTGTCCATTATGCCCCCGTGGATGATGGATTCCACAGAGGGATGAGTGGGTCTCTGCATTCATTAAGTTCAGGATTGTTCTAATTATCTGCCAGTGTCTACCTACAGACTAATTAACAGGAAATCAATGAGGGCCCTGGATCCCCCTCGCATGAGGACCCAGTCTAAGGCCCCTGATTATTGGAGCTGAGCTGAGGCTTCAAAGAGGATTTCTCAGGCTCTACCAGAGGGTCCAGATGACACATTAGGCTGCAGGTTTGGTAAAAGTTGGTATTTCTGCTCATCTCTCTCTCGTCCTCATTTTTTTTCTGCATTTTTTTTTACTGCACTTTCATAAACATGTGAAAAAATACCACAGGCAGAAAAGAAGACGAGTTATTTAAAGGCAGCCCAGAAGTCATGAAGTCAAGTAGTGAATTAACATTATCATGACGTAAAACACTGGAAGAACATGTGATGGCACAGATTCAACAATATTGCATAGTTTTTTTATTGCATAGTTTCTTTGCTTTTTCTTTCATTACCCAGAACTGATTGCTGACAGTTTTAGTTCATTTTAAAAACCTTTTTTCCTTCAATATTTGAATCAGTTGTTAACTGAGTTTGTTCAAACCAAAAACCGTGGGATTCATTTAAATCACAATAATAGACAAGTACGATGTGCTGAAGCTGATATGCAATAATAACATCTCTATTGGTGCTGAAGGAAAAAAGTATGTGAACCAGTAGATTCATTACTTCAATGAAAGCAGATTGTTGTCAGTAGTTTGCACACTTGGAATCCAATTCATGAACTCGAGCTGTTTGATTGATAAAAGACACTAAAGCATTTCAAGATTTTGTTCATAAGAAGCATCTCCTGATGAGAAGGGGATCTTTGATTTAACCAAGGGGTAGTTGATTTGCATACGTAATCTGAAAGTATTTAACAACCTGTCAGCATGCAATAGGACACATTTTCCATTAATGGAGACATTTTATTTGTTTTGGGTTTTTTTTCTTCCTGGAAGTGCATACAGCTAAAATGACTCCAAAGGCACAACCCAGAATCCCTAGTGAGGAAAGAAGAACTACACTACATAGGACAACCACAGCTTACCAACATTAAAACTTCCCAACAGAGAAAGCAGGATGATTTGGACTTGCATTTCTTTTTCAAGGCATGGACTACAAAGGGGGACTGTCCTCCAGCTGAAGCTTGGTAGAATTGAGTGAACAAGCAGGAAAATCACCCCCAACATCAAAATAAATCCACGCAGAATGGCTCCAGAAAAAAGAAAACCTGCGCTCTCAGAGCCCAGACCTTAACCACACGGAGATGCTGTAAATAGTCAATTTTGTCTTGTGAATGTGGAGATCTGATCCTGAGCTACTGAAAGTGCTTCCTCAAAGATGTTGCTGCAACCAGCTATTAATGTCGAGGGTTCACTTACCTTTTTTTCCACAAGTAATGTGAATGTTTAAAGGGTGTGTTCAATAGAGACATGAGAAGGTATAATTTTCGATGTGTTTATTGCTTAAGCACAATGTGTTTGTCTTTCATCATGAGTGAAATAAAGCTCAGATCACATCGAATGGCAAATTCATGCAGAAAATCAGTTTAAAGGGGTTACACACCTAATTTCATTTATATGAACTTTGGGATAAACTTCTGCGACCAAGATGTCATAAACATTTGTTTTCACCGTAGCAGATTACAACCATCGCAGCCAAACATTAAGATAATCTTGTAATATGCTTGTATTCCTGCAAATGTATCCTGGAAACTCCCCTCAAATATCTCACGGTGGTCTCTTTCTGGTGCCTGATAAAGCATGTACTGAATGTGTGAGCGGCGTATCAGCGTATTGATGCCAAAGAGCACACAAAGAAATACTAAAATTACATGCATCCTTGGTCTGCACAAATGTCAACTGTCAACATTTAGCTTTGTATATGCTGCATGAAACCACAGAGAGTAAACACAGAAAGCACAGAAAGTGTCCAATGCAGTTTCTGTAACCTTCAAAAGACTGTAGTTCATTGTGTCGGCTTCAAAGTCCTCTTGAACTCTTTTACCCACCTTTTTTATTTACACCAGGATGCTGTTGCTTAAGTTCACTGAAAAATCTTTGAATAATTACAGGTGCTGGTCATTTAATTAGAATATCATGAAAAAGTTGATTTATTTCAGTAATTCCAATTAAAAAAGTGAAACTTGTACATTATATTCATTCATTACATACAGACTGATATATTTCAAATGTTTATTTCTTTCAATTTTGATGATTATAACTGACATCTAATGAAAACCCAGAATTCACTATCTCGGAAAATGAGAATATTGTGAAAAGGTTCAATATTAAAGACACCTGGTGCCACACTTTAATCAGCTAATTAACTCAAAGGCCTTTAAATGGTCTTTCAGTTTAGTTCTGCAGGCTAGACAATCATGGGGAAGACTGCTGACTTGACAGTTGTCCAAAAGACGACCATTGACACCTTGCACAAGGATGGCGAGAAACAAAAGGTCATTGCCAAAGAGGCTGGCTGTTCACAGAGCTCTGTGTCCAAGCACATTAATAGAGAGGCGAAGGGAAGGAAAAGATGTGGTATAAAGAAGTGTACGCGCAATAGGGATAACCAGGACCTCCTGGAGAGGATTGTGAAACAAAAACCATTCAAAAATGTGGGGGAGATTCACAAAGAGTGGACTGCAGAACCACCGAGCACAAACGTATGCAAGACGCCTGGGTTTCAGCTGTTGCATTCCTTGTGTCAGGCCACTCTTGAACAAGAGACGGCTCAGAAGCGCCTTGCTTGAGCTAAAGACAAAAAGGAGTGGTTACTGCTGAGTGATACAAAGTTATGTTCTCTGATGAAAGTATTTAATCAGAGATGCATTTACTTTGGAAATCAAGGTCCCAGAGTCTGGAGGAAGGGAGGAAGGGAGGAGAGGCACAGAAGCCACGTTGCTTGAGGTCCAGTGTAAAGTTTCCACAGTCGGTGATGGTTTGGGGGTGCCATGTCATCTGCTGGTGTTGGTCCACTGTGTTTTTTCGGAGGTCCAAGGTCAATGCAGCCATCTACCAGGAAGTTTTAGAGCACTTTATGCTTCCTGCTGCTGGGCAACTTTACGGAGAATCAGATTTCTCTTTTTTCTCTCTCTTTTTTCTCTCTTTTACCTGACAAAGACTTCAGGTTGATGTCTAAGCCTTTGGAGTGTCATCATAAACAGCACATTTGGGTGTTTCAAGAGACTACCAAGTCAGAAATTCATAGATGCAGTTCAGAGTAGAAATACCCAGCTTCTTCATCTCCCCTTCAAATTCAAATCATGCTGGTTTATGATCTACGGCTGGCACTTGAAACTTATTTTGCTCCTGCTTTTTGGGTTCAGTTTAAAACACCTGCAATATAGGTAGGAAGGTGGCTGTTTAAAGCTGCAGGCTGTAAGATTTACACTGTCAAACATTTAAAAAACTGAATGAATGCAAGAGTATCAAGAAAAAACACCATTTTGATACCATTGTAAACATGTAGATCTGTTGTGTTGAGGAGAGAGCCAATGTTGAGAGCCAAAAATACCATGCTGAGGAGTGGAGATGGCCCCTGCAAGCTTTGTGATTTCACTTTGTCCAACTGGAAGTGATTTAAAATATCGCGGCATCTGATCTACCTTCATACACTGAAATGAAGGAGAGGAAGTTATTCTGGCATGAGGGTATTCTACTCGCGTGC